>NW_026137842.1:0-600000 GCF_019393585.1 Leptopilina boulardi
TTTTTTTTTATAAGTCCAACCATTGTTATCCTTTTCCAAACATTGCAATTGTTTTTTAAAAAATCCTCTATTCCAAAATAGTTTAAATTGCGTTGTTTATACCAGAATTTCTTACGTTTTCGATTACTAACTCGCTGAATTGGAATTTGTGTTCAAATTAAATATTTCAAAATGGCGGACCCAATATGGCAGAATAATTTTAAATTGATTTGTTTCGTTTAAAATTTTGTACTCGGGAGTTTTTGGAGTCGCTGAATCCAATTTTAAGGTAAAATTTAAAAAATTCAAAATTGCAAACCAATATGGAGGAAATTTTTTTTATTTCAAATTATTTATGAATAATTAGAATGTTTTATGCAATTTAAATATTGTTTTTTAGTAAAATGAGACTTTTTACAACAGTATTCACTGTAAATGTAATTAATTACCTAGTTAAATTAAATTATTTTTAAAATAATTTAACTTTATCTAAATTATCTAAAATTAATCATTTATTATTCTATCTATTACTTTATTCTATGTAAGTTATTTTACTTTTTCACATTTCATAATTTAAATAAAGAATATTCTAAAAAAAATGTTTTTTTCTTCAAATTTTAACGGTGGAGGTCATCTTTCACTGTTTTCGAAAAATAAGAAAACCAGTATTTTTGAAAACAAGCAAATTTTCGTTTTAAATTTTAATTAATCGATCATGCTAAAAGTTGTTTGTACATTTACTAAAAGTTTCATATAATAGATTAAAAATAGTATATTTCGATACAAGGGGCCATATTTTTCTTTATAAGTGCAGGCATAACCTCGTTTGACAGCTACTTGCAGCTATTCAAAATGGCCGACTCCCTCATTGTGCGCGCGGACGATGAGCAAAATGTTTTGGCCACCGCTTAACGGTGAGCAAAATACTTTGCTCATCGTCCGCGCGTACAGTGAGGGATTCGACTATTTTGGATAGCTGAAAGTGGTTGCCAAACGAGGTTTTTGCATGCACGTATAAAGAAAAAAATTATATAATCATTTTGATGGAAAAACAAAACCTGAAGCACAACTCCCCACTCTCACCTATTATAATTGCTCGCTTTTGAGCCTTCTATAATTCCAGTGAATCTTCACGTTTTGAGACTTCTAGAATCCTAAAAAAATAAATTCACAATACAAAAATCTTTGTCTTTGTCATGTACGCATGAATGTCTGTAGACAAAAAATTTGGTCTGACTATAACTTGAATAAATTTTAATGAATCGACTTCAAATTTGGTATATACTTTAAGTGTACCAAAATGTCGCCTGAGATCGATGGCCAGGTGATTTCGTCAAAAAAACAATAAAATTATCCAAATTTCGTTAAAATATATCAAAATTTTCGGATTAAAATTCTATGTACAACATTTTAACTATCATAGCTAGCTCAGTTATATTATATGTAAAGTGAAGGTGTATATCGATTAAACTATTTTTTTGAACCTTTTTTGTTTAATATTGTGCACGTCGTAAATAAAAGATTGGTATTTTAATGAAGAAAATTTAGATTAATGTTCTTATAATGGTGCAATATTGGCAAACACCATTGGCCTCATGCACCCCAAAAATTTCGACATGATAACAACATTATCAAGAAATTGTTTTCTCTTTAAGATTAGATTTATACTATTTTGAATTTTCTTTAATAATTCCTCTAAATCTGCAAGTTTTGCTATCGCTTTTTTCTAATTTTCGAGCGTGAAACGCGAGTGCCGTGATGAGAATGTTATCCTTAAAGTCAAAGTACTTTAAGAAAATTAAATGTTTAAAAAATTTCACTTACATCCATTGTACACAAATTTTTTAGGAATTAAAAAAAAGGGCGATACCTCGTATAAAATTAAATTTTGTTGTTGCTTTAAAAATTGATTTACTATAAATTTATTTTTTTAAAATGTTTTAAAATTTTCAATTAATTTATTCGTTTACTCAATACTAGTTCTTCCTAATAAATTATACAAAACAGGTCATTTACATAAAGCTTCCACCTTAAAGTAACTACTTTTGTACTTATTTAAACTCTGTGTGTAATTAAATTTACACTTTTTAATAAAATTAATAAAAAAAATTTCTTTCTATTACACGTATCACTTCAATATTTAGTTAAATGAACTAAAAAATCTGAAACTACTACAAAATCTCATTCTACCAAACTGATTCTTGGGTCATTCAAGTACTTTCTGATAGAATAATTAATACAAGTTTTAAATGAAATTCATGAATTTTTGAACTACACAATTTAGATAAAAAGTAATTAATGATACTAGGTTATTTAATTGTAAAAGACAAACGGAGCGTGTAGCGCAACGTAAGAAAATGCGCGCGAAGCGCGCAATCATGCTGACTCTACATTGGCTGCGTAAACGTGTACGTGAACGTGAACGTGCTGACGTCACCCATTTGAATAACATTGTGACGTCTGCACGTTCACGTACACGTTTGCGCAGCCAATGTAGAGTCAGCATCAATACCGGACCGCGAAGCGGGACGATCGTCCTACGCGCGCCCCGGGGCGCGCTCAATTATGCGAGCGAAGCGAGCTCCTACGCGCGAAGCGAGCTCCTACGCGCGAAGCGCGTGATGAGAATGTGGCCGCCCCCGTAGGGGGCTGCCGGATTTTTTTATCAAAGATTCTAAAAAATTTAATTTTTAAAAACTTTAAGGAAATAAATTTTTTTATAATAATTTTTATTTATTAAGTTTTATTACATTAAAGGTAGAAAAAATGATTTTAATTTAATAATTAATTATTTGTAAAGAAACGTTTGTTGATCTTTTTGAAAGATTATAAATAAATATTTGTATATGCATTTAAATTTTTTTAAAAATATCTAAAACTAGCAAAATTAAACGCGCGCAAGCGCGCGAAATTAGGGATATAATTGTTTATTATAAAGAAATTAAAATAACCGATGATATAGATCGGACGGTGAAGCGCGTTTAAAACTCAGCCGAGACACTTCACAAAAACAAATATGATCACACAAAATCAAATGACGACTCTTTTATATCAAATCTAAAGAGGAACAACGATTTAACCATAGACGAATTGAAGGAAACGCATCCAGCTGGGCCGAGTGTCAGCCAAACAGGCTCAACATTGTCGGAAAACGCTCCGGAGACATCGCATGCATTCAAAAAAGTAAAAATAAACTCCGCTCAAAAATAAAATAAAGTTGCTGAAGAGGACTAATCATCGGACAACGCCAGCTCCCAACTAAACTCGCAAGTAACACCGAAAGAAAAATTTACATCCAAGGTACCACCGATTATTATAATTAATAATAAAATTGTAACTCTTTTAAAAATCTTAGACAATATTGACAAAAATAACTTTATCTTCAAAAATTTATCGAATCAAAAAATCGCCTTATTTGCTAGAAATTTCATTACTCATAAAAATATTTTCATTATATTAAAAGCGAATAATATAGAATGTCATACAAAAACACCTAGAGAAGAAAAGCTCTTCACATGGTTGTTAAAAGGAGTCGCTGAAGACTTTACCGAGGAGGAAATCTCAGACGAATTAAAAAACTTAAAATTAAAAAATGTAAACATAAAATGTATAAGAAAAATAAATACAACCCTATTGAAAAAAAACACGTATAATAATACGTATAATTATGCGTATTATTATACGTATAATTATACGTATAATTATACGCATAATTATACGCATAATTATACGCATAATTATACGTATTATTATACGTATAATTATATGTATTATTATACGTATAATTATACGTATAATAAGACATACGAATTTGAAACAAGAATTATACGTATAATTATACGTATAATTAATTATACGTATAATAATACGTATAATAATACGTATAATTATACGTATTATTATACGTATAATTATAATTCTATTAAAACTAGAATAATAGAATAGAATAGATTAATTAGTAGCAAAATTGCGCTGAAAATTTTTAGAAATTTTAAAATGCAAATTAAATTTCACGAAAAAAAATATCGTCGAATGTCAATTCAAGCAGTCACCCATCCAAGTACTAACCGCGTCCAACGTTGCTTAACTTCCGTGATCTGATGAGAACTTGTTCCTTCGCCTTGGTGTTTCTGCTGTCTTGTCTTGATTAATAACTTTGTCGTATAAGTATTGTATCGCACCTAACCTCACTTTTAGTGATACTTATACGACAAAGTTATTAATCAAGACAAGACAGCGGAAACACCAAGGCGAAGGAACAAGTTCTCATCAGATCACGGAAGTTAAGCAACGTTGGACGCGGTTAGTACTTGGATGGGTGACTGCTTTAATTGACATTCGACGATATTTTTTTTCGTGAAATTTAATTTGCATTTTAAAATTTCTAAAAATTTTCATCGCAATTTTGCTACTAATTAATCTATTCTATTCTATTATTCTATTTTTAATAGAATTATAATTATACGTATTATTATACGTATTATTATACGTATAATTCTTGTTTCAAATTCGTATGTCTTATTATACGTATAATTGTACGTATAATAATACGTATAATTATACGTATAATAATACGTATAATTATACGTACAATTATACGTGTTTTTTTTCAATAGGGAAAAGACTTCTTTAAAGCAAAAACGGGTAGTAATGCCTTCCTCGTGAAAGTTTCTAGTGACTCAAACAACTATGAATTAACTAAAATATCTAGACTCGCTAATCAAATAATTATATGGGAGAAAATAAAACAAAAAAACCCTATTCAATGTTTCAATTGTCAACGTATCGGACATACTGCAAATTATTGTAATCGCAAGTATAGATGTGTAAAATGCGAGGAGAATCATGGGCCGGGTGCATGCAAAGTAGATAGTAAAAATGTCATAGATAGAGAAAAACTTTTTTGCATATAAATTGTAATTCTCCGGGACACCCAGCGTCTTATAGAGGGTGCAAAAAATTATTAGAAACACAACTAAAAATAGAAGATAAGAGAGAAAAAATAAAAATACTTAGGGAAAAAAAACAAAATTTTTGGAAAATACTTTAAAACCGGGCATCTCCTTTGCAGCGGTTCTCCGAAATAACGTCCAAATACCAATAAAAAAAATTGACTACGATAAAGAAAATGTAAGCGAAATGGTAATTAATGCGACAATTGAAAGACACTCGATTGATAGCAATAAGAGACAGGACTCGTTTAAGGAGGGATCATTGGGCGTATTAAATGGGGGTATTGCAAGAGTAGAGGGGGAACACCAACAGCCTCCAGCGGATTCTAATATATTAAACCAGAGAGTAGTACAGACTCCCACTAGCAGAGATGGGTAAGTATCATACATCATGTATGTTACCCAAGTTTGCTACGTATGTTACATGTGTATACAACTTGTCCAGTTTGCTACACAACGTTTGTTACATTTCATGACGTAGGCACTCGTAATGGTCAGAAGCAAATATAACCTCAATCTAGTTGTCTCCGCTATGTGTTTAGTCTTTGAATTTTTGTTTGATTGATTTGATTGTTTCTAAAAATCAAATAGATCTATATTTAATTTTTCAGAAGCATTGACGAGATTTTTTTGTAGGATTATAGAAATTCAAAGTAAAGAGTAAAGACATATAAAAACACTTATTAACTTAATAAAAATTATTAAACTGAAGTGCAATAAATTATTATTATTTAAAGAATATTTCATCTCTTTATATTTACCAGTAGATCTATTTACCTGAGTTGCCTGAGACATTATTATAATTTATCTGATAAGGCCAACGCACAATAGATTCGTGAAAGTCGTTCGCGAACGAGATGCATGAGATAGAAAAGGATACGAATATATCTCTGTCCTTTTCTAACTCATGTTTCACGTTCGCAAACGTCTTTCCCGAAGATATTCTGCTTAGGCTTTTACGATGATGAGGCGAGTCCGAGTTGACATCCAAAAAGTGAGGTTATATTTATAATATGGTTTGCGACGTTTGCGACAATTTGTTACGTATACTACACATTTTAGGTATCATACGTAGCAAACCTTGAGTTTGCGACATTTACCCATCCCTGCCCACTAGTCCAAAAATCGATAATTTAGAATCAATTATGGGAGCGTTTATGAGCCAAATGAAAGAATATATATCCTCGCAGCTTCACGAAGTAAGGAAAGAAATAATAAACAACTCAAAAAATATAGAACTTTTATTTAATTTATCAAAAAATAAAAATGGTTAGGAATCAAGTATCCCCAAAAAAATATGGCCCAGTCGCCATAGATAGTTTAAACATAATCGCAATTAATGTCAATTCAATAGTTAATAATAACCGAAGATATAACTTAAAACATTTTATTTCTAAACACAACGTAGATATAGCTCTCATTAGCGAAACAAAACTCAAGGAGACACATAAAATAAATTTCAATAAATTTTCTTTTTTACGAAATGACAGACCGTACGGTAAAGGGGGGGGGGTACCGCCATTATTATAAAAAATTCAATTAAGCACGAACAAATATCACTAGCCTGCTTGTCTAATATAAACACACTAGAAGCAACAGTTATAAAAATTCACTTAAAAGGGAACAAAAACCTTTTCATACTAAGTGTTTATTCTCCGGGGAATGTGAGAAATAATTTTTCCGAGGACCTGAGCCTGATTTTTCAGGAATTAAAATTAAATGCAGAGGAAAATTACTATCTATTGGCCGGGGACCTAAACGCGAGACATCAACTATGGAATGACCACTCAGCGAATAACAGAGGTGACTGCTTGGTAAGATGGCTAAATGATAATCAACTGCGCTATCGCACAGTGTTATCAGGGCCTGAGTGTCCAACTTTCTCGGCGGGTGACTCATATCTTGATATAGCTATATATGACACTAGAATTGAAATTTTGAATCTTATCGATAACAATCTCAAAGTGATGGCATACGATAGCGATCATAAAGCTATTGCATTTAAAATTAAAATTGCAAATCTCAATAAATTTTTATTCACCCCCAATAATAAAAAATCCGAACAATATAATTTAAAAAAAACAAAATGGTCAAAATTTAAAAAAAATCTCACTAATTCTAATTTAAATATACCAACCGATAGAAATCTAAAAAATAGTGAAATAGACTCGTATTTGGAAACAATAAGCAATAATATAACTTCGGAATTATTTAAAAACACCCCCTTGTACAAAAACAGTGATTCAATAGATAGATATTTAAATGCTGAAATTAAAGAATTACAAAAAATTAAATCAAAACTTCTCTCCAGGATTCACAGACTAAAACACAGAGAGGGAGCCGATGAGACGCACCTGGCCATATTTAAAAATACACTAAAAGAAGTAAAATTGAAATTAAATACTAAATTTAATAAAGAAGTTAACAAGTTCTGGACAAACAAAATAAGAAAAATAGATACAAAAAATAGTGAAACAATGTTTCCGCAAATGAATTCCTTTTTTAGAAGCAAATCTAATTCTAATATACCAAATTTAATAATAGAAAAAAACAATATTAATCTTTTCAACAGGGAAGTAATAAGTGTGAACAGGTGTGTCCCATCGGGGAATGAAATAATTATATCAGATTCGCAGGACAAAGCTAATGTATTAGCCAAATATTTGGCGGATATAAACAACATGAACAGAAAGTCTATAAGTGAACCTTTGGAGAGAATAGTTGATAATAAAGTAAATGAATTTTTAAGGCTAAATTATAATGATAATCCTTTAATAACTTTTTCAAAAAACAACTCAGCAATTGAACCAAAGTACATCGAAGATCAAACATTTTTTTGCACACTAAAAAAATTTAAAATAATATTAAAGAAATTAAACAATAAAAAATCAACCGGTATTGATAAAATTCCGAACATAGCATTAAAAAACTTATCGGAAAATTATATTCAGTACATTTTGACCATTTTTAACAATCTATTAAATAACGGTTACTTCCCGGATAGATGGAAAAAAGCCAAGGTAATACCTCTACCCAAAAAAGGAAAAGACCCATCAAGAGTAAGTAGCTACCGTCCCATTAGTCTCCTCCCTAATTTGGGAAAACTTTTCGAAATATTAATAAATAATTCACTAACGACACAAATTACTTTGAAAAATTGTATACCGAAGGAACAATTTGGTTTCAGACTCCGGTCCTCGACGATTCATGCAGTGACAAAATTTGTTTCAGATATTAGCAATGCTTTGAGCAAAAATAATATAGTAGCGGCATGCTTAATTGATTTAGAGAAGGCCTTCGACTCCGTGTGGCTGAGGGGATTAATGTTTAAACTGATAAAGAAAAATTTACCGGAGCATTTACTCCGAATGGTCTGGAGCATGATCATTGAAAGAAAAATGTCGGTTTCGATCTCGGGCGGAATTGAAAGCAATGAATATATTTTAAAAAATGGATTACAACAAGGAGCTGTAAACTCCCCTATTCTTTTCAATCTGTATTTAAGCGAAATACTGGAATTATTTGGTATTAATAGCACGGAGGGGATAGGTTTTGCAGATGACTTGGTATTATATATTAAAGGTAAAATTCTAAATTTAACCAAAGAAAAATTGGAAAATATCTTTCGAAAAATCTGTAATTTTTTCAGTACATGGAAACTCAAATGTAACTTTAATAAATGTGAAACAATTCTATTTAGACCATTACTGGAAAAATTAAGTAAAAAATTTAGAAAAAATTGGAAAGATTTTGAAATATCAGCCAATGATACAGATGAGGATATTATAAACCACAAAAGGGTGGTAAAATACTTAGGCATCTTCATTGACGATAGATTAAAATATTTGAACCACATCAATATTTCTTTGGAAAAAGCAAAAAATGCTTTTTTTAAATATAAAAATATATTTTACTCTTCTAAATTAAATCATAAAGTCAAATTAATTTGCTATCAAATCTTGATCCGGCCAATCCTCGCTTACGGTTGCCAAATTTGGTTTGGAATATCCCCATCGACAATGGAAAAAATTAGAGTTTTTGAAAGGAATTGCTTACGGGTCTGTCTGGGGCTATTTAGAGACCCCAGAACTCATTTCGAAAAGCACATAAACAACCAGAAACTATACGAAAGCGCGAAGATTCCAAGATTCGATGATTTTGTTGTCGGCCTGATGAGAAAACATATCATCAGGACGACAAAGAACACGGAGAATCCGCTCATTTCGAATAGCTTCAAAAAGAATGACGAAAATTTAAAAAACTTAATAGACACTGGAAACCTCGCCCCCGAGACTTTCCTTTATTTGGACAAATATAATTTCATTGTCGATGGGGATAATGTCCCTATATTCTACCACATTCAAAGACACGCACGCGATAGAATAATCAAATATAATGTAATTGATTTGGAAACAAATCCGAGAGTAAAAGTAAAATATTCTATAGTGGCATCCGCCCGAGAGAGAAATAAGGACAGTTCGTTATTCTTAAAGTCCTGCTGGTGGCTAAACGGTGAGGTATAGTCCCATTTTGGGAAAAAATAAATATATGCAAACTGGTTATAATATTTTTAATTTATTATAATATTATTACATTGTTAATAATAAATAATGAAAATTATATTTTTATATAATTAATATTTAATAGAATTGAGACGAAGCTGAAGTACGCAACATTTATCAATAAAAACATTTTTTTAAAAAAGTTAAATATTACGTCGAAATTATATTTAACATTAACATTTAACATTAATATTTAACATAGGCGGAATAGTTATTTGAAGAATGCTTTAATATGTAATTTAGGCTTAATATACAACTTTTAAAAAAAATTTCTTGGTAAACGTTGTGTACTTCAGCTTTTTGAATTAAATTCTATTTAAATATTTAACATAATCAATTTTTTTTTAATTTAATTTTTTTTCTGAATCATCTTCTTTTTCTTCATTTCTATTTATTTTTTTAACTCTCTCAATTCCCTTGCGCAAATATTCATTGTCCACATTTTTTTCCAGTTTTTTAATGTCGCTGACATCGTTGATCGAAATATAAGGAGGATCTGTAGAAAAACAACTTTATTTTTAATCAAAATTTTACATATTTAAATATATAAATTCAATTATTTTTTTATAAATCCATAATTTTTCAAACATGATATCGAGGAAATTATTTTATCAAAGATTCTAAAAAATTTAATTTTTAAAAACTTTAAGAAAATAAATTTTTTTATAATAATTTTTATTTATTAAGTTTTATTACATTAAAGGTAGAAAAAATGATTTTATCTTAATAATTAATTATTTGTAAAAAAAACGTTTGTTGATCTTTTTGAAAGATTATAAATAAATATTTGTATATGTGATTTTCTAAAAAAAACAATTTATGCTCTCACGATATTTTGTTTAAAAATAATAAAATTAATAATGCAATGTTTCAAAATTCTGTCAGCCATAAGTTAAGATTAGTCAATTTTTAGTCGGATTAATAAAAAAACATTCAAAAAATGGTCAAATATCAAATTAAAAAATTTGATGTTACGGAGTGAAGTTTTAATACTAGTTTTAATTCAATTTTCATTAATGATCTGATTGAAATTTTCAAGTCTTATTGTATGTCTGGCAGAATGTTTATTAATTAAAATAATTTTATTATTTTGGAACAAAAATACCGTCTAAAATCATGCACGCGTGATTTGCTCTTTTTAAAAAATTAATAAAAATTTATATTTAAATATCTGTCGATAATTTTTCAGAAATTCTTCAAGAAAATTTTCGATTTAAAATTTAAATTGATTTTTAATATAACATATATCGGTAAAGGTCTTGTAAAAATTTCTTATCATCAAAATATTTATCATTAAATAAAATTTTTTATTTTTTATTATATAATAATAAATAATAATAATTATTATTAATCTATTATATGAAATATATAAATTTTCAATTGCCTATAATAAAAAAAAATATTTTGCAAAAAAAAATTATAACCAAAAAATAATAAAAATATTTGTTATTAAATGAAATTTTTTATTTTTTATTATTATATAATAATAAATTATAATAATTATTATTAATAAATTTAAATTAATAAATAAATAATTTATAAATTATTTAATTTAAATTTAATATTTAATATACATATATTATTCAATATTTCTAATTAATTAATTAATGTAACATATATAAATATATATAAAATATTATAATTTAATTTTTATTTTAAATAAAAATTATTTTAAAAAATTTTATATTAAGTTAATATTTAAAAATAAAAATTATTAAAAAAAATTAATATTTAGTCAAAATTAAAAATTTATATGTATATATATAATATAAATTTTTTTAATTATAATAACAAAAATAAATAAATATTTTGTGAAAAAAAAATTTAATTTGTAATATATGTATAATATAAATAATAAATATAATATAAATAAATAAATAATATAAAATTTTTTTTATTATTTTTAAAATTAATTAAATTATCGTGATTAATTAAATAAATTTTTGAAATTTAATAAAATCATTATATGTGACGCGTCGCCAAGAAAGGGACCTAAGCGTCCAGGAGTTTCAGGTTATGTTTGCCATATTTGAAAAGAAAATGTACAAAGTGGATCAATTTTCAATATTAACCATTAATGCTTATCTCTTCATTATATCGAAAATATTTATTAAAAACTGCTTTCCCTGGCGGGTTGTGAAAACCGAATCGCAACCGAATTCGGTTGGGATTCAGTTGGGTTTCAGTTACCAGTGAAAAAAGTAGCGAAAAACGTGAAAATTGCTGGAAAAAACTATTGGAATGAATAAATGAATGATTTATGAGTTTATTCATGCAATAGTTTGTTTAAATTAAGCTTTAATTAATTAATTATTAATAATAAAAGTCAAAAGGTGCTCACCTGTCACTTTAATGTTCGTGTTATTTCCTAAATTTTGGAATTGAAAATGTGAAAATTACGGAAAAATCATATACCTATTTTTTAATGGATATTTAAATTGTCCAGATTTAAGTTTTTTTGTTCTGAATATTGCATATTAACAATAAAAATAGTACATTTTGTACTAAAAGTTTATTGTTTGTTTTAAAGCAAAATACTGCTTTACCTATAATGACAAATAAAAAAATTGCCGCACGCATTACACGCTAGATGTCACGTCTTGTTTTTTCTGGTTTTAATATTTTATCATTTTTAAAGTTTTCATTTATTTTTTAACTTAACCCAAAATTTTATTCTAAAACTAAAATAAGTTTATTAATAATTGTTAATAAAATACTTTAATTTGTTTTGAGAAATAAATAAACTGTAGGGTAAATGTAAATGTAAATATCTATGTAAAAAAATTGTTTATAATTTATATAATTACATTACATCAAAAATAGATTAAATGTCACTAAAAGTTTTTAAAATCTCACACAGAAAATGTGAAAAAAGCATGCAAATTTTTATTTTAAGAAATATTTTTAATTTTAATAAAATTTTTCGAAAAAAATTAAAATAATTTTAATTAAACTAAATTCAATTTAAAATTATTACAATTCTAAATAATAACATTTCAACAATTATTTTTTAACAAATGTTAGATTCAGAAATTTTAAACAATTTTCTTTCCACTGTTTCCTACAATTATTTGTCATTTAAATATTCAAGAAATTTTTATTTAGAAAAATATAATGATAAAAATAATAATTATTATCATTAATATAAAAGTGATTTTTTTAATAAAATTTTTTTATCAATTTCTATTTTACCATTGGTATAAATATACTAAGTTTGTTTTGCAATATAAGTAAATGCATTTTTATTTGAACAATTTAAAAAACCTTTTTTTAATAATAATAACAATTTTTATAAAATCTAATCTCGATTAATTTAATAATAACTGAAAATAGAAAAGGTAAAACAAAATTTTGCATTCTAATTTTTAAAAATGATAAAATTGTCAAAAGAGAAGAATCACGTGCTGCCATCTATCGTGTTTGGCGCGCGGGTATTTCACTAACGATAAAGTAGCATTCTATCTTATAACACAAACATTAAAGTGACAGGTGAGCACCTTTCGACTTTTATTATTAATAATTAATTAACTAAAGCTTAATTTAAACAAACTATTACATGAATAAACTCATAAATCATTCATTTATTCATTCCAATAGTTTTTTCCAGCAATTTTCACGTTTTTCGCTACTTTTTTCACTGGTAACTGAAACCCAACTTAATCCCAACCAAATTCGGTTGCGATTCGGTTTTCACAACCCGCCAGGGTTTACTGTTACACAATTAAAAAAAAAAGATTTAATCATTATGAAACTAACACAAACTTATAGCCTACAATTCTTGGACGCTTAGGTCCCTTTCTTGGCGACGCGTCACATATATTTTAAATTAAACTTACCATCAACTTATGCAGCTTACTCTAACAGCAATCCCCTTACGAAAAAGTACTACAGAGTGACTACAGCAAAATACTACAGGATTTACTACAAATGTACTACAGGTATACTATAAGTGTACTACAGGTATACCTGTAGTAAATTTAAAGTATATGTGTAGTATCCAGCTGTAGTATTTTCGTTGTAGACTTAGTGAGGAATAGTATCATGTGATAAATCTAAGAGAAAGAAGTTTTTGAGAAAATTTGATAGATGGCAGCACAAGGGTTTAAAAACAAACAGTCTTATTTTTCCCTTCACCATCAAGATGTACAGTTATGGTTCAGACTGACTGACTGACTGTACATGACGCGGGCGCTCGGACCCACTCTCGAATGGTAGTCAGGCTGCAGTCCCATGGCAGCGTTTTGCGTTGCGTTTTGTCACTAGACCATGAGTGTAAAAGAGATGCAGATATATGTTTGCTATGTTCACACTCAGGGTCTAGTGACAAAACGCAACGCAAAACGCTGCCATGGGACTGCAGCCTCAGGTAGCAGTGAGCAACAACGGCCCACCCACTGCTACTCGACTACCATCAAAACGTGCTTCCAGGCGCTTGACGGGTTATTGCATTGACACGTTCATTTTCATATATATCTCGAATACTAAAAGAGCTAAAGATATACATTTTTTTATAATTGTATAGGATATTTTTTATTTCTCTCTCCTCTCTCTCTTTTTTATTCTCTCTCTCCCATACGTTATATTATATGATAGATAGGTAGCCGGGGAGGTACGAATTCAACACAAATAAACTCTACACAAGAAAATACTGCACCGTTAACTGTACACGAGTCAATTCTCCCCTAGTGAAAAAAATACGTATAATATAATATAATATACTAATAAACAAAAATATATTCCATATTTATATATTCCTAAATATTAAAAATTATAGACACGTATATTTATACGTATAATTCTTCTAAACCAAAAATTTCAGTATTATACCAGAGTTGACTACTGGCGCAGTACTGGTTCCGTATTGGCTGCCGAGATTGGGCAGTCTGTATTGAACCAGTACTGGTATTTTCATTGTATCAGTACTGTTGCAGTACCACCCTCTCAGTATTGGAAAACCAGTACTGTGCCAATATTGAGCCAGTACTGACTAAAATAGATTTTCTTTTTGATTAATACTAGTTTACCAAAAGTTCTAGAATATGAACCTGATGAATCTTTTTGTTTAAATATTTTGTTTATAAAATTTTTTCACCTTGATTTTATTTTTTAAAATTAAAATGTATTTTATTTTGCTTTTTGTAGGTAAAATTATTTAAACAAAAAGTTTCCTGAGACCAATTCCAAAATATTTTGCAAGATTTTCTTATTGTTTTCATCAGATATGCAATGAACCAAAAAAAAATTTTAAACGATAATTAAATAGCTAATTGTATAATTGTATAATTATAATTATTTTATAAACATTTTTATTTTTACTGACCTGTTTTTATATATTATAAAAATTTTGGTTTTAAAATAAACATATTTTTATATTTATTTTTTGATTTTTTAAAATAATAATTTGCAATATATATTATAATAAAGAATAAAAATTCTTGGTGTTTTCGATTTTATATAATAAAATATTAATTAGTTAGTTGACTAATTTAATTAATATTTAATTTGTGTTGGGTTACTAAAAATTTCAGACACTTTTTCCTAAATTTACCAAAAAAGTATATTACCTGGAGCAGAGATAAGTTTCACTATTGCAGTTAAACTTTATTTCTGTTACAGTTAAAGCTTTCTTTTCGTATACAATAAATTACAAAACTGCCAGTACTCAGCCAGTACTGAACCAGTAGTGGTACCAACTCTGGCAGCTAATACTGGTAAAATGTTATCATCCCAAAGTTACGCCAACTCTGGCGCCAATACTGGGTGCCAGTACTGCGCCAATACTTATCAGTACTGCGCCAGTACTGCGCCATTAGTAAATTTTTGATTGGGTTGTTTCAAATTCGTATGTCTTATTATACGTATTTGCATTGCAAATTTCTCGACACTTTCTTTTTACAACTTCTTTATTTTTCAAAATTTTAAAAATATATTAAGAACCTTTTTTATGTCAAAAACATTGAGGTTTAACAAAAAAAATTCAAAACTATTAATTTCTTAAATAATTTATTTATAAATAAATGTTTATTTTCAATATTTAAACATGTGCGACATCTTATAAAAATTCCATGGTTTTTTAATGAGGTCTCAAAGTTTGTAAAAATATTTTTTTACAACAAAAACTTTTTGCGCAGATATTAAAATATTAAAATTAAATTATTTAAAAATTGATATTTTTCAATTTTTTTATTAAACCTCAATGTTTTTGACATAAAAATGTTCATAATATATTTTTAAAATTTTGAAAAATAAAGGAGTCGTAAAAAATGTGTCGAGAAATTTGCAATGCAAAAATCTTGAAAAATTATAAAAATATCTCATTCATATTTGGTACTAGTTATTTAAGACCTAAAGTACTAAAAAATCTGAGACATGACTTTTAACTTTCCTGCAAAACTATTTAGCTCTACGAGGGCAGAGGCAGTGTCCCAGTTAGCCCCGTGAGGGGAAGCAGTATATCCCCACTCAGGCCCGCGGGGGTCAGTACTACTGTGTGCCTCTTAAAAGTTATTATAATTAGAGCGAGACTGAGAGGTTCAGGCCTCCTCATTCAACGAAAATTATTAAAATTTTAAATATTAAAATTTTTTATTGGAACAACATATGCTCATAATCGTGTAATTCTGAGGAATATGAATATGTTAAAAAAAATATTTTAAATTTTATATTTAAAACTTTATAATTTTTGTGAAAAACTTATTAAGAGTCATAAAATAGAACTGTCATTAGGCCCGAGAATATATTTAAAAATTATATCTTTTTTATGCAATAAAATGAAAGAGAGTAATAAAAGATATTTATTTTCTGTTATTTTTACTCATGGATATATCTGATTTTAGAATTTTAAAACATGCAAAAATATCGTCATAAACATATGGGCTGGGGATCCTACAGCACAGAAAAAAATTCTACAGAAATGTAGGATTATCTCGGGCCCCTACCATAAAAATTTTTCCGTTTTAAAATACTGATTTTATTATTTTCAAATGGGCTCTAGTCGGGTTTCCCCAGAATTTAAAGAATAATATAATACAAACTTCAAAAAAGATGTGAATAAATGCTATAAAGTTTATTGTTAAAATGAATTACCTAAAATTATTGGGCGATGGACATTTTAGTTCCGTGAGAAGAAAGGGTATATTCCCACCACTTAATGTTTCTATTCCTTTTATTTCCAATTTTCAATTGTGTATTCTACCCATAAGTTTTTGCCTCTTGCACTATTTTTATGCTTTTAAATTCTGGGTTTCCAAATTATTTTCTTTTTAATGCACGGAATACATTTTTTAATAAACCGAGTAATAAACAGAGTTAAATTTCAGACATTTTTTTAAAAAGACCCATTAATTTTTCATGTTTAATCCTTTATGCCACCTTAAGGAAAAGCACCTCTCCCACTTTTGACCAAGTTAAATATTAAATTTAATAATCATCGAAAGTCGTTCTAATTTTCTTAAGAATTTCTAGTATAAATTTTCAAAAAATTCAAAATTTTTAAATTTAATTTAGAGTCAAATTTTAATGTCAAAAAATTACTATTAAAAAAAATTCTGATTTTAAAGAATTTCTATTTAACTGGACTGTGATAAAGTTAATTTTCTAATATGTATACCCGGATAAAATATGTCGACCGACGCTCGGACGCACGCTCTAATGGTAGTCGGGTAGCAGTGAGCCGCCCACAGGCTGTCACTGCTACTTGACTGGTAATAGAGCGTTCGTCCGAGCGTCGGTCGACATATTTAATCCGGGTATTCATATATACAATTTTCAAATAATACAATTTTCATTTAAAAAAATTGATATCTAGGAAAATTTTCATAAAAAGGAATTTTTATTCATCAGAATTGTTCTTATATCGAATTTCTATTTATCCGAATATTCACTTAAAAGTATTTTTATTAACAGAATTTCGAACTAAAAGAATTTCTATATAACAAAATTCTTCTTTAACAAAAATTTTATTTAAAAAAATTTCTACACAATTTAATTCTTATTTAATAGAATTGTCATTTTTAATGATAGGGTAAGTCCGGGGGAGTTGGCCATAGTTTTTTTAAAGGTCTGTAAAAATAAAAAGAAAGTGATTTGTACATATTAACTTTTATTGATAATTAAACATTGAACATTTAACTTACAAAAAATGATAGAAATGAGAAATTTTTTAAATGCAAACAATCTTAAAATTAATATTGTTTAAAAAACGCGTTTGGCCATCTCTCCCGGAATGTACGGGGGAGATGGCCATAGGCGTACGGGAGAGATGGCCAATACTTTAAAATCAATTTTTAGCTTTTCGCTTTATCAAAATTTTTAATTTAAAGGGATTAAAGTCTTTTTTTCTTGTTCTGACTACATTTCGAACATTTATGATTAAATTCAGTGCAATTTTCATAAGCGCTGTCTGTTTGTCTGTCTCACCAACACAACAAGGCTACAAGGAAATTTTTTGAGATATCAGAGTGGTTTCTAATTTATTTTTGTGTCCTGAACATAATTCCGGGTTCTAAAATTACGTATCACGTCAGGATTTTGAATAAAGTGGGGGTAAAGTCTCCAAAAACCGTGTTTTTGAGTGTTTTCAGTATTTTTTTTTCCTTAACCTGACGTGATAGAGACTTTTATAAAGGCTTAAATTAAAGCTCATGTCTTACACTTTAAGACACATACGTATGCGCAAAATAAAAAAAATTGAAAATTTGAAAAAAATTAGGTTCAAGTCACTTAAAAAGATTTTTGGGGTCATTACCCCCATTTTATCAAAATTTCAAAAAAATTTTTATTTTGCGAATATGGGTCTTAAAATGTATGTTTTAAATTTCAATTTAAGCCTAGATAGAAGTCTCTAGCACGTCAGGTTAAGGAGAAAAAAATACTGAAAACATTCAAAAACATGGTTTTTGAAGACTTTACCCCCACTTTACTCAAAATCCTGACTTCATACGCAATTTTAGAACCCCGGATCGTGTTCAGTACACAAAAATACATTGAAAACCACTCTGCTATATATATATATATATATATATATATATATATATATATATATATATATATATAAAAGTCTTATTTTGTAGACCTGTGTTATGATTGTTTATAAACATTTTTAAGATTTAATTACACAATAGTGATTATTTTATTTGATCATATTTAAATTTGAAAATCTTTGTTGGAGTGTCTTGTTGTAATATATGTCATAAAAAATGTCATTTGCCACAGAATTAATGTTTATTTTAGCGAACACACGAATCTCAAGGGTGCCAATAACTTAAACAGCATGGCTATCTCACCTCGAAAAAACATGGCCATCTCTCCTAATGTCAGGAGACAAATTGACACAACTAAAATTTAAATAAATAAATAAAATTTTTGAATAAATATAAATTTATGACAAAGCTTGGGTCATGTACTTTACAGAAAAAAATAAAATTCAAAATTATTCTATAAAATAACATAACACCAGTGAGAAACGTAAACTCATCAATTTTTTTCCGAACTAGTCAAAATAACAAATCAGATTTTTAAATACTTTTTCAATATTTTTCGTCAAGTTTTTTCTTTTAATTGTGTTTTGCCACAAAACAAAGCGAACTAATCTTTAATAAGCGATACCTAGCAGCAAATTCTATAAAATATTTGAATTGGCCATCTCTCCCGTATGGCCAACTCCCCCGGACTTACCCTATTATTTATTTGACCGAAGTTTCACTAATCCTAATTTCCATTAAATGCGCACCTGGATATAATAACTCGAGCTACGCTCGGCTGTACGCTCTCAAGCCAGTCAAACCTACAAAAAGAGTAAGAAAATTCAAATTCAAAATTTTGATTTTTGAAAAGTACTACCTTGTAGGAAATAAATAGGCGCATCTTTTTTTCCTTTGACATTTTTTAGAAAAATGAATATTTTAAATAATAAATCCAAAAAACTAAGAAATCTTGATTCATAAATTTCATTAAGTTTTAAAACATAAATCGTCGTATTTTTTACAATTATTAACGGATTTGATTAAAAATTAGTATACACATGCTCTTGGGTCTACTGAAGATGACAATATAGTGAAAAATTAAAAAATCACTAATTGTTTATTAAATTTTTAATATAAATAGAGACCTGTCGGAAATGACGTTTTCTTACATTCGGCGACAAAAAGTCTGCAGGGAAGTTTACAGTTGAGATAACTTCCAGTGAGACATTTGTTTATTACTATATAAGGAAGTTTTTTGGAAAATTGTAAGCCGATTCATTGAAAACTTTGGAAAATATTGAAGTTTTAAAAAAGCGCGTGCGACACGCTAGCGCATCATACGGCTCTGTGCATTAAATATAACCAGCTTCCCACAAGTTTAAAATTTTGAATTTGAATTTTCTTACTCTTTTTGTAGGTTTGACTGGCTTGAGAGCGTACAGCCGAGCGTAGCTCGAGTTATTATATCCAGGTGCTCAAATAGAAATGTTAAAACGTCGAATTTCCATTTGATCGAACTTTCATATATCAGATCATCCACTTGGCAGAAACATTTCAGCGGGAGTTTTAAAATCAATCAATTAAAAATTATCAAGAAAATTGTGATTGGTAGATTTTAAAATTCCCGCTGAAATATGTATATAAAGTGGATAATCTGATATATGAAAGTTCGATCAAATGGAAATTCGACATTTTAAGAATTCTATCTAATGAAAATTTGTATAAATTAAACTTTTTTCAAATGAAGTATCGGGGAAATAGAATATCTCTGTCTCAACAATTTAGTTAATTAGAATTTCTATTAAATGACAATTCTACTAAATAAAAAGTAGATTGTATAGAAATTTTTTGAATAAATCTTTTGTTGAATATGAACTTTTTTATATAGAAATTCTTTTTATTGAAAATTCTATTATTAAAAATACTTTTAAGTGAATATTTGGATAAGTAGAAATTCGACAAAAGAACAATTCTGATAAATAAAAATTCCTTTTTATGAAAATTTTTCTAGATATCAATTTTGTTAAATGGAAATTGAATTATTTGAAAATTGTATATATGAATACCCGGATCAAATATGTCGACCGACGCTCGGACGAACGCTCTATTACCAGTCAAGTAGCAGTGACAGCCTGTGGGCGGCTCACTGCTACCCGACTACCATTAGAGCGTGCGTCCGAGCGTCGGTCGACATATTTTATCCGGGTATACATATTAGAAAATTAACTTTATCACAGTCCACTTAAATAGAAAATCTGTAAAATCAGAATTTTGCAAAATAGTAATTTTTCGACATTAAAATTTGATCATTATAAAATCTCTTCTTTAAAATTCTACTAAATGTAAATTCGTTAATCTTTAATTTGATACTACAAAAATTCCGTAAAGTCTAATAAAATTTAGAAATTATAAAAATTTAAGACTCACATGATTAACTCCCAAAATTCATTTGACATAAATAATATTTAACATAAAATTCGGGATGCATGAATATGTTTTGAAAATCATTAGTCAGAATTTTCATTTTATGGAATTTGATATGTCATATTATCTTTTAGCCGAAATTTTATTTGTTCTAATTAGTATTTTGCAGAATTTACATCAAAACGATTTTCTATATTACAGAATTTTCATATTAACGAAAATTCACTTCACAGAATTTTTATTTGCTCGAATTTTCATTTAACATTATATGCATTGTAAAGAAATTTCACGAGATAGAATTTTATTTCAGATGAATTTTCATTTGTTCGAATTATTATTTGATTTAATTTCCATATATTCGATTTTTCATACTACAGAATTTTTGCTTAACCGAAAAATCATATAACAGAAATTTTAATTAATAGAAATTTCATTTATCCGAAATTGCAAATGTCCGAACAATCAACAGAAAGATTTCGTCGTGATTTTTAACAATAACCAATCACAATTTTATCAATAATTTTTTATTTGATTTTAAAAATTGCGCCCAAATCGTTCTGTCGATTGTTTCCCTCATAACAAAAGGATATCCCTAGGATATCCATATCAATGGTCGATATCCTAGAATGGTCCCCAGGATATCCCTAGGATATCCAAACCGCCGGTCTGTGGGATATCCACAGGATATCCCTAAGACATCCACAAAATATCTATTGGATATTATATCGCAGGATATCCATGGGATATCCTCAGGATGACCGTGGAATATTCTTAGGATATTCACGGGATATTTAATATCTCAACATATACATTTTTAAAGGTTAAAATTGTTAAGCTAATATAATGAATAATAATATAATAAAAACAAAAATCTTATGAGCTTCTAATTTATTTTAAATGAAGATTTGAAACGCATTTTTCAAAGTTTTTAAATAATAATCATCTTCTTGACATCCAGAAGATATACTGAGAATATCCTGACAAAATCTGTGGGATATCCTGACGATATCTATGGGATATCCTGACGATATCTATGGGATATCCTGATGATATCTGTGGTATATCTAGAGGACATTTATGAAAATCTATAGAGATATCCAGAAGATATCCTGTGGATATCCTCAGATACCCATCGATATCGGCATATCCGCTAATTTTTTGGATATTCTCAAGAGATTCTTTTGATATCCATAGGACATCCCTAGGATATCTGCGGGATATTATCAATATATCCCAAGGTATCTTGTGTTATTAGGGTTGTTTGGCCATTTCCAATTTCGGACAAATTAAAATTCTATCAATTAGAAATTCTGTTAAATGATTTTTCGATTAAGTAAAAATTCTATAGTATGAAAAATCAGTTATATTTAAGGTATATCAAATAATAATTCGAACAAATGAAAATTCATCTGAAAGAAAATTCTATGCAATGAAATTCTACCCAATAAAAATTATTTAAAATGTCTATTATGTTAAATGAAAATTCGTGATGATAAAATTTTTAGAAAACAACAATTACCTTCTCGATGCGCTCATAGACAATTCTTCAAAATGCACTTTTTCAGTTTAACAAGATTGATATGAGAGTTCTTTAAATGTAGAGAAGAAATTGCGGACTGAAGAGGTATATACAGGATGGAAGAGGAAGATTTTTATGCTCCCCCACCCTTTACTTATTGTACTTCAGTAAAGTATCCCTATAGGTTTTCAGGTATAGGTACCGGTATGATTTGGTATTACTGCTAATGGTGACAGTCTACACCTTTACGCTTAAGTAACAGGTAGTGGTAAAAATATCGAGAATTGTCTTTTGCCATAATTCTTAATATTTTTCTGGTGACTGTGATTACAAATAAAAAGTTATTTCTCAATTTTAAGTGAAATTTATTATATTTGTGCGTGTATATCATCAAGGAGAATTAAAAACCATGTCTTCCGAGAAACCAACGATCATTTCAAATGTAAGTAATAATTTTACTTAAAACAAGGTTAAATATTGATTTTTGTTTTTATTATATTATTATTCATTATATTAGCTTAACAATTTTAACCTTTAAAAATATATGTTGAGATATTAAATATCCCGTGAATATCCTAAGAATATTCCACGGACATCCTGAGGATATCCCATGGATATCCTGCGATATAATATCCAATAGATATTTTGTGGATGTCTTAGGGATATCCTGTGGATATCCTATGGATGTCCTGTTGATGTCCCACAGACCGGCGGTTTGTATATCCTAGGGATATCCTATGGATATCCCAAGATATCCTGGGGACCATTCCAGGATACCGACCATTGATATGGATATCCTAGGGATATCCTTTTGTTATGAGGGGGGCGATTCCACGTGAGATTTACCTATGACATTTTAAATACGGTTAATATATTTTTTTCGATCTTTATAGAAAAAAAGGTTTACGTACTTTCTTATTTTTTTATAAGTGCTCAAATTTTTAAGCTACGAATTTTCTTAAATCTGATTTTTTCAAGTTTTTTTAAAATACACCTAATTTCCATGACATGTAACTCTAACAGTATTGAATTTATGAATTATGACCTAGATACAAAAAAGTTTTAGTTTTTCATCGACTTTCAAAATATGTTAACGAAAAAAATATGAATTATTATAAAAACAGCGATTTTTTATAAAAAAATGAAATTTTTTTAAATTTAGGCGGGATTTGAAAAACTTTTTTTTTATTCTTTTGTTTATGGTTATTCTCCGCGTAGCGCACGATTTGGTGTCTGAAACTTTAAAAATATTTTTTTATCGGAATGATAAATATCAATACATATTTATGGAAATTTATGCGGTAATTTATAGAAATTTATACGATAATTTATAGAAATTTTGGCTATATAATTCATAAAAATATGTAAAGCATAAATCCCAATTAAAAATTTTAATTTCGGTAATTTATGAAAATTTTCGCGGTAATTCACAAAAATATATATAGAGCGAACGACAATTAAAAATTTTATTTTGGTAATTTATGGAAATTTATGCGGTAATTTATGGAAATTTATTTGTTAAGTTATAGTAAACTTACCGGAGTTATGATAGTTTATAATAAATATTTTTAATTTCGTTTGTTTCATTGCGCATTAAACTTGCACTAGTGACGGTGGAAATTCTGTGGCGGGTGGAGACGCTGGGGTCGGTGGAACAGATGGAACTGGCGTTAATAATTTTTTTTTTGAGAAAATTATCATTTATTTTTAAGAGCATTTGAATCTTCGTGACGTCACAAATCATGGCGCATGACACGCAAACTTCTCAGGTATATGAAAAGCACAATTTTGAATATTTTTTAAAAAAACCTTTTGGAAAATGTTCAGAATAACATAGACTCTGTCTGTTATATGCGGAAAATTCAAAATTTTGCGTTTAAAACATTTTTTAAACAATGTTTAAGTTGGTTGTCACAAGTAAGGAAAAATACACGAATTGCTTATATGTAGGCCATTTTTGGAAAGACCAGGATAAAAATTGGAAAATTATTATGTAATTTATCAACTATTTAAATTAATTTTATTATAAATAATAATTAAAATTGTTTATTACAATAATTAAACAATAAATTGTTGTTGTTTATTTACTTTTTTCAAAAAGCACATATAAGAAAGCATATTTTTGACAGCTTTCTAAATTATTCATCTCAATTTTGTTAAAAATAAAGGCCAAGAAACCAATTTATTTTTCAATTTTTCAACTAAATAATTATTGTTTTTTATTTAAAAAATTGAAAAATGATTGGATTTTCAACCTTTTGTATACAACATTGAGATGAGTAATTTTAAAAATTCTAAAAAACATGCTATTTTATATGTTCTCCTTTGAAAAAAAGATAAAAAACAATAATTAATTATTTGAAAAATTGAAATACAATTTGAAATTTAATCTCTTTTTTTTACAATATTGAGAATAGCAATTTAAAAAATTGTCAAAAAATTGCTTTTTTATATGTACTTTTTGAAAAAATTATATGAAAAACAATAATTATTTATTTAAAAAATTGAAGAGTAATCTGCTTTTTAGCCAGTATTTTTTACAACATTGAGATAAGTAATTTGAAAAATTCTCCAAAAACTGCTTTTTGAAAAATGTAATTTAAAAAATTGAAGAATAATTCAATTTTTAAACAAGTATTTTTCAGAACTTTGAAATTTGCAAATAGCAAAATTAGGAAAAAACTGAATTTTTGTATGTTTTTTTAAGTGAATAAACAACAACAATTTATTGTTTAATTAGTAATAAACAATTTTAATTATTATTAATAATAAAATTAATTTATCCTGGTCTTTCGAAAAATGGCCTACATATAAGCAATTCGTGTATTTTTCCTTACTTGTGACAACCAACTTAAACATTGTTTAAAAAACGTTTTAAACGCAAAATTTTGAATTTTTCGCACATAACAGACAGAGTCTGTGTTATCTCTCCACGAGAGAAGGGACCTAACGTGCTTTTGACTTAAGGTTCGCTTTTACCGTGTAATGACACAGTGAATGAACCTTAAGTCAAAAGCACGTTAGGTCCCTTCTCTCGTGGAGTGTCACATATTAATATCTCAAATCTGACCAAAGGATTTTAAAAAATACCCAAAAAAAAATTTTATCGTCTTTTTTCTAAAAATTTTTTTTAATCGAAAAAATTTTTACATAGAAAAATTTAAGGTTTTATAGAATAAAATCGTATTCCTTACGTCAAGACAAATCGATCGGTATATATAAAGTATAGTTCTAATTTAAATTTAAAGAATTAATGAAAGTTAAAAAATCAAAAATTCACATTTTGGATATAAAATTTTGTTCTTATTTAAATTTAAGTTTATAGATGAAATAATTGTATTCCTTGCATGAAAACGAATAGATTTGTGTATATAAAGTTTACATTTGAGGTAAATTTAATAAATTAATGAAAGTTAAAAAAAATCAAAAATTCACATTTTAGCTAAAAAATTTTGTATTTATTTAAATTCAAGTTTAAATATAAAATAATTGAGTTCCTTGCATTGAAACGAATCAATATAATTGTAAATAATTCTAAATTATATATTTTTTCATTAATTTTTAGAAATTTCAGCTAAAATGTGAATTTTTGATTTTTTAACTTCCATTAATTCTTTAAATTTAACTCAAATGTTTATATTATTATATTATTTTTGTATGTAATATTTATTTGTGTGGAATTATAAAAAAAAATATTTTTATTTTTCTAATTCTAAATCTTAATGTGTTGAGTTTATTTGTGTAGAGTTTATGGAGATTATTTTTTAGTTAATAGTTTATTGTGTAGGGTTTTTTGATGTAGTATTCAATTGTGTAGAATATATTTTTACTTTATCTTATTGACAATTTACTCGTGTACAGTTAGCGGTGGAGTATTTTCTTGTGTAGAGTTTTCTCGTTTTGAATTTAATTATTTTCATTTAATTTGTTGTGTACAGTTTTATTGTGTAGGATTAAAATGTTTTTATTTGCTGTGTAGAATTTATAAATGTTGAGTTTAATTGTGTAGAATTTTATTAATAATCGGGAATAAAGAAAATATTATTTTCATGTGTAAAATTTAATTGTGTCGAATTATAAAAAAAAAATTTTACAGTTTTCTAATTCTAAATCTTAATGTGTTGAGTTTATTTGTGTAGAGTTTATGAAGATAATTTTCTAGTAAATAGTTTATTATGTAGGGTTTTTCGATGTAATATTTAATTGTGAAGAATTTTTATTTAATTTTGTAGATCCTATTGAAAAAACACGTATAATTATGCGAATAATATTACGTATAAATATACGTATAATAATACGTACTTTTATACGTATTATTATACGTATAATAAGACATACGAATTTGAAACAAAAGAATTATACGTATAAATATACGTGTCTATAATTTTTAATATTTAGGAATATATAAATATGGAATATATTTTTGTTTATTAGTATATTATATTATATTATACGTATTTTTTTCACTAGGGGAGAATTGACTCGTGTACAGTTAACGGTGCAGTATTTTCTTGTGTAGAGTTTATTTGTGTTGAATTCGTACCTCCCCGGCTACCTATCTATCATATAATATAACGTATGGGAGAGAGAGAATAAAAAAGAGAGAGAGGAGAGAGAAATAAAAAATATCCTATACAATTATAAAAAAATGTATATCTTTAGCTCTTTTAGTATTCGAGATATATATGAAAATGAACGTGTCAATGCAATAACCCGTCAAGCGCCTGGAAGCACGTTTTGATGGTAGTCGAGTAGCAGTGGGTGGGCCGTTGTTGCTCACTGCTACCTGACTACTATTCGAGAGTGGGTCCGAGCGCCCGCGTCATATTGTATAATATGTACAGTCAGTCAGTCTGAACCATAACTGTACATCTTGATGGTGAAGGGAAAAATAAGACTGTTTGTTTTTAAACCCTTGTGCTGCCATCTATCAAATTTTCTCAAAAACTTCTTTCTCTTAGATTTATCACATGATACTATTCCTCACTAAGTCTACAACGAAAATACTACAGCTGGATACTACACATATACTTTAAATTTACTACAGGTATACCTGTAGTACACTTATAGTATACCTGTAGTACATTTGTAGTAAATCCTGTAGTATTTTGCTGTAGTCACTCTGTAGTACTTTTTCGTAAGGGTCGAATCAATTTTTCTCACAATTCTTACAATTTTTTTGCACAATTCTAACAATTTTATAATTTTTAATAATTAAAATACGACAGCACAAATGACAATGTCAAAACATTGAAAAATTTTAACCAACCTAAAATAATGTCAAACAACACATTTAAAAAAAACAAAAGACCTATAACAAATAGGGTAACGGCACCAGTCAAGGAACTGACACCAGTGAAAGAACAAATTTCATGTTTTGCATTCTAATTAGTGTAATAAGCAATTTGGTATTATAAATTATATATTTTTATGTTCCTTATTTAATTTACGTCTTTAGTATCTAAGATACCTAGAGAGTTAACACGTAAATTTTATAAAAAATAATTTTTAAAAATGTTGTGTTGCAAATTTATCTTCAACAATAAGAACTCTTCTCTGTCACGTTATTTCTTTTTTCACATTTAACTAATTTAAACTGCCTTAAATCGTCGGTTTTCTTTAAACTAAATTTATCTTGTGTATTAGAAATACTTATTTTCATTTAAAAGCTAATAAAATATTAATTTGCCATAAGAAAAGCAAATTCCGTCATTGGGTTTTTTTTTTTATTTACTAGTGAAAGAACAGAAATGTTTTTTCACTGGTTCCAATGCAATCCAATGAAGGAACACCTTCAACGAATAGTCTGAAGTCAAACAAAAAAATGACAAAATCAAATAAGTTAACACTGTTAGGTTACAATAATATTGTCAAAATAAATTGCAACTAGATGATTGATTGTAGGTTATAAATGCATTTTCAATTAAAAATAAGATTCTGCAAACTTAGTTAAAAAATATTCATAATTATCATTAATTTACCTTTATTTTAGTATATTACAAACATTTTATTACTTTATCTTTGTTTTAATATATTTTTTAAATATATTTTAAATATATATTTCACATCGTTCTTTCACTGGATGCAGAAAATTCTTTCATTAGACAATTTGTTCTTTCACTGGTGAAATAGGTATGTTTTACTTATAAATTAAAATTTTAATTAACATCTTATATTTATGAAAATTAAATATGACCTTCGCATTCTACACTTAATTAGCTATCGAAAAAAAATTGGTAAAAAAATTTTCAATAACTGCATTCAAAAATAATAAATGATAAAAGTATGCATTTCCTTAAATGTTCTTTCACTGGTGCCGTTACCCTATATCTAAAATAATTATTAGAAAATTTCATTTTTAAAAATCCCTTAAACTTTACACAATTATTATTATTTTCTTTATTGAAAAAAAGGTTTCAGTTTATAATTTTTGTTAAAAAATTAAGTTCGATTAAATTTTAATTTCTAAGAATCCAGTTTTTTGTCTGTTGCAAATTTTGTTATAAATAGAACTTTCTTTTTTAAAACTTTGTTACATTAAAATTAAATTTTTAAAAGTGTTTTTAAAATTTTTTTGTGAGTCGGCAGACACATTTTATGTGCTAATAAAAAAAGTCAAAGTCCTGGCGTGATTTTGCGATGAATTTTGACCACTACGTCTTTTTCATTTTGCTGCTTGCAATTCTTTACGGCAAACAATTGTGGCTAGCCTCCATTAAAATGTTTTTCTTAAATATAGGTTTCTTTTTTAATAAATATTTTTTAAGTTATCATAAAATCATCCCATCAATATCTGGAACACATAAATTTCAAGCCTTGAACTACTAAACTACAAACGTGGTTAATTTCATCACTCTCAAATGCCTTCTTTTCGCTTCAGAATCAGAGCCATTTCTTGCCCACTCGATCTTAAACTGATAAACGATTTTCATTACTATTATTTGTTTATAAATCGTTTATTGACAAATAATGTAACATTTGTATTGTGAATAACAAAAATTTTTCGTTTATTTTTAAATAAATTTGTTTAAATTAATCATCGATAAATATTGTCGGAAAAGAAATTAAAAATTTCTCAGACTTTGAAATTTTCTAAAAGAAAACTTAACTTTATTAAAAATCAACTGTACAATTAAAAAAATGTTTAAAAATGATTAAAAAAATCATAATTATTCATTTTATACTTGAAATTAAAAAAATTAAAAATTTTTAAATTTAGTAAAAATTTTTTTTTTAAAATAATGATTTCACTTTTTAAAAACTTGTTAAATTTGGTTTAATATAATTATATTTTTTGTTATAAATAAATTCAGTACCCTATATAAATACTTCATAAAAATTAATCAAAATGAAAAAAGTCACTGAAAAAAGTTAAACTTTGTCGCTCCTTATAAACCAATTAGTACATTCTGACTCTAACGAACAGTTATTCAAGAAAAATTAAAATTTTTTAAAATTAAAAAACAATGTAATATAAAAAAATTCCACATTTTACAAACAATCTTAATGGGAGACCGAAAAGGCAATTTTCAGCTGTATGAAAAAATTAATTTAAATTCTCAACGAAATCATTTTTTTATATTATTTTTTTTCGAGGAAGGCAGTGATCAGAAAAATCATTGCGTAAAAAATGTTTCACTACTTTTTGATAATTGAAAATCTAAAACAGTCTACTGTTTATTAAAAAAAATACTACTACGCTTCCGTAATTTTTAAAAAAAATTTTTTTATTAAAAAAGTTAATTTTACTATTTTTGATACATTTTTAAGATTAAAAATTGATTTTTTTCGTTTTAAATACTGATAATTGAACATTAATATTACAAACTGAAAAATTAACAATAATTTATATTCTAACTTTTAAAGCATTTCAAAAAATTATAATTTAAGATTTATTTATATAATTTTTAATAATAATAATGTTAATAATAACCATTTATAAGGAATAAATTAGTTTTTAAATAAAAAAACACTTTTTTAAAAATTCTTGACTTTTTCCACTTTTTTAATGCTAATTTATTATATTTCATTATAAAAAAAGTACATTGTGTCACGTTTAGTGAAGAGCCCTCACTTCCTTTTCCTTATCAAAAATTTTTTTTCTATGTTTAGAAAATGATTAAAAATCATTTTACTTACTTCCTTCCATAACCATAGAATTCATCTCAAAAAAGTAATTTAAAAATAACTTTATCCGAAATTTAAATTAATTCCTTTATATAGCTAAAAATGTATCGGTTTTCCCTTAATGACATTGAGAAAGACAAAAATTTGACATAAAATAATTTTTTTAATGAAAGAAAATTAATATTGTTACCTTTTATTAAATTAGAGTTGGAGTCTTATAATCTCGCTTAAAAAATCTTTTAAGGCCAGGTCCAAGTCGAGTCAGCTGTTCCTTTGAAGTATCAATGGAACAGCTGACACAACTTGGACCTGACCTTAAATACTGTTTTGCTCAGATTTATACGGCTGCAAAGAATTCTTTCCGGCCTTTCTCATTGTGTTGTAGATTAATATAATCATAATACTAGTCGAGTCTAAAATAAATTCCAAGATTTCAATTTACTTTTTATGGACTTATTTACGAAAAACATTAAAAATTATCCTCAATTTTATTTACCACTATAAATATCGACACGTTCAGCGTTATATGTAGATATATTTGCTAAAAAATAATTGTCCAATAAAAACAGGTTTTTCATCAACTACTATCATACTATGAAATACAAGAAAAAAATAACTTACTGTTTTCAAAATATTATCTGGAACTAGAAAATTCTTGAAAAACATTGACTTTGTGTAGTTTTATCTTAAGGGCTATGTGCCAAGGGGATGGTAATTATTCCTCTTGCACATGGCACTTTCCAGACTTTCGTATGAACATTTTCAATATCGATTAATTGCTTTTCTGAAGTGGTACTTTTTGCGATGTTTATGTTGAAGAGACTCGAGTCAGGATTCTCATATAATTTATCAATTGCAAAATATTTATTTCCAATAAGACAAATCTTTTCATTTTTTAATTTTACAATATTTTCTACTATTACGAAATTCCCACCCTCCAATAAAACGCAAGCATCTTTAGACTCGTTACAATTAATCGTGAAAGCTTCATTTTTTAATATTTTAAATTGTTGAACATTAGAAGGTGTTTCCTTGGCAGGTGGTTCATTGCGATGCTGTGTTTGTAATTTTATTCTTGATGTATTATATGTCAAATCAGTCGTTACTCTTTCCTCGTCGGCTTTTTCCTATTCAGCTAATCTTCTTGCCAGTTGCTGCAGAGGTTTTTCTCCCTTTCGAATCATGCTTTTGACTGACGTCATGTAATTTTCAAACCTAAACGCGCTAAATTTATCCAACGAACCAAACTGTTTCACACATTCACAAATATGCAATAAATTGTGCACATTTTGACTTACATATCTCTTTTCATAAACAATTGAAAATTCTGCAACGAATTGTGTTAAGAGATCGTGAGCATAATCAATATTGGTAGTATCACGAATATGATTATCGTTAACCAATATTGTAACTGCTCTATGAAACAATAAAAAACGTGCATATACTTCAGGTTTTAAGATACTTTTTAGAACTACTGGACCCGTGTAAAGCAAAAAAGTTCTAAATTCAGTTGCCTTCCAATGTACGTAGTCAAATAGTCTTCTTGGACGTCTTGCAAATTCCACAGGGCAGCTGTGGCGTAATTTCAATAACATTTTCGAAATACTGTCTACATCTTCCATTGATATCCTTACTTTATAGGGTCCTTTTATCCAAAGGGTTGTCAAACGTTTCATGACACCAAGAAGAATCAGATGCATATAGTCCAAGGGGACGGAAGATATAAACTCGAAGCCTGGAAGGTCAGCGATAATTGGATAAACATCTGAATCAATTTCATCGTCGTCAGTCTTCAATTTAAAAGGACCAATTTCGGGAAAACATATGTTACCTGTCCTTTTCTTCTGTCACCTCTTTGTTTTCCTGTTCCGGTTCATCTCTAGCATAAATCACATTTATATCACGCTTTGTACAACTGTCATATCCGGCGTGTCCTTTGAGATATAAAACAAAAGCTTTTGCTGGTGTATCGCAGTTTAAAAATTCAATTGATAAACTAACGTCTTCGTCTTTTAATCCTTCATTTATAAGCTTAGTACCCTCGTCCACGAATTGTTTTACAAATTCGTTTCCGTCTGTTGGTTTACCTCTTCCAAAAAAAACACCAACAGGATGAACTTGTTTAGAATTTATTTCTTAACATAGAATAAGCCAGAATCCTTCAACACTTGATTTATAAATGGGTAAACCATCAATATTTATACCCAACCTAATATGTTTCAAGGTTATTCCTTTTTTTATGTTTTTGAATAATTGATCGCAAGGCCCTTTCTAACCCTAGATGAAGATATTCACCTCCACCAATTTGAAATATTTCTGTATACCTTTCAGTTTTTAATAAAGTTCTTGCGTCGAGAGGCAAGAACGAATGTTCCGTGTAGTTCCTCAAAATTAAAAGTAAAGTCGTTAGAGCTACCAATGTGATCTTGTACATTATTGCCCAATCACGTAGTAGGCTAATAAAACTCGTTTCTTTTACTTTCTTCTCATCAATTTTTGCATTTCCGGTTCATTCAATACATTTTCAAAAGTATTCTCCTCGAGTTCTTCATTATCTGAGGAATCCATCTGATTTTCGAAATCAGACAAATTTACTGAAGAGTCAGAATCTTTTTCAAATTAAAGAAATCACTATTATCCTCAAAATTGATTGCGCCTGGTTGAAACTCATCTAACTCATCGGTTGCACCCATCTTTAATTTATTGGAAATTAGTGGTGTATCTACTGTTTCGTTGTTACAATTCTTATCGGCTTTAAAAATATTCTCATTATCTACAGAATTTATCGAGTCTGTTTTAATGAAAGAAAATTGCTTATCCTCGTCGGATTCAGGGGAACTAAAAGGATCTGTCGCACATTTACTCACTACATTAGAAACTAGTGGTGCAGATTCTATTTCCATGCTACAATTACCTACATCTTCAACGTTTGACGAAATACGGTTTGTAGAAATGTTTGGAACAAATTGATCTTTTTCTTATTAGCTGATATGATGATACGTTGCAAGTGCCTTTCTGAATAGCCGCAAAAATTTAATTTTCGACGCTTCTTGATTTGAGAGTCAACAACTGAAAAAATAATTTTCAGTTTCAATTATTGACATAAAACTGTAAAACTTATTTGCAACATATATTTTTCAAAAGGTTGAAGATGCGCGACATAGTTCATAGAGAATTGAATTTTTTACATTAAAGATAGTGAAATTGCTCATGGATTCCTAGAAAATAATTTTTAATTTTAGAAACCCAATTAATTTTGTCTGCTTGCTAAACGTGAGAAAAATATAATTTTTACTCATTAAAACCCTTTTTTTATAATGGAAATATTTCTTGAAAAAACTAACGTTATTAGCAAATAAGATGTTTTAAAATATTCATTACCAGGTTATATATAACTACTTGCGAAAAATTTTTGCTTACTTCTCCGGGTTTTACTTAAATTAAAAATATTTCTTATATACATTAAAAAAAGAGGACGAATTTAAATATTTTTAACAATTTTTCATTTAAAAAAAATAAATTCTGATTTCCTTTTAAAATAAAATTTTTAACAGTTTATGTTCAATTTTTTGTCTACTTAAAAATAAGAGGGTCATCAAGAAAAATTGGTGTTCATGCCATATAATATAAATAATTGATATTTAGCAATTTTCATTATAGGAAGATGTTAAAAAGGGGGATTTTTGCCCCTAAAGCGGCAACTTATAGAGTGTGACCTCAGGAATCGCGTGGTAACCTTTGATTTCTTATGTACCCTCGGAAAAGTAGTGAAAATTATGAAAAACCATGAAAATTCGACACAATAAAACGGAACTAGACCTAGATACAAAAGCGATCAAATGATTCAAAATCATTTTCAAATTATTTTTTTCGTTTATAAATAACTGGTACAGGTTAAGGGTTTTTTTATTGCCGGAAAATCCTGAGGTAACACTCTATAAGAATATACTCGAAATTTACTTGCCCCTTCGGGGGCAAAAATCAACCTTTTATTAACATCCTCCTTTTCATTCTCGTTCCGTTATATTTTCTCAAAAAACATTTGCAAATAGTTCAATCGATGCGTTTTTGAGTACTTTCTAAGATGATTAGAATAATGTTAAGGTTATGTAAAGATTTTTAAAGACACACACAGTATGACATTTTGTAAAAATGTTATTTTTGGACGCCTGAGATCGGAAAACATAAAGATACATCAAAAAATTGGAAACCAAAAAATTTACGAAAACAATGCTTCCTCTATGAGGAAGCAAAATTATTTTTAATAATACTAAATTTTAACACAAAATTTGCAAACATAAATTTTAGAAATGCAATTTTAAAACTTGTTTCTCAAAGATAAGAAAAAGAGATTTTAATATAATTAAAAATTTATTGTGACATGAGAAAATCTTCAAAATATAAATATTGTTTTCAAAGTAATAAACAATTTTTGACTCGATATAAATGTTCGATATATGTTTTTTTAAAAACCCTCAAAAGTTTTCAAATTTTATTGCAAAAATCTACACATAAAAAAAATTTTTATATTTCGATTAAGAAGTCTGATAGAATTAATACAAATTTAATAATTAAATGTAAATAAATTAAACTACACTGGAATCTCGATCGGTGAGACTGTTCGGGGGTGGTTTCTCAGCGATCGAGCGGATCTATCGCTTACGGAATCGGTCGACACTTAGTCTCCGCTACGCTTTCCACTTCACCGACAAACTAAAACATAGTCTCATCGATCGAGATTCTATTGCAATTATCATTTTTAAACATGGTGACCACTGAAATCAGTCGAAAAAATGCCCTGACTTTTCCCTGACCAATTTTTCTTCAATTTCTTCATTAAAAATATCATTTAAATGGGGATTAAATTTTAAATTAAATTTCTTTTAAATACAGAAGATAGGTTATTTTGTCATTACGAATACAGCAGTGAGAGGATTAACTGCTTTGGATTGAGAGATTGAGAGCACAATGTGAAGTGAGAGATTAATTTAAAAAATCTAATTGAGAATCTATTCCATTCGATTTGAGAAATAAAATCCCTGATTCGCAGACCTCCGTAAAAGTGATTTTTGCATTCTTGAGATAAAAAAAATACATACATAAAAACGATTTTTAAAAATTTTGGTTTAACAAGAAAAGCAGATTGTTTAAATCTTTAAAAGCAAGTTGAAAAGTTTCTTAAAAATAATTTCTCACGATTTATTTTGATAATTTTAATATTTGAAACTTTCCTTTTTTTTCATCTTTTATCAAAAAGTCTGGTACCCATGTGCTGGACAGAGTCGAGTCGACCCTTTTTTAGGGTTTCGTGGCCCATGGCCGAAAGCCTTATATTTTCACTTTGGCGTCCGTCTGTCCGTAGTATATTTTGGGGCACCACAGCTCCCAAAATCAAATTTTAGGGCACATATCCCAAATTAAAATTTTGGGGCACCACAGATCCTAAATTCAAATTTTGGGGCCCCACAGATCCCAAATTAAACTTTTGGGGCACCACAGATCCCATATTCGATTTTTGGGGCCCCACAGATCCCAAATTAAACTTTTGGGGCACCACAGATCCCAAATTCGAATTTTGGGGGCACCAGAGATCCCAAATTCGAATTTTGTGTCACCATAGCTCCCAAATTCGAATTTTTGGGCCCCACAGATCCCAAATTCGAATTTTGGGCAAACATAGCTTCCAAATTCGAATTTTGGGGCACCACAGATCTCAAATTCAAATTTTGGGGCACCATAGCTCCCAAATTGAAATTTTTTTGCCCCACAGATCCCAAATTCGAATTTTGGGCAAACATAGCTTCCAAATTCGAATTTTGGGGCACCACAGATCCCAAATTCAAATTTTGGGGCACCATAGCTCCCAAATTCAAATTTTGGGGCCCCACAGATCCCAAATCTCCATTTACTGAATGGACATTTTCCCGAATGGACATAGAATGGACATAGAAGAAAGACCTCCACTCCACAGCCACTCTTTCTTTTTTCTTTCATTTACCTTTTTGAATTTTGATTTTGCCAATTTTTGATTTTCTTCGAATTTACTGTCTGGGGGAGAATTAATTTATAGAAATTAATATTTTATAATTTATAATTAATTTATAATAAAAATTTTGCTAAATAAATAAAATTTAATAGTACATAAAATTTATAAAATAAATTTTATTATTTATTTTTAAATTATTTATTTTTGATTTATTTTTTTTTAATTAAAATTTAAAGCGCCACGAAACCCTAGATGTAGGCGCAATTGCGCCTAGTTCTTTTCCTATTTTTTATTGCATTGCCTCCGCTCGACCAAAAGATAGCATAGCGGGTGAAATCTCACCCGCTCGTGAAAACCTTTAACCAATATTAAAAATAACTTGGTAAATTTCCACAGCATTTTTCATTCCCCCCACTCCTTTTTTGGGACTTCAAGCATCCTGAGACAGGACAAGACCTTTTCACCCGAGTCAGTACGCTTCCGCATCGCAAATTCTAAAGAAGCACGCTTGTTTTCCTTAAAGAACCTCGCCTTTAAGACATAGAATCTCTTTCGAACGCCTGCCTTCAATTTAAGAACAGTCTCTATTAACACCATATCAAATTCACTAGAGATCCTTTTACATATTGCGGTACTCTGGACAAGTGCAATAACTCATTCGTAAGACCGAATCATTCTCACCCATACAAGTCCCTCTGAGTTTTTCCGCTAACTTGCAAGGCTTTCTTACGAATATTCCAGAGTACTATCTTTCTATTACAAAGGATCTCATTTTCAATGTTATTCACGAATCTTGTAATTTAATCGTTCACAGTGTATATCGTTTTATCTTAGGGTTATTTCATAAACTTAAAAAAAAAAAAAGAGTTGAATTTCAACTCCCTAGAGGATGCTATAAAAGTCCCACCCTTTTGGAGTTGAAGCGTAGGAAGTTAATGCTTTGCGAGTTAATTTTATGCCTAGAGAGTTGGTTTTAAGGAGTTAATTTAATTATTAACTCCCTTCTGAGTTAATTTTTAACTCGAAAAATTTAACTCCCAACTCCTGGTGCCGTTAACTCCCTAATTTTTTTACAGTGTAGAAGAATTACAAAAATAATGAAGCCATTAAAAAAGGTTAGGTTAATTACGTTAAAAAAGAAAAAATAATCAGGGTTTACAATATTTGGTTAGGTGGTTTAAATTTTTTTACTGTCATGCTCATTAAATTTAATTTAAAATTGCTACATTAATATTAAACAAAATTTGTATTAAGCCAAACATACATAATACATATCCAGACACTTCACAATATGTGACGCTCCACGAGAAAAGGGACCTATCCCGACAAAACAGAATTATACAGGAAAGGCGTTTAAAGTTGAACGTTCTGATTGGCTGAGACGCACCAGCGAAAATCAGCCCCACTACTTTGCTACTACATCGTTCCTACGTCTCACGGATACAACAAGTATACTAATAGTAGTGGTGGGGATGGTTTCCGTAGTCCGTGCTGGAACGCGATTGACATGGTCATGTTTAAAGCTTTATTACAAAAAAGTAATTAGAAAAATATTATTTTTGACATTTCTATATGAAAGAGCAACTTAAATACTATCGATTCGCATATAAAACTGGAAATTAATTTTTTGTCGCGATAGATCCGATATGTGACCTGGTCACATATGTCAAGAAGGTATATTTCATAATTAAAATCAAGATATCCCGAAAGTTTGTTTAGATAATTTAAATCTGAAGCACATGTTGACTCTACTACCCTGTTGAAAATTCCGACCTCGATTACTACGTCGTTTACTACTTAGAATACGACGTCATAAACGAGGTCGGAATTTTCAACAGGGTAAAACTTAAGTTTTTCGAAAATTTTGATAATTGCAACAACACCTAGCTAAATATTGATTTGGGGCTTTAAGTGAAATTTTATTGTTAAGGGGTTTCAATTTTTCTCTGACACAATTTAAGATCCAACATCATTATATGTTTTAAAAATTTTACAAACAAAATTTTTTTTGGCTATTTTAAAAAATATATTTTTGGAAAAATTTTATTTTTTAACTCCATACAATTAGAATGATTTATTTATTTTATTACAATGTACGGGCTTACAAATAAAAAGTTAAAAACACCCTTTAGTGCAAAAGCACTTAATATTATAAGAAGATATAATGAATGTAATCACAGAATGACGAAATCATGTAGGTGACTTATAGACTAATACAAAATTAATTTTCGTAGGTCGTTTGTGAATTTGCCTAAAGATATACCAAAGAAGTCTAACGCGTGACAGTACTCGTTACCTCTAGTACAAATTCTGTTAATAACATTGTTGTCTAAATAGTTAGATTTATTGAATTTAACTCTGAACAGTTTTTTATTTCTTAAACCTTTTGAAGGAAAAATAAAATTTATGCTTGACAATATCGATGGACAATCAATTAATCCGTTAATAATTTTGAACAATAATAGTAGGTCCAAAAAAATAATTCTGGAGTAGAATTTTGGAACCATTAGTATTTTTCTTAAATCTGTATAATCGTGACTGAGTATGTTGTAATATACACCAACTTGTCTTGCTGCAAAACGGAGAAATTTATATTGTACACGCTCTAGTTTTAACAATTGGTACTCTTGGTATGGGACCCATATTGCTATTGCAAATTCTAATTTTGATCTGGCTAAAGCAAAAAATAATTACTTTAAGACCACTATGTTCTTAAAATGACACGCATTTCTTTGGATTGATCCAAACACTTTAAGTGCCGCGTTAGCAGTATTAGAAATATGAGTATCAAACCTTAGATTAGATGAAAAAGTGACCCCCAAGTCACTCAGGTTGGAAACCCTACTCAATTGTTCACTGCCTACAGCATAGTTATATAAAATTGGATTTTCATGTCTAGAGAAAGATATTACACTACATTTCTTAACATTAAGAAGTCTGCCTTATATCGGCAGACCATCTCACGAGATTGTTAAGATCATTTTGTACATCAGAACAATCATCATTACACGTAATAACTTTATAGATTTTTAAATCATCCGCAAATAATGAAAAATTCCAATGCAATATTGACTTATCTACATTATTAATGTATAACAAAAAAAATGTTTAGTCTTCTTACAGCTATACTATGCCACTTGATATGATTTTCACACCATTACTATTAGAAAAATGTAGTATCAGTAACTGAAGTCAATATATGACTCATATACTGCATCGCGAGGCGCAAGCACATAAGCTTATGCAAACGTCAAATAATACGTCAACCATTTGCTCTTTTCGATAATTGTAAAATCTTTCAAGTCTAACAGTACAAGTAAACTCGTGTTCAAAAGAATAAGTTCTCTTGGTCGCCCGGCTTGCGAGTATATTCTCAAAAAAATCTGCAAAATCATATCAAAATACGTATAGAGACATTTGTGCAGAGATTAACGTTCTGTCGAGAGACCCTTCGGTAATGCACTTAATTTAAACTTGCAAATTTCTAAAACTCAGTAAACTCGTGTTCTTAAAGAATAAGTTCTCTTTTAAATTGAATTGTGAGACATTATTAAAATTCGCATCTAACCGTCGAATTAGTGTAACTTTTGAAAATAAGTAAGATTTCGGAAGTTATGAACTAAAAGAACAGTGAGTGTTAAAACAACGATTTTGTATAACAGTTGAACGAACGCCGCTGCGTAAAATTCTCAAGTGTTAACCACTTGACTCATCTTGTTTTTCGGCCCTCATAAGAGGTAGTTGTAAGTACCAATTATCTATTTGTTAACTTCTACATTTTCATTTAAATTTTAACACCTGTATTCACATCAAAACTGTACTTTTTCATATCATTTGCTTTTCAAATAATTTATTAAAATAAATCAGAAGATTACTATAATTTCGTTTTATTTCATTTTATTCAAAAATTAATCATAAAACTCATAAATCCTATAAATAATGGATAAAGTTTGACCAATTGTTAAATAAATTAATAAAGACGACCCCCATAGGATCGATAGATAACAACGATCTCACATAAAAATAAATAGTCAGAACTTACCAATCTGACTGTAATCAGCCTACCTTGCCTCCCTTATAATTTATAATTATATTCTGAATATACATATTAATTAACCTCGCCTTTCGCTCGGGATGTAACAATATTACATCAACTTGTTTGCCATCCCCAACGTTTTCAAATAAAAATTCAGTAAAACATGTTAGATTTGTAATTATTGAACGTTTCTTCATAAAGCCATGTTGTTGTAAAATTACAGAATGTGAAACAAGACTGTAAATATTATCATAAATCAAGCTTTCAAATATTTTTTATATAGAGCTAAGAATTATTATTGGTCTGTAATTCGATATATCGTTTTTGTTACCAGATTTGTAAACTGGAACAAGAACACCTTTTTTCCATTCAGAGGGAAAAATTCCCGACTTTAATGACATATTAAATACCCCTGGCGGATCTCGAAATCGGAATGTACGCTGAATTCGTTGTCCATTCGTTACACATTGTTTAAACATTTAGTTGGAGTGAAAATTGTGTAGAAACTGAGTGGAAACTGTGGAAAAGTGTAATTGAATTGAATAATAAAAGTATTTAGTGATAGATTTGTGCTGTATTTGTGATGAATTAACGTGTTATTATTAAATAAATAAAGTTTAAAGTGTATAATATTCGCGAAAGTGAGTTTGACAGGCTCGGAAATTTTCTAGTGACATCCAAATTGATAGTCGATAAAGAAGTTGAGCCGCCGACTTCGCACGATAGGTGTCAGCATTCATACTTTCTCCTTTTTAAAAATTCTCTTTTTCAATTGTATATAGAAAAATTAATTAATTAATAAGTTATATAGTTTCTATGTTGTCATTTTTTTTAACAATTGAATTTTTGAAGATTGTTTAATGAGATAAATCAAACTTGTATAATCGATGCAAATTGTTGCTTTTTAATTAAATTCAATTAAATTCATTTAATCATAATTTTAATAAAGAAAACTTTTTTTATCTTTCTTTATTTTATTATTATTTATTTTTAATATAAATGTAATTAAAAGAAAAGATTTATTTAAAAATTTATCTCATTAAACAATCTTTAAAAATTCAATTGTTAAAAAAATGACAATATAGAAACTATATAACTTATTAACTAATTTTTCTATTTACAATTGAAAAAGAGAATATTTAAAAAGGAGAAAGTATGAATGCTGCCACCTACCGTGCAAAGTCGGCGGCTCAACTTCTTTATCGACTATCAATTTGGATGTCACTAGAAAATTTCCTAGCCTGTCAAACTCACTTACGCGAATATTTTACACTTTAAACTTTACTTATTTAATAATAACACGTTAATTTATCACAAATACAGCACAATTCTATCACTAAATACTTTTATTATTCAATTCAATTACACTTTTCCACAGTTCCCTACTGAAAATCCCTGTATAAGATCTTGTATAATTTCCTGTACAGGATCAGCAACTGAACTTGTACTAGTTCTGACCAGTTCCTGCACAGGAAAATGCAGACGAATTTGGAACAAGTTCATCGGTGAGATCTTGTACAAGATCTGGTGCAAGATCTTGTACAAGAAAGATACTTGTTCAAGAAAATGTACATGATCTTGTACAATTTCATGTATAAGTACTTGTTCATGAACACGTTCATGTTCTTGCACATGTATAGTTGTAAAATTTTTTTTTTTAATAAAATTTGAGATTTTGATAAATTTTAACCACTAAGATTCTTAACTCATGCATGCTAAAAACTATTGCGCAGCTGTAAAGGTTAAAGTAAACTACCCAGTTGAAAATTCCGACCACGTTTACGACGTCGTATTCTAAGTAGTTTGCGACGTAGTAAACGACGTAGTAAACGACGTAGTAAACGACGTAGAAAACGACATAGTAAACGACGTCGTAAATGAAAGCGGAATTTGGGATAGCAAACTACGTCGTTTACGATGTCGTTTACTACGTCGTTTACGATGTTGCAAAAATTATTTTAATATTATTTATTTAGTAATTTAGTAAGTCCAATATCCAATATTAAAAATTTTAATAATAATTTTAAAAAAAATTTATTTTTATTATTTTTTAATAGTTATTATTATTATTTTATTTTTAATATTTTAATTAAAATAAAAAAATGGTCATCAAAATATTAGTGAAACCATTTCTTCCAAAAAAGAATTTGTCTCAAATCCAATAAAGGAGAGACATCGGGCAGAAAAAAATTTCGACAAAAAAAAAATTTTCGATCACTGCTTATATACCAATCTAATAGCACCTCAACTGCGAGAAACAGTTATGATGTTCGCCCTCCCTGTGGCGTTGAGCGAACTTAAGTCCAGAGCTGAGCCATCAGCGCAGCGCGGAAACATTTGAAAAATTTGATTTTATTAGATATTTTATTTTATTTTAAATATGACAAATAATTAACTTAATAAATAATTAATGTCATAAATAATTATTAATAACATAATGTCATACTTAATAATTCGTTAATTAATTATTTTTAACGAAAATTTGACAAAAAAAAAATTTGTTGGCCAAAAAAAATATTACCATTAAAAAATAATTTTTTTGTTAAATTTTCGTAGTAAAAAAAATTTTTTTAAGACAATTATTTGTGACCTAAAAAAATATCACGATGAGAATATAATTAACAAAAAAAATTACTCGTAGCACAGAAAAAATTTCACCATGAGAAAATAATTTTTTTAAAATTTTATTTGTAAAAAATTTATTGGTAGCTCAAAAAAAATATCACGATGAGAAAATAATTTTTTGTCAAATTTTCTCTGTAAATAAATTAATTAACTAAATAACGTACCGTAAAACGGGGTTATTTCGCTCATTGCGGGTAAATTCGCTCACCCACTTTTATGCTTTATTTCAGCTTTAAAATAAAGTTTAATACCTTTATTAGCAGGTAAAAATGTTAAATTTGTTAATAGAAATACTAAATTTTAGTTTTTAATCAAATTTAAAGCAAAAAAATGGGTGAGCGACTTTACCCGCACTGAGCGAAATAACCCTGTTTTATGGTAATTATTAGTTACTTAATTTTTTACTACGAAAATGTAACAAAAAAATATTTGTAGTACAAAAATAATATCAAGATGAGAATTTTAATTATTTTTAAATTTTCTCAGGAAAAAAATTATTTGTGGCCCAAATAAAATATTACCATTAAAAAATAATTTTTTTTGTCAAAATTTCTCTGTAAAAAAAATTAATTAAATAATTATATAATAATAAAATGTTTGGTCTGTCTTTCTGTCCTAACTTGAAGTTGGCCTTTTCTGATTTCACGTGTTTTTTTGAATAGTAATCTTATGACGTGTCAAATTTTGACAATTTTTTTCCAAATTTCGGAATAAGTTTCATTAAAATTCCAAATTCGAAAATTCAATTCACGAAGCTGAAGTACACAACGTTTACCAACGAAATTTTTTTTAAAGTTGTATATTAATTTAAAAATTGTATATTGATTCAAAAATTGTATACAAATACAAAAAATTTATGATGAGAAAAAAGATGCGCCAGGAAATTTCGTACAAGATAGTAATTTGAAAAAAATTTATTTTTAAGGTACCAGGGGCCAACGATTACCTATTAAATATTAATTATAAAAACACAGGCCTCGAATCAACTTAAAGACACAAAACAGTCGTTTTAGTCGATTTATATTCCAAAAAAAAGTGGATTTGTTTTTCATTTTAACAAAAATATTTTACAGATTTTTAAATAAAACTTTTTTTTTTTAATAATAATCCTTTTCGAACGGTTAAAGTTGAAATTTTTAGAAATAATTAAATTTCAAAAGATATTGTTAATTTTCAAACAATTATTAAATTTTACAGAACTAAAAATAATTTATCAAACAATTTTTGGAAAACATTTTTTAAATTTAATTGAATTTTCAAAGATTTAAAATTGAGATTTTTGAAATTAATTGAAACTTTAAGTGTTTTGTAATTAAAATTTTAGATGATTTCACTAAAAATTTATTAGAAAATGCGGACAAAATACAATAATTTGAAAATCATTTTTAATTGAAAAATGGTTTCACATAGTTGAATTTTCAAAGAATATTATTAAAATAGTTAAAAATAATTGAATTTCCTTAGAGTTATAATTAAAAGTATTAAATTTCAAAAAAAAAAAATTTCGATGGAAAATTTTAGAAATTTTAGATGCTTTTAAATTCAAATTATTGAAAATTCAATTAATTTTGAATTCAAATTTTTGAGAATAATTAAATTTTATTTGATTTTAAATTTGGAAAATAATTGAATTTCAATTCATTTTGAATTGAAAATTTTGGGAAATAATTGAATTTTAATTGAAATTTTGGATAATAATTTAATTTAAGTTCATTTTTGATTGAAAATTTGGATAATTAATTTTGAATAGAAATTTTAGAAAATAATTGAATTTTATTTCATTTTAAATTGAAAACTTGGTAAATAATTAAATTTTAAATTGAAAATTTTGGATAATTATTGAATTTTAATTGATTTTGAATTAAAATTTCGGGTAATAATTGAATTTTAGTTTATTTTGAATTGAAATTTTTAAAAAATAATTCAATTTTATTGTGATATATTTTTTAAATTATAAACAATTGTTAAATTTCATAAAAATTTTAATTGAAAAATAATTTTGATATAATTGAATTTGTGATGTATTTAATTAAAATTATTAAAAATAATTAATTTAGTGAAGAATCACTTTAGTTCATTTGTTAAATAATTGAATTGAATAAGATCTGAAGAAGATCTACATTTTATACAAAAAAAATGTATTTTATTTACATTTCTTTCAAATGTAAAAAAAATGTCGCATTTTATTAAAATAAGTCGATAAAAGTCGTATTTTTGAAAAAAGTCGGAAAAAGTCGTATAATCCGAGGCCTGTAAACATATAATTTTCATTATTATCATTTAATATGTTATAATATTCTAATAAATTAAATTATTATTAATAATATTAATCTTTAATTTCTTTATAACAAATAATTAAATTCTTAATTTGGCGCGCTTGTGCGCGTTTAATTTTGCTAGTTACCTTGATAATTAGTTAATTAATTTTTTTACTACGAAAATTTAACCGGGTAATAAATGTATTAAACTTTATTTTAAAGCTGAAATAAAGCATAAAAGTGGGTGAGCGAATTTACCCGCAATGAGCGAAATAACCCCGTTTTACGGTACGTTATTTAGTTAATTAATTTATTTACAGAGAAAATTTGACAAAAAATTATTTTCTCATCGTGATATTTTTTTTGAGCTACCAATAAATTTTTTACAAATAAAATTTTAAAAAAATTATTTTCTCATGGTGAAATTTTTTCTGTGCTACGAGTAATTTTTTTTGTTAATTATATTCTCATCGTGATATTTTTTTAGGTCACAAATAATTGTCTTAAAAAAATTTTTTTTACTACGAAAATTTAACAAAAAAATTATTTTTTAATGGTAATATTTTTTTTGGCCAACAAATTTTTTTTTTGTCAAATTTTCGTTAAAAATAATTAATTAACGAATTATTAAGTATGACATTATGTTATTAATAATTATTTATGACATTAATTATTTATTAAGTTAATTATTTGTCATATTTAAAATAAAATAAAATATCTAATAAAATCAAATTTTTCAAATGTTTCCGCGCTGCGCTGATGGCTCAGCTCTGGACTTAAGTTCGCTCAACGCCACAGGGAGGGCGAACATCATAACTGTTTCTCGCAGTTGAGGTGCTATTAGATTGGTATATAAGCAGTGATCGAAAATTTTTTTTTTGTCGAAATTTTTTTCTGCCCGATGTCTCTCCTTTATTGGATTTGAGACAAATTCTTTTTTGGAAGAAATGGTTTCACTAATATTTTGATGACCATTTTTTTATTTTAATTAAAATATTAAAAATAAAATAATAATAATAACTATTAAAAAATAATAAAAATAAATTTTTTTTAAAATTATTATTAAAATTTTTAATATTGGATATTGGACTTACTAAATTACTAAATAAATAATATTAAAATAATTTTTGCAACATCGTAAACGACGTAGTAAACGACATCGTAAACGACGTAGTTTGCTATCCCAAATTCCGCTTTCATTTACGACGTCGTTTACTATGTCGTTTTCTACGTCGTTTACTACGTCGTTTACTACGTCGTTTACTACGTCGCAAACTACTTAGAATACGACGTCGTAAACGTGGTCGGAATTTTCAACTGGGTAATGCGCAGCCTTCGAAGTTTTTACCCGGCTGAAAAAACTTGTACAAGAAAATGTACAAGTTCTTGTACATGTTCATTAATGAACTTGTACATTTTCTTGTACATGTTCAAGTAATATTCTTGAATAAGTTCAGCATCCGGAATTGAGACATGTTCTTGTACCAGAACTTGTACAAGATCCTGGACAAGAAAATATACTTGTACAAGAAAATGTACATGTTCTTGTACATATTTTTTTGTGTATGTTTCATGTAAATTTTCTTGTACCAGATGTGGAACATGTTCTTGTACATGTTCATTTATGTCTTTTAAATTAAAAATTAAAAACTTTAAAGGCTGCGCAGTAGTTTTCTTAAGCCTTTACAGCTGCGCAATAATTTTTAGCATGCATAATTGAAGAGTCTTAATAATTATAACTCATTAAAATTTCAAATTTTTTTCAAAAACATTTTTAAACAAATGTTCTTGTACAAGAACATAAACGTGTTAATGTAAAAGTACTTGTACATTGTTACATCTGGTCATTTTTCAATCTTATTTTTTCTCTATATTTAATTTTTTTTTCTCTCCCACGTTTCTTATCTTCTTAAAGAAAAACAACATCTGTTTATTTAAAAAATCATGATCTTTCTTGTACTCATCGACTCATAATGTATCTGTTTTTTCTCTTGTTGCCTTTTTAAGCAGATAATGAAACGTGAAACCTTAGTGGTCAACATTTACCAGAATGCACTTTTTCCAAAAATCTAAGAAACTGAAACATCCGTAAGCAATAAAATTATAAAATACAACCATAAAAATCTTTTCGAACTCTACAAGTGCATCCTCCAGATGTCGACCGCTGGGGTTCTTTTCCTTTCATTTTCGTTTTTCTTACGACAGGTCCGAGAGTCCCTGTCGCCAAGATTTCCTTCTGTTTGTAATAAAATTTGTCTAGGTTCCGAAAATATATATTATACTAAAATTCACACACATATAAATTTTTAATAACAATTAACTTTAATAATTAATTTCATTATTATTATTAATAAATAATTTAAATATTATTTTTCAATCATTATATTAAATTTTATAAAAAAACTAATAATTGTCGAAATTTATAATTAATTATTGTTTAAAATTATTAATATAAATAAAATTAATAATAATAATTATAAAAATTATAAAATTAATAAATAAACAATTAAAATTTAATACAATTTAATAATAATTAAAATAAATTTATATTTTGCAATAAATAATTCTAAATAATTAAAATTTTAAATAATTACAACTATAATTTGTAGGTTAGGTTAAGTTATTATACAAATTAGTTAAAATTAACAATAATTATAGAAAATTATAAATAAATTAAATCTAAACCCTGGCGGGTTGTGAAAACCGAATCGCAACCGAATTCGGTTGGGATTCAGTTGGGTTTCAGTTACCAGTGAAAAAAGTAGCGAAAAACGTGAAAATTGCTGGAAAAAACTATTGGAATGAATAAATGAATGATTTATGAGTTTATTCATGCAATAGTTTGTTTAAATTAAGCTTTAATTAATTAATTATTAATAATAAAAGTCAAAAGGTGCTCACCTGTCACTTTAATGTTCGTGTTATTTCCTAAATTTTGGAATTGAAAATGTGAAAATTACGGAAAAATCATATACCTATTTTTTAGTGGATATTTAAATTGTCCAGATTTAAGTTTTTTTGTTCTGAATATTGCATATTAACAATAAAAATAGTACATTTTGTACTAAAAGTTTATTGTTTGTTTTAAAGCAAAATACTGCTTTACCTATAATGACAAATAAAAAAATTGCCGCACGCATTACACGCTAGATGTCACGTCTTGTTTTTTCTGGTTTTAATATTTTATTATTTTTGAAGTTTTCATTTATTTTTTAACTTAACCCAAAATTTTATTCTAAAACTAAAATAAGTTTATTAATAATTGTTAATAAAATATTTTAATTTGTTTTGAGAAATAAATAAACTGTAGGGTAAATGTAAATGTAAATATCTATGTAAAAAAATTGTTTATAATTTACATAATTACATTACATCAAAAATAGATTAAATGACACTAAAAGTTTTTGAAATCTCACACAGAAAATGTGAAAAAAGCATGCAAATTTTTATTTTAAGAAATATTTTTAATTTTAATAAAATTTTTCGAAAAAAATTAAAATAATTTTAATTAAACTAAATTCAATTTAAAATTATTACAATTCTAAATAATAACATTTCAACAATTATTTTTTAACAAATGTTAGATTCAGAAATTTTAAACAATTTTCTTTCCACTGTTTCCTACAATTATTTGTCATTTAAATATTCAAGAAATTTTTATTTAGAAAAATATAATGATAAAAATAATAATTATTATCATTAATATAAAAGTGATTTTTTTAATAAAATTTTTTTATCAATTTCTATTTTACCATTGGTATAAATATACTAAGTTTGTTTTGCAATATAAGTAAATGCATTTTTATTTGAACAATTTAAAAAACCTTTTTTTAATAATAATAACAATTTTTATAAAATCTAATCTCGATTAATTTAATAATAACTGAAAATAGAAAAGGTAAAACAAAATTTTGCATTCTAATTTTTAAAAATGATAAAATTGTCAAAAGAGAAGAATCACGTGCTGCCATCTATCGTGTTTGGTGCGCGGCAATTTCACTAACGATAAAGTAGCATTCTATCTTATAACACAAACATTAAAGTGACAGGTGAGCACCTTTCGACTTTTATTATTAATAATTAATTAACTAAAGCTTAATTTAAACAAACTATTGCATGAATAAACTCATAAATCATTCATTTATTCATTCCAATAGTTTTTTCCAGCAATTTTCACGTTTTTCGCTACTTTTTTCACTGGTAACTGAAACCCAACTGAATCCCAACCGAATTCGGTTGCGATTCGGTTTTCACAACCCGCCAGGGAAAAATGAATTATTCTTAAAAATCGTCGTAGAACCAAAATTTAAAAAGGGTTATGTAAATTAAGTCAAATAATAATTGTTAATAACAAATTATAATAAAAATTATTATTGTTTATAACAAAAAATTAATCTAATTGTAAAAAGATGCAAAATATAAAAGATCTCTCCTTCTTTGAGATTTTATCCCTACTTTTTGGAAATCTGTTTCTTTAAGGGACAACCCACAAAAAGTCTAAATTTTGAGTGGGGATAGACCCTTAAAAACGCATGTTTGCGTAAGTTAGCAGTTCATTCAAAAATTTTAAAGCACATTCAAAAATTTTACATTCATACAAAAAGTCACAAAAACATTTACATTTCTACAATTTAACTCATAAGAGTTCTTTCAAAATTTTACATTCAAAAGTCTTTCAAAAATTTACATTCAAAAAATTATTTCAAAAGTTATTCGTACTCAAATCAAATTTTAAAAAGTTATTTTATTCTTAAAAAGTTCAGTGCATTTTCCACATTTATTACTGAATATCAAGGAAGGACAACATTCTAATATTTTTTGCATCTTTAGGGAAAATTATTTTTAATAAATAAAAAAAGTAAGTTTTAAAATTATATTTTTCTTATTTTTATCTTATCTCTTTTTTTGAAAAACTTCTTTCAAACTTTAAAACTTTTCACAATTTCCCAATTCCAAAGAATACTGCCGTAGTAAAGCTGGCGGTTATTCTTTACAATTGTATTATTTTTGACCTAGGTGTTTCCTTATTATTTTCAACCTTTGATTCCTAAATTTGTTAATGTCACTTTATGTAGTTGTGACTAACAAATTTTACTCCTTATTTTATGTATTCCTTTTATATTCTTCAATTTCTATAAGAAAAATTCAATAGATAACCAAAATTAATTCCCAAGCTATTGGATGAGAATCCAGGCTTAAAATTGTAATTAAATTTTTATAGCTATAATTTTAATTTGAAATATAAAATTTTTAATTATTATTATTTGTTATAAAAATTTATAAAATAATATTTATGTTACATTACGTAACAACATGAAACCTGCACAAAAAATATGTACAAGAACATGTACATTTTCTTGTACAAGTATATTTTCTTGTCCAGGATCTTGTACAAGTTCTGGTACAAGAACATGTCTCAATTCCGGTAACAAGTTATAACAAGTTCATTAATGAACATGTACAAGAACTTGTACATTTTCTTCTACAAGGTTTTTCAGCCCGGTAGTTTTAAGTAAAGAAAAACATGAATTAACATGTTGCAAGAACATGGACGTGTTCATGTACAAGGACTTATACATGAAATTGTACAAGATCATGTACATTTTCTTGTACAAGATCTTGCACCAGATCTTGTTCCAAATTCGTATGCAATTTCCTGTACAGGAACTGGTCATAACTTGTACAAGTTCAGTTGCTGATCCTGTACAGGAAATTGTACAAGATCTTGTACAGGGATTTTCAGTAGGGTTTCCACTCAGTTTCTACACAATTTTCACTCCAACTAAATGTTTAACCAATGTGTAACGAATGTACAACGAATTCAGCGTACATTCCGATTTCGAGATCCGCCAGGGAGTATATAAAGTGGCTCAATAAAGTACTCATGACAAGATTTTAAGAAAGAAGGGGGGATATCATCAGGTTCCGCCCCCTTATTACCATCAAAACCTTTAAGTTTAATACGAATGTCTGATCTTTTAATTAACACAGAATGTAAATTATTAAAATTTGAGAAATCAGAGTTAGAATTGTTACTGTTATTCAAACTATCCGGATAAACATTCTTAAAAAATTCCGCAAATAAATTGGCAATATCTCTATCGTTGTCGACTTCAACACCTAACAATTTCATTATCTTGGGTATACCACTATCATTACGTGAAGCAATCGCAAAGTTCCAAAACTTTTTTGGACAATCCAGCAATGATTTTTCAATGTTCACAAAATAAGAATCATATCAAAATTTTGACAATTTTTTACACTCTGACCTTAAGCTTGAAAAAGTATTATAATTGTATTTAGTACTGTTTTGTTTATACCTTCTATGCGCAATTTTTTATAACAAGTAATACGCTTTAAGTCTTGGCTAAACCAAGTCGGATATTTATTATGAAAAATTACTTTAATTGGAACAAAAAATTCAAACACTGTATAAACGTATTCATAAAAAATATTTAAAGCAAAATTAACATGAGTGTTATTTAGACAAGTACCCCAATTGGAGGATGTAATACATCGATTGGAACAATTATATCGATCGCCAAAGTAAGCGTATAGTTGTATGAATTTTAAAATATAAGATCTAAGATCGTATTACAACTATTAGTAAAAGTGTTCAATTGACTCAAATTTAAATAGTTTAATAACTCAAAAATAATATCTGCAATTTTTCTTTGAGATAGTGAAGAACTCGGGAAACAACTATTAGCCAAATTAAGATTTGAGTTATAATCCCAACAAATAAAAGGTGTGTTGAAATCACCCAAGATACATAATACGGCATGTGGATATAACAAAGCAACATTTTCTAAAATTTTGTTAACTGTAATATAAATATTTATGTCAGAATTTGGAGGTATATAAAAGGCACAAAAAATATAAATATCGGAATTTATGTGACATTTTACCAGTAAATGTTCAATTGAATTTACTTCAGATTCGATCAACGAAGCACGTAAGAAAAAACTTGTATCAATCAGTACACCACCACCACGTTTAAATACACTAGAAAGAGAACACCTGTCAAACCTGAATATGTTACAATTATGAAATACCAATTCACTATTGTGTCAGTTTTTTTATCATCATTGTCACAAGTAGTGACACTCGATTCAGAAAGCCCAAACAGTATTAAATTACATTTTCGTTTTATTCTGTCCTCAAGTTCAGATAAAAAATTATTAATTTGAGAAAAACGATCTAATTTTGTAGACGTGTTATTCGATAAATCGTGTAAATTACCTTCAATAATCGTAATTCTCTCAGTCAAATTGTCAACTCTTTTGACAGTGCCACGAACTGTAGTGTGCAAGGCGTTCAGATCCTCAACTATGTCATGTACATCAGAAGTGATGTTTCCTATTTCATTTTTTATATCTTTTATTGAGGCAGACATTGTGTCTAATTTATTGTTTAAAGCAGACATTGCATTATTCACTATTCGCTCAATATCAGATACAGTAACTGCAGTTTGCACTTGAGAAGATGAGGGGGGGGACATCAAGGCTGTTGGGTGAATTCGCACGTGGTGGACCACAACATCGCGAAAAAGAACCATTTTCTAGCAGCACTGACCTGGATGCACATGAGGAGTGGTACGGAGCATGACAACCAATGCACTCTTTAATAGCGTCTACAACTTTTTTGCCACAACGAACACAAAATTTATCACCAGTATTTAATTTCGAGTCACACATTTTATATGAAAATCAATTTTGAGGTTAGGAAACTATAAGTACGGTCCTCAATGATTAAGAGGAAGACAAAATAAGTAAAAACAGTAACAAATTGTAGGCACCAAAACAAACAACCAGATTGACCGAAAACGCTCAAGCCGAACCAAACTCGGAAAAATTTATTTAAAAAAGTATACTGAGCAACAAGCGAAAACGTGTTCAGAGGTAGCCACCTAGCGGACTATACTTCGGATTATGAGAAAATCATATAAAAAATTCATTAATGAATTTACCTTTTGTTCGTTTACTGTTTCCAACATTTGGTTGCGGTAATTTAGCTGGCACTGATTCTTTCGGTTGTTTCTGCTGAGAAGGTTGTTGAGGAGGTTGATAATCCTTGATCGTTTCATGCTCCATTTCGGCAAATCACCACTTAGAGAAAAGTCTAGAAAAATAAAAATTCTGATATTTCATCAAAAAACATTATACACGTACGATATTAAAAAATATTGAAATATGCTTTATTTAATACAAAGTGTCTAAACGTCCGGCTAGACGGACATCAAAAAACGTCTAAACGTCCGTCTATATTCACCCGACTTTGTCTGCAGAATACTTTCGGGCATTTCCGACCCCCCCTTCCTCCAAGGTTTCCTTAAAATATACGTAGACGGACAAAATTATCAAAAATTATTTTGTCCGTCTAGTCGGACGAATAGACGCAGCGTATTTAATAAGTACTATTAAATTTATTTCAGCCAAGTGCATTATTAAGTTCCTAAAGAAGGTGCAAAATTTAATGTTAGGTTTAACGTTTCTGTCTTCCGTTTGTGTGAAAGAAATCCATATTTTAACGTATTCTTAATATAATTACATTTGTTAAAAAAAGTATTTCTAATATCACTAAAACATTTTGTAATAATGAACAATAATGAGTCTTGTCTTTGCTTTCGTAGCGAATAGACGTGTTTGTCCGTTTTGTTGGTACGTTAAAGGTGACGATTACGTGTTTGTCGCTGGAGCGATTTAAGTTAATTGTGCAAAGTTTTTGAAAAAGTTTTTTTTTTTTTTTAAGTTTTTGAGCAGCCAACCCGTATTGATGGCTTGTGTTTTGTACCCCTATTATCTTTCTACTGCAAGTGTGTTTTCTATTCTTTTTCGGGCCCGTAAAGGATATAACTTGTGTTTTGGTGCTTAGTTTATTACTATTATACTATGGAAAAGCTACAAGAGTCAATTATAACATTGACAAATGCCATTGAGTGTTTAACCAAATCTCACAACGAGCTGAAAAAGGATGTGCAAGAAGCATGCAGTTCTGCTAGAGAGACCATGAGTAATCTTGATAAATTGTCTAGTAGAGTCAAGAAGCTCGAGACGAAAATTGAAACACCTAATTGTACTGATAAATCCAACAATATTGTTATTTTCAAACTGAAGGACAATGACGATAATAATAGCGATTTAATTAAGACAATTATAAATACATTAGCAAAAATAAATATTGTGATCCCTGACGTGGCTATCGCGGATGCCTATAGGCTAGGAAAAGTGACAGGCAATCGCCCAGTGTTGTTAAAATTTGTTGCTATTCGTTGGGTAAAACTAGTCTTCGCAAATGTTCAGGAATTTAAGAAGCTTGATCTTGGTATTTCCAACGACCGTTCAAGTCAAGAAAGGAATCATATAAGGAAAATGGTTAATCTGTCAACCAAGCTTCGAGAAGTTGGTTTGAATGCTTTAGTGAAGAGGAACAAGCTTTTCATTGACTCAATTGAGACCAGTGAAAGAGATGCAGAACTTAAGTTACAGAGCATTACGAGGGACAAGAAGAAGAAGCGTAAGAGTGAGGAAGACCAGGAGGACGGAGAAAAAGAAGAAGTAGGCGATGAAGCGGTAGATGGTAGGGATGTAAGCGGTGGGGATTCGGAGAAGAGGAGAAAGGGCCCTGGCCGCCCCCCCAAACTGGCAAAAGTGACAGAGTCACAGGCGCATCGATCCATGGATTCTTTCTTAATAAAACCGTCGAAACTTGGTATGCCCCTCTCTTCACAATCGAGTGCAAAGGGAACTCCCTCCATTTCGGCAGAAGTCTCGGCTGATTAGCAGTCATCCATTCGGTCCTTGAATGCATCTAATGATTCCTATCAGAAGAGACTTGGATCTCCTAAAGAAAATTCTCTCATAATTATATTCTGGAATTCTCATGGTTATTCTAACATCAATGAGATATTTCGATTGACCAATCCGGAGGATATATTATGTATTTATGAAACGTGGGCCACCTCTATCAATCAGTGTGCTGGCAATTTTTCGGAGGATATTCAAATTTTCCATTCACCAGCGTGGCGCGAAGCGGAGAGAGGAAGATTCATGGGAGGCATTCTATTTGCGGCAAATAAAAAGAGGTTCGTGTCGGAATTGTTGGTCGCGGAATATGAGTTTTTAATTGTTAAAATAAAAAAGGGTGAATTTGAATTTTTACTATGTATTATATATATATTTCGCCTCTTGCGAACTTTAAAGATTTTTTAGATAAGTTTGATTAAATTTTGACGACTATAAAAGCGAATTATGATTATTTACCGGTTTTTATAGGAGGGGACTTCAATAGTAGACTCGCAGGTTTAAATAATTTAGATAGGCAATTATATTTTGATGGATTTAAAGTAGGATCGAATCGTTCCTCACTGGATAATATTATTACAAAAAAGGGAAAAATGTTAAATAATTTTATGAAACTTTATGACATGGTATTGTTAAATGGAAGGTCAAACTCAGATTCTCCGGCGAATTGGACCTTTGTCGGGCATCAGGGTAGAAGCGTAACAGATTTAATCTGGGCATCTTTGGATGACCTTGAAATTGTAGAAGACCTGAAGGTGCTCCCTTTGGCAACCTTATCCGACCATCTACCTGTGGCTGTTTATTTAAAAGATTCAAAAACAGAAGTTTGTGATTACGGATCAGAAAAGACTACGTCTTGGAAATTAAAATTTGATAAATTAAAATCTGAGGAGTTTACAGGTATCATGCGATGGAGGGATGAGGTTGCGAATGTGGAGGGCGACATTGATAAATTAAATGACAATTTAATTGGAACTGTGACTGATGTTGCAGATAGACTAGGTATGCGAATAAAATGTGAACAAAGGTCTGTTTTTATTTCACGAAATAAACCTTGGTTTGACAAGGAATGTCGCGATGCGAAGTGTAGCATGGTGATGGCTTTTAAGGATCTCTGGGAAAATGATTCAGAAGCGGGTAAAATTAATTATTTAAATTCAAAAAAAATTTATAAAAAAACTTTAAAAAATACAAAAATAACATATTATAATGATTATAAAGAAAAACTTGCATCTGCCAAAAACGCGAGCTTTTTTTGGACCATAGTAAATAGTAAACGTCGTAAAGGCAATAGTAATAAAGATAATATTACTCTAGAGAAGTGGCAGTCTCACTTAAATGTGATGTTTCCACAAGTCAACGAAGAATGGCCTATTTTACCCCAGATAACACATCCCATACTAGACAAATATATTGAAATAAAAGAAATATTAAGTAGTTTCAGTAAATTTAAGGAAAAAAAGTCTCCTGGAGTTGACTTAGTAAATTTCAGTTTTCTCAAGAGACTTCCAGAAAACTGGATGCTGTTTCTCGAATACTTTTATAATAAAATATTAGACTCTGAAAAAGTCCCGAAAGCCTGGGGCTCCTTGGTTATCTCCATGCTACATAAAAAGGGCAATTTGTCCGAACCAGAAAATTTTAGACCAATAACCTTGGTAAACAATATAGCAAAGGGATTCACTCAAGTCTTGTCAGAGAGACTAATAGAATGGATGGATGAAAACAGCGTTGTCCCCGAATTTCAATCCGGTTTTAGGCGGGGTAGGGGGTGCGTCGACAATTTATACACTTTACAATCACTGATCCAAATTCATCTTGTACACCCGCAAAGCGCTGTGTTTGCGGCGTTTGTTGATTTCAAGAGTGCCTTTCCGTCGGTATCGCACGGCCTGCTTTGGTCTAAATTACACGCAAAAGGAGTAAGCACAAAGTTTATTAATGTTCTAAAGAGCTTTTATGAAAATGCTTCAGCGGCGATAAAAAACGGACGAGGTATGACTGATTTTGTAAAAGTATCGCAAGGTGTTTTGCAGGGGGAGGTGTTAAGTCCTCAACTTTTTTCAATTTTTACTAGTGATACCCTGGCGGAATGGTTGAACGCGGATCGGACGCCGTTGCGTCCAATTCGCGTCTTACCGCGGACGCTCTTGTATTTTTGTTATTTTTAAATTTTAAATAATGAAAAAAGGTTAAAAAATTATTAGAAACTATAAAAAAGTATTAAAGAATCGAATAATACCATATTTATGCATGATTAATGCAAAATAAGTTAAAAATTAATACTTAAAAAAAAGGTAAATATGTGAAAGTTTATCATGAAATTTGTGTGCAATTTAACATAGAGATATAAGAATAGAGTACGCAAGCGAGCAAAAGGAGCGATAGTCGTTTTAGAGAGAGACAGCGGTTTTATCGGCCTACTGTCTTTCCTTCTCTGGTAACGCATGCGCGGTTGCGAAACAGCTGAAAGTGTGTAGGAATGTTTTATACTCTGAAAAAACATTGTTTATTATTTAATAAAGAAACAGGATTATTTAGTTTATTATTTAGTTTTTATTAATTTAATCATGGTAATGAGCTTTTTGAATTTAAAAGACTCGGATAATCGCGCATGCGTCATTAGAAAAGGTAAGAGAGTAGGCCGACATTGCCGCTGTCTCCGTCTAAAACAACTGTCGCCGTCTCTTATGGGAAACTAACCAACTCGCGCACTCTATTCTTATATCTCTATGGTTGTTTACAGGAAATAATATTAAAAAAGAACATTAAAAAAGTAAATTTCTACAATTTAGAATTACTATTTTTGACAGAAATTAATTAAAATAAAAGTAATAAAAATAAATGTTCCAACAATAAGAATTTACCGACAACAAGGCGTAAGTTCATGTGGTGAAATGCTAGATGGCAGCACATAAACTAATCAAATCTTTTTAAATGGAACAAGAAGAAAGAGAATCTCAAAACTTATAATCGAATGCAAAACTTGTTTGTCACATTTCACTAAAAATTCATCACGCTTAGGTTATAAAGGGCTCTGATGTCAAATTCAATAATAATAATTTTTAAAAATTAATAATAATAACCAATAAATTATTTTTTTAGATTTATCTCAAATTTACGAAACGGGGATTTTAGAGGGCAATAATATCGAAGTTAATAATAATAATAATTTTGAAAAATTCAAAATGTCTAAAAATTGTTTATTTAAATTTCTTTATAATTCACCACTTGGCGATTATAGATGGCGCTGATGTCAAATTTAATAATAAAATTTCTTTAAAATTAAAAATGGTTGCAAAAAGAAAGTTTTTCAGATTATTCTAAAAATAATTATTTTAAGGTATATAGAGGGCGTTGAGGTAGAATTTCATAATTTTCAAAAATTCAAAATGGCGATCAAAAAATAGATTTTTCATATTTCTCTAAATATAGTCGTTTAGTGATATAGAGAGCGCTGAGGTAGAATTTCATAAGTTAAAAAAATTCAAAATGGCGGCAAAAATGTTTTTTCAGATTTTTTTAAAAATTAACACTCGGGGCTTATAGATGGCGCTGATGTCATATTTAATAATAAAATTTGATTAAAATTAAAAATGGTGACAGAAAGGAAGTATATTTAAATTATTCTAAAAATCATCATTTAGAAGTAAAATTTAATATTTTTCAAAAATTCGAGATAGATACCCTTAAATTGTTTGTTTAATTTCTTTAAAATTTATCGCTCAGGGGTTTTAAAGAGCATTGCTGTCGAATTTAATAATAGTAATAATTTTCGGAAATTCAAAATGGTACCTAAGAAGCAAAAAATTGTAGCTTATGTTTGTGATTTTTAAAGTAAAAATACACAAAGGGAATCAACTCTCAATATAATTTATTCGTTTTTAAATTTTCATAACATTGAAAATATTTAATTAAAACTGATTTTACTTTACATAATAAAAAATAAACTTTTAATTAAGATAAAATTACGACAAACATAACCTTAAAATGATTTTCTTCTTAGGTTTTAAAAAAACTGAGAAAACATTTTTTGCCGCCATATTGCACTTTTTAAATTATGAAACTCTACCTCAGCGCTTTCTATATCACTAAACGACTATATTTAGAAAAATCTGAAAAATCTATTTTTTGATCGCCATTTTGAATTTTTAAAAACTATAAAATTCTACCTCAACGCCCTCTATATACCTTAAAATAATTATTTTTAGAATAATCTGAAAAAGTTTCTTTTTGACACTATTTTTAATTTTAAACAAATTTTATTATTAAATTTGACATCAGCGCCATCTATAATCGCCGAGTGGTGAATTATAAAGAAATTTAAATAAACAATTTTTAGACATTTTGAATTTTTCAAAATTATTATTATTATTAACTTCGATATTATTGCCCTCTAAAATCCCCGATTCGTAAATTTGAGATAAATCTAAAAAAATAATTTATTGGTTATTATTATTAATTTTTAAAAATTATTATTATTAAATTTGACATCAAAGCCCTCTATAACCTAAGCGTGATGAATTTTTAGTGAAATGTGACAAACAAGTTTTGCATTCGATTATAAGTTTTGAGATTCTCTTTCTACTTGTTCCATTTAAAAAGATTTGATTAGTTTATGTGCTGCCATCTAGCATTTCACCACATGAACTTACGCCTTGTTGTCGGTAAATTCTTATTGTTGGAACATTTATTTTTATTACTTTTATTTTAATTAATTTCTGTCAAAAATAGTAATTCTAAATTTTAGAAATTTACTTTTTTAATGTTCTTTTTTAATATTATTTCCTGTAAACAACACATTTCGTTAAATTGCACACAAATTTCATGATAAACTTTCACATATTTACCTTTTTTTTAAGTTTTAATTTTTAACTTATTTTGCATTAATCATGCATAAATATGGTATTATTCGATTCTTTAATACTTTTTTATAGTTTCTAATAATTTTTTAACCTTTTTTCATTATTTAAAATTTAAAAATAACAAAAATACAAGAGCGTCCGCAGTAAGACGCGAATTGGACGCAACGGCGTCCGATCCGCGTTCAACCATTCCGCCAGGGATATATTGAGCAATTTCTGAAATCAGAAGGTTGTCGTGGACTTTCCATTAATCACTTGACAGAAGTGTTAATAATAGCTTACGCTGACGACATTGTTTTATTATCCGATACGCCGCTGGAGCTTTCAAGAATTCTCGAAGCTTTGAGAAAGTACTGTCTTTCAAATCAACTGATTGTAAATATAAATAAAACAAAAATAGTAATATTTCGTAAAAATGCGAAAGTTAATGTTAATCATTTTAAATATTTTAAATACGGTAATGAAAAAATCGAGGTTGTGAATGAATATTTATATTTAGGGGTGTTATTTACAAGTTTTTGTTCTTTTTCTGATAATATGAATAGAGTAGCTACCTCGTCTAAGGCTGCAGAGAATGCGACTCTAAGCGTAATTACTAATATTAAGGCGGACACTTGGTCCACCTACAATAAACTCTTCGAGAGTTTAGTTAAAAGTATTCCGTTCTACGCAATAGAGGTCTGGGGTCAGAAATGCACAAATTCATTAGAGAAAATACAATTATCTTTCTTTAAAAAACTCTTATGGATCCCTCTTAATACTCCGAGTTATGCGGTGCGTTTGGAGACGGGGAGGCTGCGCTTGGCTTGTGCCGTGCTCTCAAGAACAATGTCTTGGATAAATAAAATAAATAAAATGGACAATACAAGGTTACCAAGGCTATGTCTTGAGAGACTGATGGAGTTGGCTAGGCGTGGAGGATCCGGTTCCGAACTCAATTGGTATTCACAAATTAAACATTTTTTTGAATATTCCGGCATGAAGGAGTTATGGGATTTATCAGATATAGAAAACTTAGTAAGAAATTCAAATGATTTAATTGCAAAATTTACGGAAAAATGCTTGCTACAGGATTTAGAGGACAGAAGCTAATCTAAAAGTCTTATAATTTGGCCGAATCTTGAAGTGCACCCTGGTCCCCAACCCTATCTCGTGAAACGTTTTGATCTTTATTATAAAAGATTATTTGCACAAGTAAGACTCGCAAATAAATTTAGAGACAGAGTCCTAAGAATAGTAGATAAACGGTTGGTCTATAGCTCATGGGTCGATTCCTGTTGGTGCTTGGAGCGTGGCAGTCTTTTTCATTTTTTAATAGAATGCAAAAATCATAATCATGTAAAACGAGAATTTTTTCCGAGCAGCCTAGATTGTGACGCGGAGGTAGGGTTTTGGATGAAAATAATGGACACTCAATGTACCAAAACTCTAAAACAATTTATAAGGATGATAGAAGGAATGCTGAATGAATGAGATATTTAGTACAAGTTTTATTGTTTTTGCGTGCAACCTTGGTATTCATTACTAAATTTTAATATGTATCTTTTATATCATGTATTGGACCGAATGGTTTGAAAATAAATTATATATTGAATAATGAACAATAATTTAAGGAAATGAAGAAACTTTTTACCTTTTAGAATATATCGTTGATCACGTTTTCTGTGCCCAGTTTGATGCATACACACACTAACAGATTATCACATACACTTGTCTAAACATTAGTTCCAATGTAGATTCGGTCTTCTGAATATGCCGCTAGATCAACCGATCACAGTATCATTAGAAGCACTTCCTATTCGTAAAAGATTAACAAAACGTCCAATTCCGACCAATGATATTTTTATATTCCTAGGTCCGTAAGTGCACTTCATGTATGGAACCCTACTAGTATAGGTCTATTTTAAATATATTCAATTGATAAGTTTAGAGTTTATTTCCGAAAATTTTTTTAATTCCTATATGTTTAAAATAAAATTGGGAGAATGTGAACAATTATGTAAAATTATTTTTGCATATAATTAAAAATATTGTTTTTAAGGGTAGGTTAATGCAATTTTAATATAGAGCTTTAATGGGAAAATTGCATCGACTTTGACCTGCCCTTAAGGAGGAATGGTACACATTACATAACCTCAAAACTGAGAAACTGTTTTTTAACAATTTAGACCAGTTTTGAGGTTATGTTAGCATGTACCATTCTTCCTTTATTTAAAAGAATAATATAAATATGTATTGTAATTTGTTCAAAATATAATTGAGAGACTATTTCAATTTCAATTAATCGAAAAATAATAATCTTAATTAAATTGTAATTGTAATTGTTAATAGTATAAAAAAATAATAAAAGTAATAATTATTTTAATACATTTATTTTTTAGATATTCATATTTATACACAGTAGTTGCTATTATTACTCATAATAATAATAATAATCATTATGTAATAGTTAGCAATAGTGGCTTACTTCATTTTGCACTTCTGATTGACAAAAATACAAAAATTATTAATTAATTTATAATTAATATGAAAAAGAACGCTCATTCTCGAGATCGAGATAGTCATTTCTTATATCTTATCTTGAGTAATTGATGATACTCTTGCGGTTACTTTCTATATTTCTTCATTACATTACACTTAGTTTCTCTAGTATCATCCAAGTGTATACAAAGTTATCAACTTAAAATTATATTTTTAAAAGCAAACGAAAAAGTGTTTCAATCTGATGTGTATGAATATCTTATATGATACATAAATGAGCAGCTATATTTAATGTACTTGGATGTTTTTTTCAAAATCTTGAGAACGTGGCGGTTGTAAGAAATCTTTTGCAATCAAAACCACATTTACTATAAATGGGTCTTAAACCTACATTTTATGTCAACCACTTTTTTTACGCACCTATATTTTTATTTGTTTATCAATAATTTTACATACGTTTTTACACACATAAAAAATCCCTTTAAGAAACAAATACATTTTTTCCCTTACTTAAATTCAGTGGGCCTACGCTCCCCACAGGTTTTCTCTGGTCATATTATTATTATTTTTATTATTATAATAATTATTATTAATATTATTATTATTATTATTATTATTATTACACATTATTTACTTTTGTGCTGCGTAAAAAACTATGAAATTTTTCAAAAATGTCGGTCTTCGAATTCCGTAATCACAACAATAATAAGAAAAATAAACATTCATTTGCCACGCAATTTAAGAGCCTTTAAAGAGGTTGAAAAAACAATAATAAAGCAAAAGATAGAATTTCATAAAATATTTTATCAAATGATCAATAGTCAAAAGATTTCTCATGAATATAAAATGTAGAAGAATGAGTGCAATTATAAGTACTTGGCACGAAAGTTCTGAAATGTATCAGGAGAGATTTAATGTGAAAAATCATGATGAATCACTCGGCTCATTGATCTGACTTTGTATTCTCTCAAAAAAAAGAAAAAAAAATTGAAAAATGACCGTCGAGAACCAAATTGAAACATCACAGGTGCATAAAAATTAAAAATCGTCCAGTTACAAATCTTATTTACGTTTAAACTTTATATAATTTGTACAAAAGAGAAGATTTGACGAAGAACGTTCTTCACATTTATTAATAAAACGCTTTTAATTAGTTGCAAATGTTTATATATATTCAAAGTACGAAAATCTAAGCAAGTGGCAATTTTTAATTCTCTTTTGCAAACTAATTTTCTTTCGCAGTGTAATTATGCAATAGTTACAAACAAATTAAAGATTTATATCTTGCGTAGGTTGTAAAAATTTTAATATTCACACATTCCACATAAAATGTTTCACGAAATACACACATTTGCGACTCTTTTAGTGTAATAATTTTACTCCTATATATCACTTCTATACAATATCGATCAGTTATGGTCGCATTTTTTTCGAGGATTTTTTTAAATTCCAAAATCGAGTGCATCACATATAAAACTATGCATTTTTTGTTTTTTTTATTTCTCAGAATTAACGCAATGTACTGTTAATTGCACTAATTATACATTGAGATAAAGAGCAAAAAAAGGGAAGAGGAGAATCTATCTATTTACTTCTTTTTTTTTCATTTTTAAGTGAAGCGTTGTTATACAACTCATGAAAACTGAAATTTTCTCTCGTAGGAAATGTGGAAGTACTAAACAATTTTTTTTTGTCAATTGTCCATACATTAAATATACATTTCTAATTGTGCATATATGAAAAAAGTAAATAATTGTTTAAAGTTCAGCATAAAAGCATCGTTTGATAATCGCGAAGAAGGTTTTAAAGTTTATTTGAATAGTATTATAAAAAGTCTTAAGTAATCGGAATTTAGCCAGCTAAATCAAATACAGCTTAATTCATTACAAAATAGCAATTATTCACAAATACAATTTGAAGCACTTTTTTTTATTTCCCCTCCCCATTAAGCAAAGTAACTTAAATTTCATAACCACTCTACCCCTCAAATTACGTAATTTGTGAAAGTTCCCATAGAAAATAAAAGATATATTATAATTATTATTATTTGCGTTAAATAAAATGTATAGTACTCAAATTATTGAACCCATAAAGGGGTTTCGTCAATGTTATTTTTCTGAACTTTTATTATATTTTGAATATCAAAGTGATTAAAATGGTCTAGTTCTTCCATACTTGATAACTCCCAATTCATTTACACCATAAAAGTTCTGGCACAAATCGCGTGACTTAAAAAATTATATAGTTCCGTGAAAAATTGTTTAAACATTTTCTGTCTCTTTTTTCAAATGAATTTGAAAAATTCTTTTCTTAGAGACGATCATTTTCGATTGGTCAAGAGCAATGTATTTTCGATTTCTTTTATGTTTCTTGTTTTCTTTTGCTTGACTTAAAAAAAATATTTAATTACCACCGGTCCAATAACTTGGACTATAACCCGGTTTTGTCTGAGCTTTATTTTGAGAGCTTGGATTTGTCCTTTGACCTGTGCTATTGCCTCCGTCTTGATGTAAAGGTTGATGCAACTGATGCGGTTGATGCATTGCTGGAATAAATAAATGAGGAGTCCCATAGCTTCCAGGAAGACCTGCGTTCTGACTGCCAGTTAAACCAAAAGGTGGTGGTGTTGCAGAATGGAAAGTTTGCTTATCGTAAGACTGTAAACAATAAATGCATATTTTAGAAAAACATTTTTATCGGGCATTCGCTCAGGCTTCGCACTCCTTAGTTAGTAAATAAAAAGTATGTCATTTGAGGGCATGACCGTTCTAATTATACGACTTTGATTTTTTTTTACAATTTTTTATAAAATTTTTAAACAAAAAACGTCTTTTTTTAGTATACAATGCAGATCTTCTTCAGATCTTTATTTCAATTATTTAACAAATTTTTGACTAAAATTTTTCTCCAAATTAATTATTTTTAATTATTTTAATGAAATTCTTCACAATATTCAATTGTCTTAAATTATTTTTCAATTAAAAATTCTATGAAATTCAACAATTCTTTACAATTTAAAAAAAAATCAAATAAAATTATCAAAAATTTCGATTTAAAACTATTAAAAATTTGATTATTTTAATTATAACTCTTCCGAAATTAAATTATTTTAAATAATTAATAATATTCTTCAAAAATTCAATTACCTGAAAGCATTTTTAAATTAAAAAAAAAACATATTTTCAAAATTAAAACTTTATTGTTATTTAATATAAAATAATAACAATTTTTGAATTTGTTTATGAGTGTCGTCTTTAGTAGTATAAACTGAATATGCACAAAATTTCAAAGAAATCCATCAATATTTGGCGAATTTACGACGAGTTATGTTTTAAAAGTTCATTAAATTATCGTAAACAAATTTTCTACTTTTTTGACTCTATTAATTTTAATATTTGTTTTATAAAAAAATCTCAAAGGAACAAATGGTGCGCATTTTTAATTCCTATAGGATAGCGTTTTTAAAAAATTATAATTTTGAATTTTATTTTTTTTCATTTTTGGACCACCTGACTGTTCGCAAGGCGACTGTCTCAAGCGTAGAGCCCCCTATAGAATCGAAGTCCTCAATTTATAATAAATTCTTCATCAACAGAAATCATTTTTGGAATGTAAATCGACTAAATTGAATTATGCTACGTGATCTCGTCCTCTAGATCAATTGTAGTAACGCTAGTTGCTTGATCCCAACCACAACTTTTTTAAAACTCGCGCTTATTTTCGACTCCAGGGGGCGCTCTATCCGTCGCGTTGCTCTATCACCAATATCACCATTACGCTTTTTTGTGCGATCCTTTCCACACGTCAGTGAAATAAAGTATCGAAAAAAGTTAGTTTAAACAATGGGCCGCGACAAAAAAAGACACCAGTGTCACAAATCGTCACGCAAGAGATCGAGAGAAAAAGACATCAACCGATTGTACGAAGAATTGGACCATTTACAAAAGAAAATAAGAAGCGGAAGATCACCATCCAAACAGCGCGCAAAACGATCGAACGACAACGAGAATGGCGAGCGGAACCCGCGAGGTCCGTCACATTCAGGTCGTGACCGGTCCCGGTCAAAATCGAACGAGAGAAAATCTCATAAAAAATCAAAATACGACAAAAAGAGCGGTGAGCGTAGCCCGAGAGGTGCGTCACGCCAAAGTCGCAGACGCAAACGTTCCCCGTCTATTTCGTCCACTTCATCCTCCACTTCTAAATCTTCACGAACATCATCGTCTACTTCGAGTTCCTCATCAAGTTCTAGCGATTCGTCTCATCAATCTCGTGCAGATTCAGGTAAAAGTGTCGAAGTTCGCTTAAGCGTCAGTCGGAAGAATTCCGAAGACAGCCGGAAACAGACGAACCTTCAAGACATAGTCATTGATACCGAAACATTGAATCTATTAGGCAATATAGACGAAAACAAAAAATTTGGCCATGAAATTAACAGTGCTTTGACAGAAGTCTGGTAAAAAATATTAAAAATGGGACTCTCCAAAGAAACGAAAAAGGAACTCGTCGAGAAATATCCCACTGCCACCAATTGAGGCACCCAATCGAACAACCGGTCGCGAGCTCGGGCCGGACGCTCGGAAGCCAGTCAGCGTACGAAAATGTCAATAAAATTGAAATTCAAAATTTTAATTTTTTAAATATATTACCTTATAGAAAATTAAAAGGCGCATCTTTTTTTCCTTTAACTTTTTTTGCATCTTTTTTTCTTAATAAGAAATTTTCCATCTTTCTCCGTTTTCGAAATATAAGAGAAAAACTGTTTTTTAAAAAAAGAACATTTTCATTGTTTTTTTGACTTCAACTAGCGACAGCTTAGACAATTTTACGAATTTCTTAATGAAACAAAAACAAAAATACGTGTTATTATATTCTACGAGTGACTAAAAAAAGAAAAAAGTTGTTTTGATTAAAAATAAAAAAGTTATTAATTTTCTAATGAGACATTGCAAAATTCATGAACTGCAATTTTCACCCTGTGAGGAATTTTCGTAAATTTTCACCAGCAACAAACTTCCAGTGAGAAAGTTGTTCATTAAGGTACAAAGAAGTTTTCTGGAAAGTTACAATGCAATTGAACAATTAATAACAAAATGGTGAATGTTTAAACTTTAAAGTTGCGCGAGCGGCTGAACGTTTGGCGTGCGTTTGCTACGTAATAACTTAATTTCTTAATATAGGCCAGTCAATAAAGACAAAAAGTGCCATTAAATGTAGACAGGCAACTCTAACCGGAATTTGGTAGTTTGGGGGGGGGTAGTATAAAGGCCCCATAGTTTGCTCTCGATTTCCGGTTGCAGAAGTTGTTGTAAACAATGGTTGAAGTTGGTGAAAAGTGGTTTTTGCGTGCTCGTTGCTTTCCTCTACATTTTAGAGGAAAAAGTTGTTATTAGAAAAAAAAGGTATTAAAAATACCTACAAAATGGTGGGTCGAAAGTTAAAATCGGATTATTTGTTTAAAAGTTATTGAATTTAAACCATTAAAAATGGTACTTTTTTAATTGTTTAATAACTTTGTTAATAATAATTCGATTGAAGTGAAACTTTCTGAAAATGTGCCCCTCGCGATACTGAACAAAATGAAAAAACTTCGAGTTTAAACGGATGAATAGTTTATAAATTATTCCATTTGTTAATTAAAAACATGTTGTTTTTCAACCTAATTTCTACAGAACGATATGGATCGAATTCAATTTTTTTTCTTTCATTTTACTCTTGAAGAGTGATACTATCATGTACATAAAAGAAAGAATTGAAATTCATCAATTAATTGCATAATTATGGATAAAGAAAAAACGGTACGTTTTTTCGTTATAAACAATTGAAATTACTCGACCAGTTTTTACTCTATCGAATTCTAATAAACGCCATTGAATTTCTTTTTTCTTTACAAAACTTTTAAAAAAAAGAAAAACAATCTAGGTCAAAGGGGGGGGGGGAGATAATTTTTTTTTTTCAAAAAAATCCTAACACTATAATTATTAATATTTTTTATTCAAATTTACAGTACTTGTAGTTTAATATGTGTACTGTTAAATAAAAAATTGTAAACATTGAAAGAAATTTTTTTATTATTTATAATGACGGTTAAAGAGAGCTCATCATTTTACCTTGCTCCGGAAGGCGGAGTGGGGGAACTCGGTGGCGCGTGACAAACGCCGCCACAAAATCAAACTCGCCCGATCAAAATTACAAAATTTGTTATAACTCGGTTAATTATTAACCGATTTTAATCTTTCTTTTTTTGAATTCATGTTATTTTTTCTCCTCTTTTCAAAAATAAATTTACATTTTTAATAAAAAATTTTTTTTTGCTAATATTTAAACATTTTTTTTTAATAACAATTTTTTTTAACTAATTCAAGTTTTTTTAAAATTTTTTTTAACTGCATATAATGACAGATATTTTAGTGTCTTTTTTTGTTTAACGTTTTTTAATGTCGGACCCAAAATTTTTCGTGACCTCGTGGTCACGTGAAGACAGCAGAAAATAAAAGAATATATAACAAAAATTTGTTGTCAAATTATATAAATTATTATTAAAATACATTAATTTTTGTTATATACATTAAAACATCATTACATTATTTTAAAAGTAATATAAATCAAAATTTTTTTAATTATGAAAAAAATGACATAGTGCTACACGAATGTGTATGAATAATTTTAAAAAACGTTAAACATAAAAAGACACTAAAATATCTGTCATTATATGCAGTTAAAAAAAAATTTAAAAAAAACTTGAATTAGTTAAAAAAAATTGTTATTAAAAAAAAAATGTTTAAATATTAGCAAAAAAAAATTTTTTATTAAAAATGTAAATTTATTTTTGAAAAGAGGAGAAAAAATAACATGAATTCAAAAAAAGAAAGATTAAAATCGGTTAATAATTAACCGAGTTATAACAAATTTTGTAATTTTGATCGGGCGAGTTTGATTTTGTGGCGGCGTTTGTCACGCGCCACCGAGTTCCTCCACTCCGCCTTCCGGAGCAAGGTAAATTGATGAGCTCTCTTTAACCGTCATTATAAATAATAAAAAAATTTCTTTCAATGTTTACAATTTTTTATTTAACAGTACACATATTAAACTACAAGTACTGTAAATTTGAATAAAAAATATTAATAATTATAGTGTTAGGATTTTTTTGAAAAAAAAAAATTATCTCCCCCCCCCCTTTGACCTAGATTGTTTTTCTTTTTTTTAAAAGTTTTGTAAAGAAAAAAGAAATTCAATGGCGTTTATTAGAATTCGATAGAGTAAAAACTGGTCGAGTAATTTCAATTGTTTATAACGAAAAAACGTACCGTTTTTTCTTTATCCATAATTATGCAATTAATTGATGAATTTCAATTCTTTCTTTTATGTACATGATAGTATCACTCTTCAAGAGTAAAATGAAAGAAAAAAAATTGAATTCGATCCATATCGTTCTGTAGAAATTAGGTTGAAAAACAACATGTTTTTAATTAACAAATGGAATAATTTATAAACTATTCATCCGTTTAAACTCGAAGTTTTTTCATTTTGTTCAGTATCGCGAGGGGCACATTTTCAGAAAGTTTCGCTTCAATCGAATTATTATTAACAAAGTTATTAAACAATTAAAAAAGTACCATTTTTAATGGTTTAAATTCAATAACTTTTAAACAAATAATCCGATTTTAACTTTCGACCCACCATTTTGTAGGTATTTTTAATACCTTTTTTTTCTAATAACAACTTTTTCCTCTAAAATGTAGAGGAAAGCAACGAGCACGCAAAAACCACTTTTCACCAACTTCAACCATTGTTTACAACAACTTCTGCAACCGGAAATCGAGAGCAAACTATGGGGCCTTTATACTACCCCCCCCCCAAACTACCAAATTCCGGTTAGAGTTGCCTGTCTACATTTAATGGCACTTTTTGTCTTTATTGACTGGCCTATATTAAGAAAAAAGATGCAAAAAAAAGTTAAAGGAAAAAAAGATGCGGCTTTTAATTTTTTATAAGGTAATATATTTAAAAAATTAAAATTTTGAATTTCAATTTTATTCACATTTTCGTACGCTGACTGGTTTCCGAGCGTCCGGCCCGAGCTTGCGACCGGTTGTTCGATTGGGTGCCTCAATTGTAGAACCTTACAGGCGCCTAAATTAAATCCTGAAATAAAATCAGTCGTCGGACAAATGTCCTTAAAAAGGATAGTTATTAAATTATTTCTCAAAATCAATTGAGTGCTGGGGTTACCGCATTGGGATTAGGCCTGTCCGAACTATTAACGAAACCAAACGAAGAATTAAATATTTCCCAAATAATAAGTTTATTAGCAAGTGCAGGCAGAATATTAACCGATCTACACTATAGATCCTCAATTACTCGACTATTTTTATTACTCCAGGTTTAAACCTGATTGTAAAGAGTGTAGCGGAGGATTGTGAAGTGGACACTCTTCTTTATGGGGAAAACTTTTCCAAAAAATTAAAGGCAGCGAAAGCCGCCGAAAAATCTGGGAAAGATATTGTGAAGCCGTCGACTTCAGCATCATCTTCCAGAACAAGTGACTATAAAAAAGGATCCGGTTATAAGAAGGAATCTACCTGCAATTTAAACTTCAAAGGTCCACCCAAAAGGAGCTACAAAGGATCTCGCCAGGGAGGACATCAAAAGAACATACGGAACCAGACGCACGGGAAATCTCGCCGATAAACGACGTAAGTACTAGTATAATTGCAGGGAGACTAAGACTGTTTGCCCAAAATTGGGAAAAGTTGACAGGCGACCCTTCAATACGCCAATACGTTACAAGATACGAAATTTCATTCATTTCTGAATCTTGGCAAGCCGATGCTCCTAAGGAGCCAACCATTTCGGCACAAGAGGAAATCGACTGTAACGTCGCAATTGAAATATTAATCGAAAAAGGGGCGGTGTCAAAATGTTACCCAGTCAAAAAACAATTTTTATCAAGTTATTTTCTTGCAGATAAGTCTAATGGTCAAAAAAGATTTATATTAAATCTAATCTTGAATCTTAAAAAACTAAATAAATTTCTCATACCTCCCCATTTTAAGCTCGAAGACAGGAAGACAGTTGCCAGAATGCTCTTTGAAGGGGCATTTTTAGCGACTCTTGACCTAACCGACGCTTTTCTTCTAATTCCAGTAGCTGAATCCTTCAGAAAATATTTGAGATTTGAGTTTAAAGGAACTTAATATGAATTTAATTGCGTTCCTTTTGGTCTATGTATGGCGCCATACATATTTACGAAACTCATGAAACCGGTAATTGAGAACCTTAGGTCACAATCCTTTTTATCCGTAATTTATTTGGACGATTTTTTACTAATCACACGGAGAGAAAAATCTGCCTTTTATAGTATAGAAAGGTTTACATTTAATGCACAGAAATTTTCTATGCTATATAGACATGAAATTTGAGTAATTATAGTACAATCGTATGTCTTTTTAGCATGAAACTTGTCTATGCTAATAAAGTTTGTCATATAGCCTCTTATTACATACTTATTATACTTTTAATCCAACGGCGCCATGCGAAGATCGCACATAACATCATCCTACTATGTTTGCATAAGTTCTATGCTTTTTCGGGGATAGACTCTTGCAACTGGCGATTAGGGCAGTTCCAATTCAGTAAAGGTGGGCGTGGCCTAATCGCCAGTTGCAAGAGTCTATCCCCGAAAAAGCATAGAACTTATGCAAACATAGTAGGATGATGTTATGTGCGATCTTCGCATGGCGTTGTTGCTATTAAACTACATGTTTTGTACTATAGAAGCATATATACTATGCTTTTTTAGTACGGACAAATACTATCCTAAAAATTCTCAAATCCTTGCTCTCTTAGTATGAAAAGTTTAAAGAAAAACAGCAGCAATCTATTTCATACTATAAAAGGCAGATTTTTCTCTCCGTGCAGTAAGTCTAAAAAACGGTGCAATGAAAATATTCAGGTAACTCGAGAATTATTAGAAAAATTGGGTTTTATTGTTAATCTAGAAAAATCAAATACCGTGCCATCAACTAAGATGAAATATTTAGGATTTATTTGGAACACAAAGAACATGACAATACAGTTAACTAACGACAAAAAGAAAACAATTTTCTCAAAAGTAAATGAATTTTATGTTCGAGAAAAATGTAAAATTAGGGAATTAGCAAAGCTCTTAGGTTTGTTAGTATCGTCGTGTCCAGCCGTAAAATACGGCACTCTTTACACAAAAGGTCTAGAGAGGGCAAAATACTTAGACTTAGAGAATGAAAACGGAAATTTCGAGAGTCAAATGTGTCTCTCAAAGACATTTCTGCCTGATATTAAGTGGTGGATTGATAATATTAAATTATCAAGTAATCCCATTACTATTCAGGCATTTACTATTGAAATTTTCACAGATGCATCCCTCACGAGCTGGGGAGCAGTGTCCAATAATAATAAAGTTCATGGATGGTGGAGCGAAGATCAACGCAAGCACCACATTAACTACCTAGAACTTTTAGCAGCTTTTTACGCATTAAAATGCTTTGTTAAGGACCTGCAATCCCAGAACCTGCTACTTCGGATTGATAACACGACTGCGATCGCTTATATAAACAAAATGGGCAGCGTACAGTATCCTAAACTTAGTTGTTTATGTAAGCAAATTTAGCAGTGGTGCGAGAGACGCAATTTATGGATATTCGCCTCATACAATGCGTCTAGCGAAAATTCAGTAGCAGACAAAGAATCACGAAGATTGCCGAAAGAGACAGAATGGGAGTTAGCCCCGTACGCGTTTAACACACTAAAACAACACATTCGGCAATTTTGATATTGACCTGTTTGCATCTAGTGCAAATAATAAATGCAAATAATTTATTTCATGGAAACAGGACCCGAATTCTTGTGCAGTAGATGCATTTACGGTCAAATGGAGTGATTATAAATTTTACGCCTTCCCTCCGTTCTCAGTCATCCTTAGAACTTTGCAGAAAATAATTACAGACAAATCCGCGGGCGTACTCGTAGTTCCATACTGGCCAACTCAGTCTTGGTTTCCACTGTTTAATTCAAGCGATGATTTACTTGTTCTTCTTTCAGAGAGACACATCCACTTGCAAGAAAGCTTACCCTGATAGCAGGTCGCTTATCAGGGAGGCATATCTCAAACAAGGTTACCCGGAATCCTCCATATTAGTAGCACTTCAATCACTGTCAGAAGGAACTATCAAACAGTACAATAACCCATTGCAGCTCTGATGGGATTATTGTAACAGCGAAAATGTACCGATATTCGACGCCTCTATTCCAGAAGTTCTCAAATTTTGAACTTCAACTTCGAAAACTGTGAAAACCTATGGAACGCTCAACGCATACCGCTCCGCAATATCACTTATATTAAATCAGGAAATAGGTGATAATTCAGCCATTAAACGTTTCTTTAAAGGATTCACAGTAATGAAACGATCAAGTGCCAAATACGATGACACTTGGGATCCGGACGTAGTTCTCCGATATATCATAAAACTGGGTCAAAACACAGAATTAAATTTAAAAACCCTCTCAATGAAGCTGGTAACTCTCATCGCTTTAGCTACAGCTCAGCGCCTCCAAACTATTACAAAAATCCAACTGGAAAACATTAAAATATCCGAGAACGAGATAAAAATATATATCACCGACAGAATAAAAACATCCAAAGTAGGGAAAACTCAACCGATGTTAATTTTTCAATTCATGAGAGATCAGCCAGAACTTTGCGTCGCAACCTTGCTACAAGTATACATAGAAAAAACCAAGGAAATTCGACCCGAAGGAGTGAATTCCTTGATTCTAACTTATAAAAAACCTCACCAGCCAGCAGGAACGCAAACAATCAGTCGCTGCGGGTGAAAGTAATAATGGAAAAAAGCGGCATAGACACATCTTCTTACTCCGGATATAGCGCAAAACATACGGCAGTTTAAAGAGGACTAAGCGTTGAAATTTTTAGGAAGACTGCAGGCTGGTCCAATAAATCAAATACCTTCGGAAAATTTCAAATCGCATATTATTCTTTAAACAACTACAATTGATCTAGAGGACGAGATCTATTTGCATAATCTCGATAGAACTTCACTTACAGGTAAGTTCGTTTAATCGTTCAATTATTTGCACCTTACAGTCGATCCGAGGCCTGCACAAACGAGCAGAGAAGTGTTTTTCGCGCGCTTGTTTGCACTCAGCGAGCGTAAATAGTATATTGTGCAACGAGTGGAGAACAAGTGCGATTTATAGCGAGCTCGAAGTTTGCTGCGCAAGCGAAGCGCGCGCAACAATCGAGCAAACGAGAAACGTTGTTCTCCACGAATAGCACATGATACTTTGTCCAACAAATGTAAATTATAAATTACAGTTGACAGCTGTCAAATAAACTGTCAAGTTTGCTGAAAAGATATCTTTTCGTTCTAAAAATGGAAGTAAAAACATTTTCAGATCCGCTGGTATAGAATTTAAGGTAAAATTGATAATTTTTTTTATTTATATCATAATTTGACTGCTGTCAAATCAACTGTCAAGTTTTATAAAAAGTGATTTGTTTTAATAAAAATTTCAATAAAAGGATTTTCGGTGTCATTGGTGACAAATTTGATGTTAAGTTGTCAATAACACGGTACCCTGGAACCAATCTCAACCCTCAACATTCTCCCTTTCAAAAATTCCTGTTGAAACTTGTTCGGGGTACCTCACTGAATATTTTTCAACAAGAAAAATAAAAATCCGTCGGGCGCTTTTTTTTTAATTTCAATTTTTGTGATTTTAGCGCTAAATTAAAAAAACTGGTTTTTATAATTATTTAAAGTAAAATTCAACTTCACATGGTCAAATTTTGTTCAAGAAATTATACAAAATCATAATTCCGGTAAAAATTTTTCTGTAGAATCGAAATCTGACATTGGCTTTCGAATTTAAAGCAGAGGAATCCCAAAAAATCCGGAAAACTGTAAATATTCTAAAAACAATCTCACCATAGCGTCGTTTTTTCCAAATTGTCTGTTAAATTTTCAGTAGCTTCATATTTTATAAAACTCTTAGATGACAATTGTTTCAAAGTTAAAGAAAAATTTTTAAAAACAATATTGTAAGATAAATAAAAATAAAAAAATTTCAACAAAATATTATAGAAATAGGTCTTTTTAAAGTAAAAAATAAAAATATATACGACACTTGTCATTACATAATTTAAAATAACTAGAAAAACACAAAAAAAATGGAATAGCTGTCTGACAAATCGCTAAAAGCATTAAGTGTGATTTTTTCCACGTTGCAATTTAAAGGTTAAAAAAAATGAGAATATGAGGGAATAAATGGTAGAAACAAGAATTTTTTGTCCAACGTGAAAGCGACTTTCCGTGTATGCATAGTAGTTGATAATAACAGAACTTACAATAGATAAAATTTTTTAGTGTACCTATATTACGAATTTATAGTGAAGAGACATTTTGTTTAAAAGAACTTTTATTATTTGAAAAAATTTTTAAATAAATTTTAACAAAAAGCAGATGTTACTATAGGGTAAATACACTAATTACGGCGCGAGTCGAGTCAAAATACCTTTGAAATAAAACATTCGACATTTCTATTGTAGAAAGTCAATTTAAGACTTATTAAACTTAAATCTTATGTTATTTAGATATTAAAAAAAATTCAACTTTATAAAGATCGATTATTTAAACAAATATGGGAAATCAAAACTAATACCGTAATTTTCTATTACGGTGCGTTTGTATCAGAATCGGTGTGTCAATTACGGTGACCAAAATTACGTGCATTTTGAAGATACTTTGCCCACCGTAATTGAAGCTAATAGAAATCTTAAATATGTTTCAATTACGGCGAGGGAAAAAATTTGATCTCAAATAATTAAATTAATAATTGTTTAAATATGCATCTTCATTAGTAATTGTGTCAGAAAAAGATTAAAAAGATTTTTTAAAATCATTTTGCAACAGTTATATTAAATAGGGTCAGTTGGGGTAAATGGGGACAAGAGGTTTTGGAGCTTAATTTATAGTTTTAAAATTAAGTTCAACGTCAATATTTTAACCTCAGATCACCTGCAAGAGGTTTTGATTATTGCCAAGATTTTATCTTGACAATTAGCAGCAAAATAAAAAAAGTTATCGCTCAATGCATAAAAACTTGAAAATCAAAGTCAAACTGTTTCAGTATTTTCTCTCGCATTTGAAAAAAAACAGACTTAAAAATCATACTAAATTTTTTTCTTATTCCTTATGACTCTTATAACAGAAATTCACTTGCATTTTTTATTTTTGTCAATTTGGTTAATAATGACAAACTGTCCCCATTTACCCAAAAAATTTGAAAACTCAGGGTAAATGGGGACAGTTTGTCATTATTAACCAAATTGACAAAAATAAAAAATGCAAGTGAATTTCTGTTATAAGAGTCATAAGGAATAAGAAAAAAATTTGGTATGATTTTTAAGTCTGTTCTTTTTTCAAATGCGAGACAAAATACTGAAATAAAAAAAAAAAAAAAATTTCAATTTGTTCAACTATTATACATCCACTACAAATTTTTTTTCAAGTTTTTTCATCCCTTAATACAGTAATATACTTAAAGAAACTTTTACCTACAAACTTTTATAGAAACTATGCTGTCCCCATTTACCCCAAATTTCATGAAATTTTATAAATCTTGGGGTAAATGGGGACAGTCAGTTTCATGCGTTTAAAGCTTATCTAAATTTTTTTCTGCTGCATAAAATTAATCCTGGGAACGTAAATAACAAGTTAAAAAAAATAAACCCACAAATATTACCTTTTAAAGGAAGAAACTTATGTAATTTGTGAAAAATAGCGATTTTGTCCCCATTTACCCCAACTGACCCTATAATAGTTATTTTTTTATGAACGCGCCGTAATTGATGCACTTACCCTAAAGAAAAACACGTTTGAATTATGAGAAAAAAATAAAATTACTGAATTAATGAACTTACATTAACTTTACTGAGCGCAACGTGACTTTTAGTGGCGTACATTCCAGCGCTAATGTCAGCGGCAGTTGAACCACTGGAATTCGTGTTTCCTGTTGAGGTTCCAGATTTTCCAGTTTGCGAACCAGTGTATCCACTACCAGCACCTTTATATTCAGCCGCTGGTCCAGTGCTAGCCAGAGAATCATAACTAGTGCCGCCACCATAACTTGAACCGTAACTTCCAGGTTTAGCACTGTAAGCACCGCTGCTTGTGCCTGCATTTCCGGCAGTCGCTATCTGCTATAAATTGTGCAAATCACTTACTCAATCAGCAGTTCATTCGATAAATTATTATTATTTACTTTCAATATTATTTTTTAAACAATATTTCCAATTAACGATTTTAAGACTGAACGTACAAAAAATCAGGGAAAACAGTTCTTTTTTTTACTTAAAATGTATGAAAAGGTCAACTATTTCTTAAAAATAGGTGGCAAAAACATATTAAGAAAAAAAAATATAACTAATAGGTATTTCTTAAAATTTGCCTTAATTGAAAATTGAAAATTTCTTTAAATTTAATTCAGAAACTATTAAATTCCTATTAATAGATTTATACAAATAAAAATTAGGATTGATTGAATTTGAAGTTAAATAAAATTAAAGTGAATTGAAAATAATAACAATTAAAATTTTGACAAATTCAATGTAAAGTCTATTTTAATTTCTATACCAGTAAAAATATTTACCGCAAAATATTATAGGACTTATTCAAATTCATTTTTTTCAATTAAATAAAAAATGTATAGAATTTTAAAATAAATTACTTACAGGGTAAAGAGGAGTTCCATATTGAAAACCTCCTGGCATGCCATAAGTGAAGTAGTATCCTGGCGGTGGAATTGCATTCATCATTGGTTGCTGATGCTGGGTAGCCGTCTATTAAAATTAAAACAATGTACCATTTTTTAAATTATGCTTCAATTAATTATTTTTAGAAATTCTAAATTGTATGTGAGTCATTCTCTGGAAAAAGATCAACTCAAAAAATAAAATTATTAAAAAAAATTTTTTTTAATAATTATTAATGCGTGGTTGTCATACTGTCAAGGGTCCATTATTTCAGATAAAAATTTTCAAATTGAAATAACTTTTAAACGAATGAACGGATTTTAAAATATGCAGGTATAGATTTCTAGGTATAGAATACCTTGAAAATTAAAAATATTTAAAATAACAATTTTAAAAATATTTTATAAAAAAAGTGCATAACAATTTTTTTTAATTTTCAACCTACTATTCCTTTTTTTTAAAAGTACCCTAAAATATTCCTTATTTCAGAACCTTTTTGATATTTTTTATTAATTTCTGGACAGAAATATTTGTTAGAGCTACACGGAAAAAAATTGTTCGCGAAACTTTCGTAAACTAGTTTTTCACTTTTGGACGGTCCCAAAGTTTGGAAATCTTTCATTAACTTTTTCCAAGATTTCACGAACGTTCATCACTCTCTTCATAACAATCAATGTCTGCGCACGCGCACAAAAAAAAAGTTCGTGAAATCTTGAAAAATGTTAATGAAAGATTTCCAAACTTTGGGCCCGTCCAAAAGTAAACAACTAGTTTACGAAAGTTTCATGAACAATTTTTTTCCGTGTATAAATAAAATAAAAGATCAGCTACATTATTTTCTTTATTTATTGACATAGGAACTATTTTCTTTCTAATAAAAAATTCTTAACAAATTTTTTTTTAAGTATATGAATTTTCTAACAGAAATATAAGTTTTTTTATTTTATTTTCTAATTTTTTTTTCTGTTTACAGAAAATGCCTTAATATATGTATTATTTTAAGTCTGATGAATCTGAAAGTAATGTTTAAAAAAGAGAAAAAAAATTGTCTGTGTAGGAGTATTTAGTTCTCTCAAATAAACTTTATTTTTTAAAATTATCATTTTGTTTTAGGTACCTATTTAAATGTAAATAATATACTCTTTAGGCATTTAAATGGTTCAAAAAATAAAATTTCCAGTGTAGAAATTTCCGCACCAGGGAGAAATGGCCAGATCAGGGCCACGAGAAAATGTGGATTTCCTAATCAGGGCCACATCAGACCCGGCATTGCATTAAAATCCGATCCGAGTCATGGCAAAATTTCTACACGGGTTGTATTCCTAACCACACTGAAAAAAATGTTTAACTCCCATATACTAGGAATTGACCAATTTGCCTGGTTACAAGAGGAACCCACTAGGCAATCTTGATCAAAGTTGAGTTCGAAATATAGTCGGAATGACTAGAAAACCTTATCAGAATAACCAGGTATCTTAGTTACATTGGCTAGAATTACTTTTACTAAATAAACTTTGCAAAATTGGCTAGATACATATAGTCATATTAACCAAAAATCTTAGTTAATATAACTAGGAAACAAGGGGTCAATTCTACTAAAGCGACTTTGACAATATTAACCTTAGCTACATAATTGAATTAACTAGGATTCTTGATTACGCTAACTAGATTTAAAGTTGCTATGGTTAATAGTCATTAATGTGAAGCAAATTTTTTCAGTGCATATGTAGTGGAAAATACAATTTTTTTTATTTTCTAAAAGTTGATGAAATTCTTAAAAAAAATAGCGTCTTAATGAGAAGGTAATGTTAATTTTTCTGATATGAATATTATTTTTGTCGAAATGGCTGCAAAATAAAAATTTCATTTTCGTTAATTTTTTAACATTACGTTCTTTAGCCCAATTAAAAATAAATTCTTTCTAATTCGAATAAAATCCACTAAAAATGCTGTTTACAGTAGCGCCAAAGACAAAACTTATTTTTTCTTCTAGTATATTTAAATAACTAATGTTAAAATTACTTTTTCAATTCTTCAAAAAAAAAAACGAAATTGCAATAAAATATCTTCTTTTCCTTATTCTTTCATAACAATTTTCAACATTTATCAATTGAAAATGTTTAAAAATAAATTTTCAATTTAATTAATATTTATGAAATGTAAAAACGACATACCACTAGTTAATATACAAATAAGAAAAGAAATACTAACAAGGTTTCTTTTTGATATTCAACTTTTGTGCATTAAGAGATAACTTGGAATGTCAACTGTCAAAAGAAAAACGAGGCAATATCATTTTAAAATTTTGATGGCGTACTTCATGTTTCAAAAAGCAGATCTTCTATTGGACAAAAATTTGATTGGGTAGAATTTTCATCTAACAGAATTATCACTTAACAGAAATCTGAGCTGACAGAACATTCGGTTGACGGCAGGTCCGTTAACCTGGCTTGTCCACATTGTCTGATCTGGATAAAACCTATTTGAAAATTAAGGGCTAATTTAATACTAATTTAATGCCCTAATGACGAATTTAAAGCTCGGCATTTTCTTTAAAAAACTTGTGGACAAGCTAGCTTAACATTAAGGTGGCTTGTCCACACAATGAAGGAGTACTCATAGGAAGGTCTACTGTAGGTCAAAATTTAGGGCTTTTTTAAGGCTTCGCAATGCTCTATTGCCGAATTTAATGCCGGCATAATTTCGCCAAATATTTGCAAAAATTCAATTTTTACTTAATATCAGTTTGTCCACACAATAAAGGAGCACTCGTAGGAAGGTCTACTATCGGTCAAAATTTAGGGCTTTTTTAACGCTCCGCAATGCTTTGTTGCCGAATTTAATGCCGGCATAATTTCGCCTAACATTTGCAAAAATTCAATTTTTACTTGATATCAGTTTGTCCACACAATAAAGGAGCACTCGTAGGAAGATTTACTCGTATATAAAACTCTTTTGGAACGTCTAGAGTTGCTTGCCCATTTCTGCTGCTACTCAGGCACTAGTCACACCCTAAATAACGTTGCTCGTCTGAAAAGTCTAGCCAAAAAGGTCGTTAATCCTAGAAGTACCACTTCCACGAAAAAAGTTTTTATATATACTAACAATTAGGGCTCAATTAGGGTTAATTTAGTACCACATGCAAAAATTTAGGGCCCTTTACCTATTTAAAGTAACCCTTCGTACTGCTAGCTTGACGTCAAGCTGGATCTGAATTGGTAGTTTTCTACTAATCAAAGAGTGCGTATTCGTTTACTAATTGAATTAGTAACAGTTTTGACTAATTTGTAGTAAAAAAACTACTAATTGCTAGTAGAAAACTACTAATTTATGGAGTAAGTCGTATTTTTTACTATTTCAAATTAGTAAGCCGATTTACTCCATGAATTAGTAGTTTTTTTACTAAAAATTAGTAAAAACTGTTACTAATTCAATTGGTAAACGAATACGCACTCTTTCATTAGTAGAAAACTACTAATTCAGATTTAGAGAGTAGGGTTCTCAACTAAGACTACTTAAATTTTTCAAAAACCATCCCTAAGTTCGAAAAAACATCTCCAATTATTAAAACTTGATTTAACCAAACAATAATCATATATGAATTAGGAGTTAAATTAGTGTTCTTCAATAGCACTAAATCGACTTTTTAAAAATGGACTCCCAAGCACCCCAACCAAGTAACTGATAGAAAACCAAACACAAAAACTACCCTCAAATAATTCAAACTTAATATTTTCAAAAAACAAACACATACACATTTAGAGTTCTTAAAAAACACTTAATTAGATGTTCAAAAATGATCCACCAATTTCAAAAACTACCCCTGAGTAGTTCAAACTCAATTTTTTCAAAAAAAAGTACTAAAGAATTTGGGGCTCATAAATAGCACTAAATTAGATGTTCAAAATTGATCTACCAATTTTAAAAACTACCCATAACACAGGCCTGCATCATTTCGGCATAATGAATGCGACTAGGTGTTCCCGAAGGGAAATTTTGCTCTGAACACGAATCCGGGGTCCAAAATGCTCCATCACGTCAAGTTTTTGACAAAAATGGGGTTGAAACCCCTAAAAACAGCGTTTTTGGCACTTTTTGAAAAATTGTGGGGCAAAATCCTGACGTGATAGAAACTTCGCTAATATCAGAAATTAAAGCTTAATTCGTGCCCTTTCAAATGAGCCCTTAGCCGATTAATATGCTTCAACCCTTAAAGCAGGGGGTGAGTTTTTGTCCAGGGGTGCGCCAACATTAAAATACTAAAAATTGGAAATCTAGAGGATAAAAAAAAATAATTATTATAGAAATGGAAAAAGCCGTGTACTCAAACCTGTTGTTAAAAAAATTTTCCCCATTCACTACCCCTAAAAACAACCCTTAAATAATTTTTTATGAACTTCAATAATCAATATAACGTTTAAAATATTTTTCTGTAGATATTGAAGTTCATAAAAAATTATTTATGGGTTGTTTTTAGGGGTAGTGAATGGGGAAAATTTTTTTAACAACAGGTTTGAGTACACGGCTTTTTCCATTTCTATAATAATTATTTTTTTTTATCCTCTAGATTTCCAATTTTTAGTATTTTAATGTTGGCGCACCCCTGGACAAAAACTCACCCCCTGCTTTAAGGGTTGAAGCATATTAATCGGTTAAGGGCTCATTTGAATTTTTGTAAATGTTAGGCGAAACTATGCCGGCATTAAAATCGGCAACAGAGCATTGCGGAGCGTTAAAAAAGCCCTAAATTTTGACCTATAGTAGACCTTCCTATGAGTACTCCTGCATTGTGTGGACAAGCCACCTTAATGTTAAGCTAGCTTGTCCACAAGTTTTTCAAAGAATATGCCGAGCATTAAATTCGTCATTAGGGCATTAAATTAGCATTAAATTAGCCTTTAATTTTCAAATAGGTTTTATCCAGATCAGACAATGCGGACAAGCCAGGTTAACGGACCTGCTGACGGAATATGAATATAGCAGAACTTTCATTGGACAGAAGCAATGCATTTTTAAGGTTATGAATATTCTTTTAAACAATGGCTTTGTTCCGTTCAATGAAAGTTCTGCAGCATTCATGTTCTGTGAAACGAGAATTCTATCAGGTGAGATTTCTGTTAAGTGATAATTCTGTTAAAAAACTTTTGTTTTGATTCTGTTCAGAAGTCAAGTTTGTTCAGTTTTGATTCCGAAATCAGAATCAAAAGTCAACTCTATTTAGTTTTGATTCCAAAATCAGAATCAAAAGTCAGCTATATTCAGTTTTGATTCCGGTATCTGAATCAAAAGTCTAAATCATTTAAGTTTCGATTCCGGAATCAGAATCAAAAGTCAAGTATGTTCGGATTTGATTGCGGGATTAAAATCAAACGTTAACTTACACTACCGTCGGAAATTGTGCGACTTCTGCTTTTTCGATGACTATAAAACGGAGAAAATATTCAAAAATGTTCAAACTAAAATTTTTTCCTTTTTATTTTCTAAAACCTAATAAAATTCTGATATAAATGACACCTTGAAAATGAGAATAATTATGTTAATTTTTCAATTAGATATCTAAAAAGAACCCAATTTTCAATGCTCACTGAAAGAAATACTATATTTGTCGTAACTATACGATTATGCTTGTTGAGTTGTTTGTAAATTTGCAATATAATTTACCATTTCTAGGCTTATATATTGTAGTTTCGAGACACGTAAATAAGAGAAACATGAAAGCCAATATGTCAATTAAAATCCAGAAATAAGCTCCCAAAAAAGGCCTTAACACCAGACTACCCCCTTAATTCAACTAATCTGGATGAAAATGTTAAATCGGAGGTTTTTGGGTCGTCAAATCTAAATCTTTGTTCAAAGTTAACCCTCACGTGCCTAAGTTCATTTTTTGATGTGCGTACATGAGCTGGGTACAGCTGCTTAAATTCCATAAAAAACAAGATTTAATAGCAAGATATTCAATATTTTAATGCTAAACTATAATTGTAATATTTTGCAAATATAATTGTAATATATATTTAATCTTTTGACACTCTAGGGTACATAAATAGCCCACAAAAAGTCGCGTCGTGACATCTTTTTCGACAGTGTGAATTTGAGTGTACAGTACAAAAAAAGTAATTAATTTAATTTAAATATTACTGGGTATTCTTAGATTTTTGAGGTCGCTGATTACAAATCAGACGTCAGATTTGGAAAATTCAAAATGTCGGATCCAATATGGTGGACGAATTTTCAAAAATTAAACATATTTGAGACCCAGCTCAGGCACGCCAGGGTTAAAAAGCAATTTTCAGCTATAGATTAGTGGAGTAAAATATTTTTTTGGTGATATTTTGAAGCTGACATTTTGGATTTTAAAATTTTGACCATAAATTTGGATTCAGCGACCTCAAAAACCTTAGAATATTTATTGATACTCAGATCGTATTGGGTAAAGTAATTTTTTTTTAGATGCTACTATTTATCCCTCTATAGAGATCAGTCACAGTGAAGGGGTTAATTGAAAAAAGGGAATAATAATAATGCTTTTATGTGTTTCAGATGATTGGTTTGAAAGAAGGGGAACAATTGCGATTCCTGAAGTTACGATCACTTTTGTAATACAGTACGATTCACTTGACAATTGACCCCTTTAAAATTTGACTTGCATGAATAAACCCCAAATTTAATTTAACATAAATATCATTTGACATAAAACTCACTTCACTTAAATTTAAATAAACATAATTGTATATTGGCATGAAATATATTTCACATAATAAATAAATAAATAAATAAATTCCATTTGATATAAACTTCATTTGACATAATTCTCATTTGACACAAAATTCATATAACTTTATGTCAAATGAAGTTTATGTCATATAAGATTTATATGAAATTAATTTTACGTTAAATGATTTTATGCCAAATAAGATTTATGTGAAATAAAATTTGGGGTTTAGTCATACGAGTCTAAAATTTTTGGGCTTTGTTCACAATTTTCTGATGAATAATATAAACTTACTTGTTGAGACATTGTAGAAGGAACTGGCGAGGCGTTACTATCATTCCTGGCAAACCTGGCATCGCTAATACTGGTGTATGCGCCTTGAACTCCTTGGACCCCTTGAACACCTGAGAGCGCGTCCCCTCGATTGGCGCCAAGACTGGTAGCAGGGCCTGTAGTCTGATAGCCCAATGCCGCGTCATAGTAACCAGTAGTTGGCTGCACGTTAGTCAGGAAGGCCAAACACAAAACTACATGCATACACTGTGTACTTCAAATACAAGAAAACTACCTAACTTCTAACACCTAAGCACTTTGCACCAAGATAAGACTGAAACCTAATCATCAGTGTCTACTTTCCTCAATAGTCATTGTATTCTTTATATGGGAAATTAATTTCAAATCGATTACAAAAGCTCAATTCAATAATTACAAGCTTATCTCCATCATTACAATGACACCACTTATTAATTACACTGTGTTACAAAAAATGGAAAAACAAAATTACTTTTCATTCGACCTGCCCTAACTTGTTGGTTTTGAAAAACTAAAAAAAGTGGTATTTATTAAATCTTTCAAACACCTCCAAAATTTCATTTTAGAGATGTAAACCGTTTTTCAGTAGTTCATGTATATTTAGGTAGCAAGAATATCCCATAAATTAGTTAGAATTTATCATAATAATAACAATTCGTCGAATTAGGTATTCTTGCATTTAAAAAATTATGTGGAATACTTATTTGGGAGGCATGAATATTCCCCACACTGAATTTGTTGGAATCAAACTCGTCGGATATGCTTCTTTCATATGATGTGCAAACTGTTCTCTGTGTAACACCTTTTTATAGAAAAAATATTTTATACATTAACTACTGAAAAACGGTTTTTTAACTTTGAAATGAAATTTTTGAGGTGTTTGAAAAATTTAATATATGGATTTTTTTCCGTTTTTCAAGACCAACAGCTTTGGTGACATTCGATTGAAATTAATTTTTAAGTGTAACACTGTGTTATTGCTTATATTACATTAATGCTGTAATAAAATTTATAAGAATGCACAGACCGACATCACATGGGTCAAAAATCTCCAATTTACAATTCAGAAATGTCTGCAGTCACTAACTGTAATCGATTAAGTTTTGGTTTTAAATTAAAGTTTAACATATTATAACAACTATGTGATTATCGATTTTCAAAAACCGTAATGTTAAATTATTAACGTTAAAATTTTTTTTACATTACTCTTTGTATAAAAGGTTATATAAGATTTTTTAGATTTTGTTTCACAAGAAATTAATTTATAAATTTTATAAAAACTTGGAAAAATACCTATCAATAGATTGTGAATAATAAACTGGCAAATACGAGAACTTTGTGTTTATTATTTTTCAACATTAATTATTATTAACATTAATCACTACTAAGTTATTTAAATTTGTTCAGTTTTTATTTTTAAAAAAACAACTTTAAATTCGATTAATATTTAGAGACTGTAGATATTTTTAACGGTAAATTGTATAGATTCTGAGTTTCTGATTATGTTTAGAATCTGAAATAAAAATCGAGCAAGATGTTGATTTCATTTCCCTTCAGAAACAAAAGTTAAAGAGTTTAGTTTTACTTTTAAAGTCATTAAACAAATACTCTTGTTTCTTTAATTTTTGTTCGTTATGTCTTGTAATAAGTGTTAATACTCTTGTATTATGTCAGAGTCAATATAATGGTAAATATTAAATTATAATTTCGATATTAATTTAAGATATAAAAATTAACTCAACTTTCATTTATTATGGCTTTAAAACGTAACTAAACTTATTTCGATGTTTATTCCAGATTCCGACATTTAAACTTTTAAAATGTTAAAGGTGTAAAAATTATAAATATTATGATTCTAGCTTAAATTTTAGTCCTGTCAGACAGTTCTAAAATAAATCATTATTTTCTAAATAATTAACCATATGAAATGTGTATTTTTTCCAAATCCGAAATAAATTTCGGTTAGAAATTTGTTTAAATGTGGTAGTAGACTAAATTCTTTTTACTTTATGTACCAAAAATCAACTGAAAACCAAAATTTCATTTTAATTGAACTAGAAAATTTTTTTTTGGAACGCAGACACTTGGATGAATCAAAATATCAATTATAATAATAAAATTGAAGTAAAGTAAGAAAAAGGGAATAAAGAAAAGAAAAAATAATTGAAGTAAAAAAGATAAAAACAGAAGAAAAATAATTCTACGTGACAATAATAAATCTACTACACAGTTTATAAGCCATGTACAAAATAAGTATAAGATTTCTTTAGTGAAGTAGAATATCAGCTTATTTAAAAAATGTTTATCTTTAGAGGTAACCAAAAAATATATTTTTTAAAACTACGGTAAATGACTTTCCGATTTCTGACAATAGAAAAATTTTTTTTTTTGCAGACTTGTGTTATCGAATTTTTATTTAGCAGAATTTTAAAAAGTAGATTTTTTAATAAGCCAAATTCTTTTATCAAAGAATTTTTTTTAACTAAAAAATTCTGTTAAATAAAAATTATTTTTTCTGAAAATTTTGCTAAATAAATACGATTAAGTAAATTTTAATAATAACACGGGCACACAAAAAAAATTCATGTTCTAAACTCGAGGTCAAACCATGATTACTTTATGTTTTTGGGGTCGCTGAAACCGAATCTGAAGTCTATTTAACCCCATCACATAGGGTTTTTGACATAACCTCAAAAAAATCCTAAAATTTAATTTCTTCAATTTTTTTTTATGTTATGTCAAAGGCCTGACTGATGGGGTTAAATAGACTTGAGATTCGGTTTATAGACTCAAAATAAATAAATAAGTTTTTTTTCTTTTTGGTATTAAATTACACAGAAGACATTATATAGAAACGTAAAATAATAAAAAATTTGTAAGTGCATTGAAATTTTAACTTACGCTAACTATAACTTATTTTTTCATTCTAAAACGACAAATTATGGATTTACAGTTAAATAATTTTCTTAATCTTGTAAGGTTAGTAGCCGAAACTTTTATAACAAGACCTTGTCGTCTGTCTTTCAACATGGTTCGCGGTCATTGCTATAGAAAAGAACACCTTAAATCATACAATCTGATTAGTTTAAAATTTACTTCCTTCCTAACTTCACTTAGTTTGTACACGGCCCTCAATTTATATAAGTGAAACTTGTAAAACGTGCACCTGAAGTATATTTCATACACTTCGGAAAATTGTAAGAAAGTTTTTGTTCATAACATCGACTACCAATTCAATGCACCTTAAGTCTACACTTTGAATAAAAACAAATTAACAATAATAATAATATCCATTTAGATAAGATGATTGGTATTATCACAATGTCTTAATCTTTGAATGTTATATATTCTCATAAACTTAAATTACATGTTTAAACGTGAATAAAAATTTTTGTGTAACACAGGCACATTCATGGATCAGCTATGATCTGTTAGATGGCTTCATTTATGTCTGCAATGGGAAGTGACACTATTTATTATTATTACTTCCAATAAAAGATTTCATTTATCTACAAATAGAGTCGGAATCAAGTAACATTAATACGCCTTTATTGAATAAAATATAAAATAAATAAATTCATACAAGGCGTATGAATAAGTCCTAAAATTCTTTGGTTAAAATTTTCTTCCTAAAAGAATTTTCTTTTAAGCGTATTGCTGTATAATATTTTAATATATCTAACACAGTTTGATTTCTATAACATAAAACAAAAACTATGTCTATCTTGGGGCTCACTACCCTATTATTTGCAAACTCGATATATTGCAAAATCTGTTATTTAAAAGTTCAGTTAAATTCAGGGTGTCTAGCGCTTTTGCCAAATAAAAATCAAAGACTTTTCCAGGTTAAAAATTTTTTTTCCACGTATGTAATATTTTAATAAATAATAGCAAAAATACATTAAATGCATAAGATTAAATTATTTTAAGTCTCTTTTTATAATTAACTAGTAATGAATAAGTTTAATTTTTGTCATTTTCAGGCTTCGGATCGAATTTAGAGGAAGAAAAAAGTCGTTTTAGTCGATTTACATTACAAAAAAACTCAAAAAAGTCACTTATTTTATTTTTAAATAAATACAATTAGTTAGTAAATATTTTATTATTATTATTATTAAACAATTGTAATTAGAAATTAAATAAATAATTAAATTATTAATTAATTATAATTATTAAATAATAATTGAAATTTTAAAAAGTTGCAATTAAAATTTTTAGAAGTAAATGAATTTTTTGAGAGTTTAATGTGTTAAATTTTTTAGAAATAATTGAATTTGAGAAAATTTTTAATTGAAACTCACAAATAATTAATGAATTTTTTTTAACATAGGTATTTTAGATAATTAAATTTAAAAGGACTTTCAATTGAAAAATATTTTAAATAATGGAATTGTTAAAGAACTTGATTAAAATTATTAAATATAATTAATTTTGCGAAGAATTCTAGTTAATATTCTTTTAAATAATTAAATTCTGGAAGATGTGAATTTTATTCTAAATATTAAGTTATTTAAGTATTCTAAGTCTATTTTCTTTAAAAAATGTTATAGAAGAAGTCGAAAAAGTCACATTTTATAAAAATAAGTGGAAAATAGTCTCATACATTGAAAAGAGTCGAAAAAGTTGTGTAATCCGAGGCCTGAATTTCGCATAAGAACATGTACATAAAAGCGCTTACGAACATATTTAACCTAATTTTGTGTTTTCAAACGCAGTTGGAAAAAAATTCTTACACGAAATATGAAAATTCCAGAAGAAATTATTGAATAAATATGTCAAATTGAAAAATTTACACTTGCTGAAAGGGCAAATTCTTTTCCGTCTTCAATTAAAAAGTTAAGAAAATACATTTCTCTTTCTCAGTTAATACGAATCATAAAACTCATGGCTAGTTATCCTAAGTTCAAATACAAAGGTAAAATAGTAGTAAATTCCGTGACTTTTACGGAAAAATTCTAAAAATTGCTTAGAATTTTCATTTTAAAGAATTTTATTAAATTTCTTTTTACCCAACTTTTTATATAGAAAATTCTAATTTAACCGAATATTAGTTAAGCATAATTCTCATTCAACATAATTTTAAGTGATTTCATTTTTTAAATGCTAAACAATCCTCTTGCTTCTTTTTCAGATCAGAATCTGAATTACTTCATGTTCATTATTCACGCGAATCTTTTCTTACCTTGAATGTAAAACGTGTTTTATTATTATTAAATTATTCAGTTTTCTAAAATTTTGTCAAACAAAAATTTAGTACCTAAAAAATGTGTTGAGTAAAAATGCGTTTGAAAAGAAATTCTCTCAAATGTTAATTCAAAAAGTGAAAACTCGTTTAAAAAATAATTATGTCTAATAAAATTATTTAAAATGAAAATTTTTACTAATGATTTTTATAGGGAATTCATGCGCCTCAAAAATGGCAAATTTTTTGAAGAAGAATATTGCTGTTTCAATCTTAAGCACTGGAGAGACTCTGTCACTATTTTACGGAGGATTTTTTTTTTAAATACTTCCTAATATATTTTTATAATCTCTTTTTGAAAGAAATATGTAAACACATATATATATAACATATGAATTCTATACTGATGAAAAAGAAGGAAAGTCCACTAAAAAGATTTTCACTGACAATACTAGTTTACAACAATTCTGCAATTCTTACTTCGAAATTTGCCGTTAAAACTGAATATGAAGTTAGAAAGTAAGAAAGTATAACAGTTTTCGAGATATAGCTAAATTTCACTTTTTTGGGTCCTGAAATGTAGAATTATTAAAATAGTCAACGTCTATACATAAAAAATATTTTCCTTAGTTTTTTTGGTTAGCTTTTGTTCACTACATTTTGAAAAACTGACTAAATTGCAATTTAGGAAACTCACTTTCTTCCAGAACTCAGAAAACTGAAATTTAGCTATATCTCGGAAAAAAGATTTACTTTCAAACATTCAATTCAAATTTTCCTACAGACAAATGTCGCAGGTTAGTAATTTATTTAAATTTGAAAACTAGTTCAATCAGTTATAAATTCACTGATGACTGATAAAAAGTGTTCACTGGAAATCAGTAGAAATGTAATTTGTTAAATTAAAAAAATCTGCATTTGCTTTTATTAAATCTTGACGCTTATCAAAATTTAAAAAGTTATTAAAAAATGTATGTACCTATTCATTTATTGAGACAGATTTATTTAGAATGATTAAGAATTTTCATTCTAATTAAAATCTATTAGAAATATTTAAAATTTTCAGTCGAGAATGAAAAAAAAACTCTTACAAAGTGCAAATATAAGTTCTAATAAAAATTTTTCTTTATAACTACTTAAATAACAAGCAACTACTAAATACCAGTTTCCTAAAATTTTCCTTCAAAAATAATATTAACCCTTTGTTACTCGCTTTCAATTTCATGATACATTTACTAATTTCAATTTAAAAATAAAAAGGTACCAAAAGTACAAAATTAAAAAAAAATTTATTTAATTATAAGGTAAATGCACTAATTGCGGCGCGATTCGAGTCAAAACACCTTTGAAATAGAAAATTCGACATTTCTATTGTATAAACTCAATTTAAGACTTATTAAACTAATAGGTTATGTTATAAATTTAATTTTATTTTAAATATTCCGCGTTAAATATTAGTTAGACTAAAGCTTGATAGGGGGCGCAATCATTGGTAACGCCGAGATATAGAGAGACATTGAGAGTGAGTGTGTGTAGACAGCTTTGCTGTGAGATTCAATTGTGAAAGTAACGAATTTAAATTAAAAGTCTAAGTTAAAATATATTAATTTGTAATAAAAATTAATTCTTTAAAATAAAAACCACTTTAGTTTAATCTCAACCTCAAAATCCTCACAATTCAGAAGTGGGATAGTAACAATTGGTGACTTTGAGGTTAGGATATCGGCGTGGTCGCGTATGTGAACACATTTTCGATGTGAAAATTTCACGATAAAAAGTCCTGTGAGTTCGAATGGACAACGAAGTGTTCGAAAATTTTGCAAAAAAATTTGGTGATCTACACTCTGACGACGTAGACATGGGGATGAGTCCGGAAGAAGCTCAACGTGCCGCAAAGGAGATCGACGATCAAAGGCGGAAGAGAGAAGAAGATAGAGTCTCTTATGAGGACCGAATCAGACATTTGGAAAAGGCTCTACAACAAAAAGAAGTCGAAAAACAGCAAGCTGTGATGATACCTTAACGATTACAATCAGAAAACTTGCAGTTCGCTCAGAATTTGCAAACTGCGAGTGCAAGGGACAATAGTGGTTGGCAGGAGAGATTAGCACATACTCTCGCTACCATTACCCAGAGGTTGGAGGCGCAAAACATTAGTTCACCTACTTTGCCTGTCGTACCTGAAGTCATAAGAGAATTTAATGGAAGTGAGGGCCCAACAATTGCCAGTGCTTGGATTCGTGAAGTACAAAACGTGAAAAATCTTCACAATTGGACAGACGAGACTACGTACAGTGTTGCCAAATCTCGCTTGAAAGCATCCGCTTTCAAATGGCTGATGTCGAGGTTGGATCGAGTGACGAATTATCAGACATTTGTGACCGAATTTAAAAGTACGTTTACGCAAGCCCGAACCGTTAGTGATAAATTAAAAGAAATGTCAAATCGCTTACAAGGTGCCAAAGAATCAGTGCAAGTGTACTTTTTGGAGAAAGTTTGGTTGTGTGATGGCTTGGGTTTCACGGTCAACGATATTCGAAACGAAGTGGCGCGGGGTTTGTGGTCGAGAGAAATGGCGAATTTTGCAATCGGAAGAACGTACGTGACAACTGACGGACTACTCCATGATCTTGTACAATTCGAGCAGCTGGACCAGAGTCGTCGAGAAAGAATTGTTGAAAGAAAACCATTCGCTGTCAACAATTTCGAACGAGGGGCATTTGCTGAGAAAAAAATTCGACAACCATTGCAGCAGGCGAAATCGGAGGAAGCAGAGTCTACAGGTGTAGTAAGTTTAGCGCGCGAAATAAAATGCTATAAATGTAAAGGGGTTGGACACATTGCGCGCGATTGTACGAAAGAGCGAGTGGAAATTATTTGTTTTTTATGTAAGAGTCCGGGACACATAGCTTCGCGTTGTCCTAGTAAGAAAAGTCCGAAAATCGAAGAAATAAAAACGGTAGATTTTAATGAAAATAACGAGTCGGTGGGAAAATTTTTAAGAGAAATTGAAATCGGAAAAACGAAGCTAAAGGCACAAATTGACATGGGTGCTTCGGTCAATACAATTAAAGCCACAATAGTCTTGCGCGAAAATTTGAAAATAAATCGAGTAAATTCTGTGTTGGAAGGATTCGGAAGTAAAGTTGTAGAATCACCGGGAATAATCGAAGAAATGTTAAAAATGGAAAATTTACGTCCAAGAATAATGACATTTAGGGTGGTACCAGACGATGCACAGGCTGTTGATGTAATTTTGGGTCGACCTTTTACAGAGTCACATGATTTAAGTTACACGCGTATAGGTAACGATTTAAAGTTTGTTGACGTCAATTTCGATTTGAGTAAAGATTCTGAATATAAAGGAAATTCGTTAAAAGCGGCGGAGTCAATGGTTCTAGAACCAGGTGAAATTAAATTTATCAAAGTTAATACAGAAATTGGTGAAAAAGAAATTTCAATTATTAATAATGGATTTAGAAAAGAAAACATCGAAACGGGAAAATCAATAGGGGAGAAAATTCTTTCAGTAGAACCAATTCCGAAAATAAAACCGCGAAGTGATCCGATCGAATGGGACGAAGTAATTACGGATGAGAAAAATGTCAGTGAAAGTCAAAAGAAAAAATTAGTAGATTTGTTAAACAAATACAAAGAATGCACAGCGAGAACTATTTTTGAAATAGGTTGCACGGATAAAATCACGATGGACATTAAATTAAAAGAAGGATCAAAATTGACTCAGGCAAAACCATACAAATTAAATTCAAATGACAAAAAAGATTTAAATACGTTAGTGAAAGAATATAAAGCCGCGGGAATAGTAACCGAGACCGACGCGGAATTTGTTAGTCCGGCTTTTCTAGTAAGGAAATCTGACGGTACACCTAGGGTAGTTTTAGACGTTAGACGGATAAATAAAAATACGATTCCGATTAATTACCCCATCCCGAATTTTGACGATTTATTAGAATTTCTAGTTGGAGCAACAATTTTTATTAAACTTGATATGTACAGCGGGTATTTGCATATGCCTTTGTCCGAAGAGTCGAAAAATTTGACAGCTTTTATCACGGAAACAGAAACGGGTAAATTCGAAAGAGCTATGTTTGGGTTGGCTAATGCGCCCAAATATTTCGCCAAATTAATGGATCGTGTTTTAGGCGTCGCCAAAAGAAAAGGATTAGTGTTCAATTTTTTCGATGACATCTGCATTTATGCGGATAGTTGGGATTCGTTGTTGACAAAGTTGGAGGAAATTTTACGATTGTTGAGAGATGCCAATTTGACCTTGAACTTAAAGAAATGTTTATTTGGGGTAAAGAACGTCGAGTATTTGGGTTATGTGATTGGCAACGGGGAAGTCAAACCAGGGGAAAGAAAGGTTTTAGCAATTGAAAGGTTTCCTACTCCAACAACGAAACACGAGGTGTGACAATTTCTTGGATTGGCCAGCTTTTTCAGGCGATTCATTGAAAATTTTGCGAAAATTGCGTCGCCGATTAGCAATTTGTTAAAAGATAATACAAAATTTAATTGGAGTCCAGTATGTGAAAAAGCGTTTGTCGAATTGAAACAAAAATTAGTTAGTCGCCCGGTATTGAAAGCATACAATCCGAAAGCTCAGAGAACTGAATTACACACCGATGCGTCCGCGAAGGGCATTGGCGCAATGCTCCTTCAGTCAGATAACAAAGATGAACCGTTAAAATTAGTGTATGCAATTAGCCGAAAAACAACGGATGCTGAGGAAAAGTACCACTCTAGTCGTCTCGAATTAATGGCAATAGATTGGGCGTTAAAACGCCTTCGAAATTTTTTAATCGCGTTAGAGTTTGATATCATTACCGATTGTCAATGTTTAATTCACTTAAATGCCTGGAAAACACAGAATTTTCAAATCGCGCGATGGATTAATGCAATTTCCGAATTCAATTTCAACATTAGGCATAGAAGCGGTGACAAAATGCAGCATGTTGATGCATTATCACGAGCCCCGGTAGAGCCAGTCGAATGTAACGTCGAAAAATTAAAGATTTTGTCAGTCGAAACTAGAGAGGATGAAATTTTAATATTTCAAAGATCAGATCCAGTTATCAAAGCTAAAATCGATATTTTGCGGAAAAATATTAATGACAGAACTGAAGCTGAAAAAGATGAAATTCGAGAATATGTATTCCGCGAAGGTTTATTGTACCGAATTTTGACTGTTCAGAATGAAGCGAGAGAACTATACGTAGTTCCAAAAAGTATGCGAAAATCCGTCGTTATACGGAATCATGATTTATGTGGACATTTCGGAATTGAAAAAACTGTTAATCGAATTTTGAGATATTTTTACTTTCCTGCGATGCGACGATATGTAAGATTTCATGTGAAAAATTGTCTCGAATGCATTTTGAATAAGAACAAGTCAGGAGCGTCGGCGGGTGAACTGCACCCAATACCTCCAGGTAATAGACCTTTCGATGTAATTCATGCGGACCATATGGGACCTTTTGTAACGACGCCAAGGAAAAACAAATATGTTTTAGCTGTGATTGACAATTTGACGAAGTATGTTCATATAGTACCGGTAAATAATGTCACGGAAAGAATTACTACGAATAAAATTAGAGACTTTTTCGAAAAATTTGGAGCGGCAAATCGATTAATAACAGATCGTGGAACATGCTTTACGGCTAAAGCGTTTCAACAAATGTGCGAAGAGTATGGCGTGAAACATACTCTAAATTCGAGTAGACACCCTCAGGCTAACGGCCTAGTCGAGAGGCTAAATCAAACGCTTTTACCGAGTATGCGAAGTTCATTAGGTACGGAGGAACAAAACGATTGGGATTTAAATCTTAAAAAGATTGAGCGCGATATTAATAGTACGGTAAGCAAGTCCACAGGAAAAACTCCTTTCGAAGCGTTGTATGGATACATTCCACGATTTAAAGAGGGAAATTTGCGAAATTTAACTCGACACTGCGAAACGTATCGATTGCCAATCTATGTACAAAACGAAATTAGGGAAAACATTGTAAAAGCTCAGGGTAAATATAAGGCACAATATGATAAAAATAAGTTCAAAAATGTTAAATATAATATCGGCGAAACTGTTTTTGTTAAAAGAAATCCTGAAGCAACTGGACAATCGACTAAGTTGCAACCACTTTACAGCGAACCAATGATTATTACCGAAATACTTCCTAGTGATACGTATAGAATTAAAAAACTTAACGAAACAAACAGTCGAGGTTTTGTAAGCACAGCTCATGTGAGCCAGTTAAAAATCTGGAGAGGTTTTCACGAAGCAAACAACTCAGACGAATTTGATTAACAAATCGATAACGACGAAGATAGTGATGACAAAAATTTATGTTAAACGTTTGGAGGACCAAACGATACGAGGATGGCCGAATGTTATAAATTTTATTTTATTTTAAATATTCCGCGTTAAATATTAGTTAGACTAAAGCTTGATAGGGGGCGCAATCATTGGTAACGCCGAGATATAGAGAGACATTGAGAGTGAGTGTGTGTAGACAGCTTTGCTGTGAGATTCAATTGTGAAAGTAACGAATTTAAATTAAAAGTCTAAGTTAAAATATATTAATTTGTAATAAAAATTAATTCTTTAAAATAAAAACCACTTTAGTTTAATCTCAACCTCAAAATCCTCACAGTTATGTTATTTAGATGTTAAAAAAATGTTTAACTTTATAAAAATCGATTATTTAAACAAATATGAGAAATTAAAACTAATACCGTAATTTTCTATTGCGGCGCGTTTGTATCAGTTTCGGTGTATCAGTTACGGTGACCAAAATTACGTGTATTTTGAAGATACTTTGCCCGCCGAAATTGGAGCCAATGGAAATATTAAAAATGTTTCAATTACGGCGAGGGAAAAAATTTGATCTCAAATAATTAAATTAATAATTGTTTAAATATGCATCTTCATTAGTAATTGTATCAAAAAAGATTAAAATAATTTTTTTTAATCATTTTGCAACAGTTATATTAAATATAATAGTAATAATAGTTATTTTTTATGAACACGCAGTAATTGATGCACTTACCCTATCATTAAAAAGGCAATTCCAGGAACTTTCAACTGAGTATGCGAGTAACACAAAGTTAATTAAGATAACAGAAAATAAATCTAACTTTCGTACAGAGAAAAGATTTTTAAACCAAAATTAAAAATATATCATAACCAAAAGAAATTGATTTGATTGACTGAATATACATATGTAGTAGAGTGAATTTTCAAAAATTCAACAAATTAAAAAAAATAACTTACACTATAAATTCTTGAGCAAAAAAAATTCAATTATTTAATAAATTCAGTTGTATAAAAATGTTTATTAATGTAGACTTTAATTAAATAAGAAATTTAATTATATTACAATGAAGAAATATTCATTTTAATAAAATAAAATAAATAATAAATTAATAATAATAATTATAAAAAAATTACCAACAATTTTTAACATATTTCACGTTTTCTAAGTCAAATTGAGTAAACTAAATTTTTTGTCATTGAATTTCAAAATCGAGTAATAAAACTAAAAATCATTGAATTTTCAAAAATAATAATAATTTCCGTGACCAAAAAAAATTTTCCCTGACTTGTGGCTATCCTGTTAATGCATTGTCACCTTCCAAGTATTATTTGTATATTCCCATGTGCAAGAAAAGTTAACTCATATTTTTAAAAAAATTTTTTCGATAATTTTTGGTATTATTTAATTGTACATATATATATTTTTTCAATCAAAATCATAATATAATATACTCAAACCATTTGAGAACAGTACCAATTTCTATTACGAAACCAAACAATATACTCTATACAGGTCACTTGAACTATATATCAAATTGGAAAAAAGATTGTCAATGCTACCGTAATTTCCAAGTCTAATGTTGTTTTAAATTTTTCTCATTTAAATCGAATTTTATAAAACAGTATTGACAAACTTTTTTCTGTATAGCAAAAAGCCAATTTGAAGGCTTTCATGTAATAGAAGAGGTTTGAACGTGTTACTAGTTTCATATTCTGGTGCATCCTCTTTTTCACACGAAAGCCTTCAATAGAAACAATCAGATGGATAGAATAAGAGAAAAATGAAAAATAATGAAATTGAAAATGAAATAAATAAACTTATTCAGTGACTGACCATGTGTGGTTGCATTTGGCGCATCATCTGCAATTCTTCATAACTGTACATTTGTTGATAAGTAGGGAAAACACCAGGAACACTCTGTCCCATGATATATTGGTGACCAAGAATTGCTGGTGTCATGTTGTTAGTTGCCCCAGCGACTGTCATGTTTCCAGTGTTTCCAGTACCAGTTACTATACCACTCGAAGTACTTTTCGGTGCAGCTATTCAATTAATAAATAATCAAAGTTTACTTTACAATGAAATGTGAAATATATTGAAAAATCTAGCGAATTTTAATAAATCTCATATAGGTATGTTTTATAAACTAATCGTTAATTGTAATTTGCAAAAATAATCCATTTAAATTTTATTATCTAAAAACTCGAAAAAAATTTGTTCTTAATTAACAAAAACATTTTTATTTCTTTCTTATTTTAGAGTCGCAGACCTTGAATCGACTTTAAGGCGCAAAAAAAGTCGTTTTAGTCGATTTCTTTATTTTAATTAAATTTAATTAGTTACCTAATAAGTATTTTACATTAAATAACTAATATATTATTAGATATTAAACCCATTTTATTAATACCTTAATAAAAATAATTTTACAGAAATATTATCAAGAAAAATTATTTTGAATATTTCAGAATCGAAGACGTAAAAAAAATACTGAAAATTCAATTTTAGAGTTTTTATTTGAAACTTTTTTAAATAATTGAATTTTTAAAGAAATATTAAAAAATTATTAAAAATAATTGATCTATGGATGAGTAATAGTTGGAATTTTTAGAAATAACCGGATTCAGATTTTTGAAATTAATTGAACATCAAGTGATTTTTAATTGAAATTTTTGGTAATTTTTGTTGATGAAGAAATTATTAGAAATTAGAATTTATTAAAAATTAAAGACAAAAATTGTACTTTAAAATTTTTAATTGAAAGATGCTTTCAAATAACACAGACCAACAAAATCAACAAATTTTTTTGGTGTGACAAATGTGAAAGCTGTTTCTGATAGGTTTTTTCATGCTGAACACGAATCCGAAAACCAAAAATTTCTATCAGCTCTAGTTTTTAAGAAAAACTGGTCAAAGTCATTTATAATCCATTTTTGAGTTGCAAAAATTAATTTTGAGTACGTACCTGTAGCAATGAAATGAAAAGTCATATAACCTTTTTTTGGGCTTAAACTAAAGTTTGAACTTTAGACTACAATCCCTGAGAATTAATTTCCAGCACCTTAACCTCAAAGCCATTAGTAATAAATTGTTTACTTTCAACAAAGGAAGATTTTTTAACAATGGTTACCAACAATTTTGAGGTCATTGTTGAATCAATATCATTTTTAGGGATTGTAATCTAAAGTTTAAACTTTAGTTTAAGCCCAAATAAAAGGTTCTATGGCATTTTGTTTCATTGCTAGAGGTACGCGCTCAAACTTTTCCAAAATTAAGTTTTGCGACTCAAAAATGTAATACAAATGACTTTCAGGTCATGGTGTCAGAAAGGTGTTTTTTTGGGGATTGACATTAAGCTTCAATTTAAGCTAGAGGTACTCAAAGATTGCCAAAAACGCAATTTTTTGCCACTTTAAACCTGCTTTTCTCAATTCGTGTTTAGCATGAAAAAACGTATCAGAAACATCTTTGACATTTGCCGCACCAAAATCAATGTTGACCTGTGATAATTGAATTTTCGAAGAATATTATAAAAATCATTAAAAATAATTAAAATTCTGAAGAGTTATAATGAACTTGTTAAATTGCAGAAAGTTTTGGATGAAAAATTTTAAAAATAATTAAATTTTTAAAGCTTTTAAATTGAAATTTTAAGTAATTTTATTTGTTGATTTTTTTAAAATTGTAAATAATTGTTAAATTTTATAAAATTTTTAATTAAAAATTAGTGTAAGATAATTAAGTCCAGTTTCACCAACTCTGATTAAAAGTTAATCAGCGACTAAATCCCTAACCGACCAATCATAAGCAGTTAAATTGGCTTTAATCGATGATTAACTTTTAACCGGAATTGGTGAAACGATTTTACGAAACTTTTAGAAAGTCTAGAGAAACGAGGAGCGTAACCTATTAAATAAGCAATTAATGATTACTCTTTCAAATTTATAGAACATATAAAAGTTTTATAGAAATCGGTTCAGCAGTCGAGAAAAAGTAATTTGTTGATTTTGCTTTTCCTCCCTATATTTCTTACAAAAAGATAATTTTTAAAAATAATATTTGGCCAGATTACTACCAATAAGTTTTTATTTTAAATTATAGAAAATTTACCATTAGAATTGGTGACTTTGGTTTGAGAGCTATTCGCCGAAGAAGATGAAAGACCAAGATTTTGAGTTGTTGTCGTTGTCGCAAGGGAACTATTAGATGTAGTTGTGCTTGTTTCATATTGCGAATCTTTATTTCCCGTGCTGTTCAATTTATGATTATGTGAAGCTGTCTGCGATTGGCTTCCGTAAGTACTGTATGCGTATACCTAAAACCGCAAAATTTATTATCAAATGATATAATGAAAAAACAGAAATTCAAATTTACGTGAAAAAATATTTTTAATTATTCATTTGTAAAAAACAAATTATTACAAATAATATTTTATTATTATGTAAAAATTTGTTAAGTGTTTTTTTATTCAAAATAATAAATAAAAATACAAGTTGCGCAGTTTTGTCAAATTTAAATATTTATACAAGTTATTGCTTTAAACATTTTTGTTTTTCTATTAACCTACAAAATAAATTCATCTGGTGCTTGGTACATATATCTATAGAGGGCGCTTTATCCACACTTTAAAATTTTATTGAAATTTGGCTGCCATTATAACTCGAAAACTGATTCACCAATTTCAAAAATTCTTGTTGCATCCTTTTCAGTGGAGTTTTTTTAGCGGCAAAACCCCGAATTACTCAAAACTAGCAAAATGTAAAAAAATGGCAATCTTTTGAAAATAAAAAACTGAAAAACATAATTTTTTTACATTAAATAATTCACACAAATCACAACAATAAGTATTATTGGTAAATTAGAGGTTTAGCAGCTAACAAAAATTCCACAGAAAAGAATGCAACAAGATTTTCTGAAATCGTTCAATTTGTTTTCAAGTTATGGTGGCAGACAAATTTCAATACAATTTTAAAGTGCGCCCTCTATGGAAGGAAAATATGAAAATTTTTAAAGATCATAACTTAATTTTTGTATTATTTTAGATATACAGAAAAATATGTTAAAAGATTAAAGATAAAAAATACACGACGGCTTTCGTCGAGTGCTTGTGTTTTAGCGTTTATTTATTTATTTAAAAAAAAATGTTAATCTTTGACTAGTTTCAATGTAAACTATATTTTAATATTCAGATATTATTCTATTAATTTTACTTACTTGTGTTATTTATTATTTTTTGTATTGTGTATTTTGTTAATTTTTAGTGTTTTTAAATAAATTAACCTGAAGAGGATGGTAAACCACACCATCGAAACGTCGCAACTTTAAAAAATGACAGAAATTTTCTTTTATGTTTCTTACCTTCCTATTTACGGAATCAGCTTCTTTATAAATAAAAAGATTGAACTTATTATATTTTGAAACTTTTGAGAAAAACAAATCTTGAAAAACCTTTAATTTATGGTTTTAAAAATTACAAGGCCCCTTAAAGCCTGTAGTTGTTGAAAGAACTGACAAGATTATGTTCGATTTCCGGTATTTTTCAAGACAAACTGAATTATCAAAGCACTGGACTCTTTCATTTATGTTAAATAATTCATAGAACAAGAGCCAAAAATCCTGAAGTGTACCAACCAAATTAAAGATGTCTTGCATTTGCTTGGAAATATAGAAAATTAAAACATTATTATGAGTTGAAAAACTGCCTCAGAGTATTTTTCAAAAAAATGTTTAAAAAAACCCCCGCACCGCATACATAGGAAATTGGGGACCGGTGAAATTTCTTGAAACTTCGTTATTTTTTTAGATTTTGACATTCTGAGTAAAAAATGTTAATTGCAAAATTAAAAAAAAAATGGACAGATTTTTTGTTAATTAAGTTTACAAAAACAGTGTTAAAAACGAAAAAACTATTTTTTTAAATTTAAATATTACCAAAAAAACTGTCCATTTTTTTTAATTTTGACATTAACATTTTTTGTTCGCAGGAGGTCAAATGGTACAAAATTACTAAGTTTTAAGAAATTTCATTGGGATCCGGGCCCAATTTCTTGAGTTCAAAAATGTATATCTTTCTGTTGGGAACAACTTTTGTCTTGAACATTTTTTACAAAAATTCGTACTTATCAAGATATTTACAAGTTGGCATACTTTTGAACAAAAGACATTCTGTGCGCTAGCGCTAGACACGCAGCGCCACACAAAGAACGCGATAACTTTTTTGCTAATTACGATCCACGAAATTTTCAAATAATGTTCGAATCCTAATGAAATTCTCTTTCCAATAAACATTGGGTCAACTTTCTACAACAATGAAAACATAGTTTTTTTTAAAATAAACAATTAATTTTGCAATAACAATTATTAAAAATGAAAAATTTGTTATTTTGAAATTTTCAACTAAATCAGTATTATTTTCTGTGTATGTATACCAATTTGAATAAAGATCCGTTTACTAAGTTCTAAGATATTAATTTGTTAATTAAAGAGTACAAAAAACTTGAATTAATTAATTTTTTTGAAAAATCCTTTGAGACAGTTTTTCAACTCATAATGTTTTAATTTTCTATATTTCCAAGCAAATACAGTACATTTTTAATTTGGTTGGCACACTTCAAGAATGATAATACTATTTAGAGTTGTAACACTTACAGATGCGTTTTGATAAACACCAGATCCTTGAGTAATTGGCGATGAAAAACTAGCACTAGATGATTGATAAGATTGGGGTGCTGACTGAAATGAGGACGATCCCTGATAACCCGTCGTCTGGTAGGCCGAGTTGTTGCTATTGTTGCTATTGCTATTAACTGTATTTGTAGCTATTGACTGTCCTTGGTATTGAGAAGATGTTGTTGTTGTTGGAGCATATGCACTTGTCGACTGATAAGTCTTAAAAGAATTTATATTATTTTTTAAATAGCAAATAGCAAATACAAAACAGTGACATTATAATGAACATGAAACAATTTCCTACTTGAGTTGAAAATCATGATAGTTTGATGTGTTTTAAAGATTAATTTATTTACCTGGTTGGTAGTTGCAGGCTGATTATATACAGCGGCAGCAGACACGGAAACTGAAGGTGACACTTGACTAAAGGAAGCTGAACTAGATTGGGGATATGACGCCGAAGTATTGTAGCTAGCTTGCGAAACGGAGACTGTTGCGGAATAGCTATTTGAATTTCCTACTGTGACGGATGGAAACGATTGGGCCGATTGCGTACTTGTCGAATAAACGTTGTAGCTATTCGAAGTTGTATTTTGTGCTTGGAAGGATGTTTTCTGTGAAGGATAAGTTGCAGTCGAGCCATAATTGGTAGCATTAGGAGACACCTGCGAGGTGAAGTCTTGTTTAGAAATGTCTAATGACTGAGTCGTGGCACTTCCTCGATTTGTAAAACTTTGGGAATTAAGTGAATGATCGCTCGATGACAAACTATCGTTGGCAAGCTGGCAATTCAGATAAAAAGGAAGTGTCAGAAAAGAAACAACGTCAAAATAATAGGAAAAACAGAGCTTACCATTTGACCACTGGTGTTGTAGGTTGTAGATTGCATGGACTCCATGTCAAGTGAATTCGTGGTACTACTGGCAGTATTGGAAGTGTTGCTGTTGGAATTCATATCGATTGAAATTGTTGTACTGGCTGTGTATTTATCGCTCAATGATCCATCTAAAGAACTAGTATCAGCACCAAAGTCCATTGCACCGAATTGTACGTCTAAGATGCCTATACTGCTGTTCACAGCATCGCCTGGCATTTCAACTGCACTCGAGGGGATCTTCGATGGCGGTGGAATTCTAGGTCGTTGCTTCGTTTGCCTTTGTGGCTAGAAAACATGGCAATAATTAGATTAGTACCTTCCTTTACTTGAAACAGGTGAAAAATGAATCGTAATTTAAACACCTGGCTTGAGATCGTAGACGAGTAAGAGGCTTGTCCGGCAGTCTTGAGAGTCTCGTTACTTTGCTGCGTCAGTTGTGTGAAATACTGAGTTTGAGCAGCCGTCAGAGCTCCACTACTAACGGCATTTGTCTGCTGATTGAGTTGCATTGTTGGCATACTCAACACAGGATGCTGGGCTGTTTGTGATTGCTGAGGACCTAAAGATTGCTGCATCACAGGCATATCAGACAATTTCGGAAGATCCTGTTAAAATTAAACTCCTTAATACACAACTTAATGAGAAAAATAGAAGACTAAAAAGACTGATTAATACCTCTTGCTGCAAAGGCGTCAGTGTAACAGTTTGAATTGTTTGCGACTGCAAATCTTGAAGTTTTTGTTCATCTGTCAAAGACGTGCTTGGTGTAAAAACTTTAGTGTCTGCAAGAGATCCTTGATATTCCTCGTTGTCCCAATCCTCAGAAGGCTCCAAATTATTCCAGGCATCTAAAAAAGTGTCGAAATTATAAAAACAGAGATTCAAAACAGAGATTTGAAGCTGCAATGACAATTTTGTTTACCCATTTTAGGTTCTTGAATAGACTGTTGCTGCTCTTCACTGCCAGTCCAAGTTTCAATAGGTCGATTGAAACTATGAGAGGAACTTGATGGATCACCACGATTAGCAAAAGTTCGAGGACCTAAACCTCTGCCCCCGCCACGACCCCCGCGTCCTGATCTTCCGGGACCTCCTCTTCCTCTTCTGTTTCCACCTTGGAAGCCACTGTCTCGTCCACTCTCTTCCATGTTCCTTTCGTTTTCTTTATTTTCACGTCCACGCCCTAAAGGATAAAAGTCCATAATATTGATGATACATGTTGAACTAAAATGTTGATAACATATAATAATTTATGCCAATTTATGACATAACTCACACCCACGGTTGTCATGATTAGCACGTCCTCTCATGCGAGGTGGTCCACCACCACGTTGAACCCTTCTTTCCGACTCCCATTCGCCTCCTTCGTCCTGAACGCCAAGTTGTTCAATGTTCTGCTTTGAACTACTTGGCTGACGAGCCTTCTTTTTTTTAACTTCCCATTCAGGACTCACTCCTTCCAAAAGATCGTTTACAGCTCGATTGAAATCACCGTCACTATCATGTAAAGCCATGATAACTTCGTCCTCAGTACGACGCGTCACTTCCATTACTTGCTTCACCCTTTCCTTAAAAGTGGGATCTTCACCACCTCCCATACGAGTGTCAATGATTTGTGCATGTCGTGTCTGGTCTGATTTTTGCTTCAATTTTATAACAAGTACATTATTAAGTTAAGAAAATCAAAACATTTTAAAAAAGAATCATTCCAGAATTCAATCCACAACATCAAATATTTTAATATTTACAAAATTCCAGTAAGAGGTTTCAAAATCACTTCTGGAATGATCTATCAGTTGAAGTAAATTTTACACAGGGAGAAATGGAACCAAGTTATTATAAACAGAAAAAATGGTTGAATGAAATGCAGTTACTGGACAAACAAATTACTGCTTCTTTACCCATTTCACTGGTTACTGTGACCAGGAGTGTAGTTGTAGTACCCAGAAAACTGTCTTCAACTACAAATACCTATTTATAGTAACATAAACGGCAAGTTTCCAGGGTTACCACAAGAACAACAGTTTTTTGTTTTTCTTTATTTTTCTTGAAAATAGGTGAAAAGGTGATTTATTTACAAAAAATAGAAGACAAAGAGTTATAAAAAACTTATAGTTAAAACCAATTATCGTACAAAATAACTAATTTGTATCTATTCGAATTTTTCATCAATAATTAAAGCATTAATAGTTTAAAATTTTTCATAAATTGAAATTGAAATTAATCAAAATTTGGAAAATATAAAACAAATCAAAAAAAATTCAAATGATTTTAAACTTAAATCAATTAAAATTAAAACAAATTGAAATTCGGATAATTTGAGACAAATGATTTTATTACACAGTAAATTTAACGAAATTTGAAAATGACACTGAAATTACCAACGTTGAATCGACGAAAAGAATTTTTTTTCCTAAGATTGAATATTTCCCCGCCTTGGTTGGACATTTTTAGTGTTTAAGGATGTATTTGGTACCAAAAAAAATAAGTTTCAATTTTAAAAAAATGGGTTCTTGGCCTTTAAACTAATCTCAAAACGAAAAATTCGTTTGTTGATTCGTCGAATCAGCGTTGGTAACTTTAACTTCATATTTTAAATATATTAGGTTAAAAAAGTGATTTATGCTCCCTTCTAGAGGCAAAAATTGTTAAAACTTTTTACTTTTTATGTAATTTTGTAAAATGTTTTTTTCCTGACTTCCCTAACTTGTTGCTACCCTGGTTTCCGAAAAATGAAAATTTTGTTTCAGTTACAAACTAACTAAAAATAAAAAAAAGTGCAGCGAAAAAGCCATAAAATTCGTAATTTCAATTTCTTTTTTTAAATTTTAAATTGGCCAAAAAAAAGTACCAGCTTACGAAGCCTAATATAAATATTCAACGCGTTTTATTATTTTCACTAATTTTATACTTGAAACAACTGTGTACCAAAGAATCAATTTACACACAGTTATAAACTATAAATTTTTGCACATTTCTTCATAAATTTTACAACTGGACATATAAAATGTACTATAGTTAATCGTAAATATGGGGATTATGATCGAAAAACTGTAATTAGGTTGTTTGAAAACTTAAATATAAATATCTGATAGTGAATTTAATAATTTGAATTCGTAAAACTTTAATTCTATATGGAAATTAGAAAGTATCTCGTTTATATTAAGTGACAATCCACCTCCATGAAGTTGGCATCGACGCTCAGCGCCGAAAATTGTTTTTCACAGGACAAAAAATGTCAAATTATTTTTTTTTAATTTTCAATCCAAATAATGCCTTGAGAAATACTTTTCAGGGTATTACGTTGACCCAAATCCTTCATAAAACTAATTTGATATTTTTGGTCCCGTGAAAAATAAATTTCGACGCCAATGGTAAAAATTAAGACTCATATTTATTATTCTTAATTTTCGCTATTGAATTTAATATTTATATACGTTATAGAGATAATATAAAGATACAATTTACTAAAAATGCTGATTTTTAAGAAAATCATAATTCAGCAGTTCAAATTGATGGAAAATTCATTGAACTCAAAAATGCAGTCCCCCAGAAAAAATTATTTTATTGATATTTAAAAAAATTAAAATATTAATAATAATATCCGCTAAAGAAACAGATAAACATTTTTAAGAACAAAATTTAAAACTTATAAAAATTATTTATTTATCTAGGATAAATGTATTAATTACGGCGCGATTCGAGTCAAAATATCTTTGAAATAGAAAATTCGACATTTCTATTGTATAAAGTCAAATCTTTATCAATCATTTAAACTATTGCAACCATTTTAAAGAATATTTGAAGGGTAGAATGACAAAAGGGGTCAAGCGCCAATTTATCGAAAATGAAGTTTTTGCATTAAAAAATCAAGAAAATTCATTTACACATTTCTGTAGAAGGATTTCCTTTTTTATTGCGTATTTAAATCAGTTTTTAATAAAAATTAAATGAATAAAATAGCCTCAAATTTACTTTATTGCAACCTGATTGAAAAACAAAAGAAAGTGGTGAGTCAATAATATTATCAAAATAAAAAAAAATATTATTTTTTTAGGTTTTATTTTAATAATATTTTAATTAATAAAATTAATAATAATAATAATGTATTTTTAATTTTAAACAATTTTAAAATCATTTTCTTATTAATTTTTAAATATTTTTATGGTTATAATAACTGAACAATTGAATTTAAAGATGAAAGTATTGTTCAATTCCAAAGCAAGCAATTAATTCGTAATTTTCTTGAAAACAAACAATTTTTTAAAGGAATTTTTTTTTCTATTCATTTCGTCGATTCCATAGAAAGAAACTAATTTTCCAGTTTTTCTTTAAACTGTATATTTTTTTTATAATTAATGCTTAAAGAAAATGTGCGCAGTTGATATAACCTCAAGGAACCACAGTTTTTTTTAATTTTATCGTTAATATGTAGGTTTATTTCAACAAATTGTTGTTTATTTATTGTCAGAAATCGTACGCTGTGAGAAAAAGTTATTCTCAATTTAAATACAAAAAAAAGTTTGAATGATTTTGTTTGATTCAACTCTGTTTATAAGCTATTTATATTTATATTAAGTTTATAAGCTGTCTTTATATGTAGAAAAAATTTACCATTTTAGTTTATTTTGATACAGAAGAAGATTCTATTTTAGTTAAAGAAAAAATGGCTTGAAAACTTTAATTTTAAATTAAAAATAAGTTTAATTTTAACTTACAAGTAACGAAACCTAGGATGTAATTTTTGTTAGAAGTTAGAACCAAGTTTCATTGTTATGCATTCATTACTATGGAAAAAATGTCAGAATAACTTATGTTTATAATTTAAAGTGCATGAAAAATATAGTTTGAAATATTTAATATGAAAATTGAATGAATTTACGTATGTTGCGCCGAAAAAATATTATTGACAATATTTCGTTCACAACAAATTGAATTGAAATGAAACTTTCCAGAAAATTTTATTGTATACTGACAGAAGTATTAATTAAAACATATCGTCAAAAGGATAGTTTAAGCTTCAAATTTCTATAAAGTTTATGGAAAAATATTAATAACTTTTCATTTTAGAACGAGTTGAAGTGAAAATTTTAATGAAATGGGATTTTAAGAAAAATTCAGATTTTTACGTTTTCTTTAAAAACAGTTAGAGATACAACAAAATTTAATAGAAGAAAAAAGATGCGCCACAACATTTCCTACAAGATAGTAATTGGAAATTTTTTTTTTATTGTAGTCAAAACAATGAACTTTACCAACTTCATCCTAAAGGTTCTGACACTGTAAATATTTTTGCATTTATATTTAATCTGAATACTTTTTAAACTGTAACTTGCACATAGTTCAGCCCTATGGCCCCTATGGGTGAGTACTTTAAGAACGAAATATTGTAAAGTTTTATCAAAAACTATAGGAAGTGAAGGGAGTTGAATTTTTTTGAAAAATGTGAACTGAATATTTGAAGAGTTAGGATCAATTGGGGTAAATGAGGACAAAATCGCTATTTCTCACAAATTACGTAAGTTTCTTCCTTTAAAAGGTAATATTTGCGGGTTTATTTTTTTTAAGTTGTTATTTACACTCGCAGGATTAATTGTATGCAGCAGAAAAAAATTTAGATAAGCTTTAAACGCATGAAACTGACTGTCCCCATTTACCCCAAAATTTAGAAAATTTCATAAAATTTGGGGTAAATGGGGACAGCATAGTTTCTATAAAAGTTTGTAGGTAAAAGTTTCTTTAAGTATATTACTGTATTAATAAGGGATGAAAAAACTTGAAAAAAAATTTGTAGTAGATATATAATAGTTGAACCAATTGAAATTTTTTTATTTGTTTTATTTTTTTCTATTTCAGTATTTTCTTTCGCATTTGAAAAAAAACAGACTTAAAAATCATACCAAATTTTTTTCTTATTCCTTATGATTCCCATGACAGAAGTTCACTTGAATTTTTGTTAATTTGGTTAATAATGACAAGCTGTCCCCATTTACCCCAAAAATTTGAAAACTCAGGGTAAATGGGGACAGATTGTTATTATTAACCAAATTGACAAAAATCAAAAATTCAAGTGAATTTGTGTTATAGAAGTCATAAGGAATAAGAAAAAAATTTGGTATGATTTTTAAGTCTGTTTTCTTTAAAATGCTCGACAAAATACTGAAACAGTTTGACTTTGATTTTCAAGTTTTTATGCATTGAGCGATACATTTTTTTATCTTGCTGCCAATTTTCAAGATAAAAGCTTGGCAATACTCAGAACCTCTTGCAGGTGATCTGAGGTTAACATATTGATGTTGAACTTCATTTTAAAACTGTAAATTAAGCTCCAAAACCTCTTGTCCCCATTTACCCCAACTGACCTTTTAAACAATAAGATGAATAAAATTTTGATCTATATGTTTTCGAAAGGTTTTTTCCTGCTCTTTCGAATAGTGAAAAGAAATTAAAAATTTGACTCCTTTTTTTAAAAATCAAAAATTTTCTTCATTTTTTTTTTCATCAAAATTTTTTTTTAATTTAGAATGTATACTTTCAACACAAAAAATATGAAAATGTCCTTTTTTGTTTTTGAGCTATTTATTAATTAATTTGTTAATGTTAATAAAAATTGAAATATTTTACAAATAAATAAAGTTATCGAAATTCTGAAGCTACCAATCGAAAGCTGACGTAATTCCGCATCCATCGAGCCTAATATAAAGTAGTTTTGTTGAATAGACTTTTTATAAACAATTACTATCTTGTAGGAAATGTTGTGGTGCATCTTTTTTCTTCTATTAAATTTTGTTGTATCTCTAACTGTTTTTAAAGAAAACGTAAAAATCTGAATTTTTCTTAAAATCCCATTTCAATAAAATTTTCGCTTCAACTCGTTCTAAAATGAAAAGTTATTAATATTTTTCCATAAAATCGTCTTAATAAAACTATTTTATATTAGGCTCGTTGGATGCGGAATTACGTCAGCTTTCGATTGGTAGCTTCAGAATTTCGATAACTTTATTTATTTGTAAAATATTTCAATTTTTATTAACATTAACAAATTAATTAATAAATATCTCAAAAACAAAAAAGTAGGACATTTTCATATTGTTTGTGATGAAAGTATACATTTTAAATTTATAAAAAAATTTTTGAAGAAAAAAGAAGGACAAGGAGAGAAATAGATGGTAGGGGGTACTATCTAGATAGTACCATGTACCATATTTGGTCTTACATATACGGACAGCTATCTAGATTCTATCAGTTACTATCCAAATTGTATGGAGTAACATCTTGATTTTAGTGGGTAACATAACCATATTTTTTTTTGAAAAAAATGAAGAAAATTTTTGATTTTTAAAAAAAGGAGTCAAATTTTTAATTTTATTTTCACTATTCGAAAGAGTAGAAAAAAACCTTTCGAAAACATACAGGTCAAAATTTTGTTCATGTTATTGTTTAAAAGTTATAACTCTTGAAATATTCAGTTCACATTTTTTAAAAAAATTCAATTCTCTCCACCTCCTATAGATTTTGATAAAACTTAAGAATATTTCATGGTTAAAGTACTAACCCATAGGGCTAAACTATGTGCAAGTTACAGTCCAATCTGACCAACTTTTTTTTCACTATGCTACAGGAATTTTATCCCACACTGTAAAAAGTCAAAATGCAATTTTATAAGTGTCAAAGAGGGAACGTTTATTACTCACTATGAAAGCGTTACTTTTACTATCGATGGGAATAAAATTTTTAGATTATGTAATTTTTCAGACGGGTTTGGAAAACTGCCACGAATGGTAAAATTACAAATTATTGTATTATTACACGGAATATAAAGACAGTAGTGATTTCAACGATAAAATTAAAAATAATTTTAATAAAGTTCTTCAAAATTCAATTATTTAAAATTTTTTTGAATTAAAAAATTCATTAAAATTTTAATTGATGTCTAAAAACTGTGAATAAACCATTATCAATTTAATTTTTTAAAAATTCTAAATAACCTGAAATCTAAAATTTTTTTCAATAATTTTTCTTCTATTTCAATATTTTCAATAATTGAAAAGATCATTAAAAATTCAATTATTTAAAACGTTTGTGAATAAAAAATTCCTTAAAATTTTACAAGCTGATTTTTTCCCCAGAAAATGTGAATTTTACCAACACTTATCATTTTACAACATGAAAAACAGTGAAAATACCACAGATTTGAAATTGCAATTCTCGATAGTGAGGTTACGTTCGCTGATGGTAATTTTCCTATCCGCTGTAGATTAACAGTGTGTAGTCATTTCGACTCTTTTAAAGTTGGTACATTTATTATACCTGCTTTAAATGTAGCATATTTACTGTCAAGAAAAGGAAATTCGCTGCTAAGTTGAAAATCCCAATATTCAAAATAGTGAAATTACAAGATTTTATGTTTTTCAATTTTCGCGTATGTATTTCTCCTGCATTAAAAATAGTCTTATTATTACGGATTTTAAAAGTAAAATTACTATTACCATCTTTAGGAAAATTCTTTTTATACTTTTTGACTTTATCCTACAGTCACGGTGTGTCGGGACTAAATAAAACAAAGGTTCTAATTTTTTTGTGAATTTCGTTTCTAGGATGTTTTTTTGAATAATTTAAGATCAAAACGAAAAAATCTCTCAACCCAAAAGTTTACGTACTATTTAAATTTTATTGTAAATTGTATTGCTTAGCGTCTTCTAAGACATTAAGTCTTAATATTTACCATGAAGTTTGTAATAATTTACAGTAAAATGTTGCAAATAAATCGATCGATACGTTTTTTAATATTCTACTAACTGGTTATAATAGTTTTAACATCATATGACGATTTTTTAATCAAATATTTCAAAAAGTATGACACTGAAGTTACCAACGTTGATTCAACAAAAAGAATTTTTTTCCTCAGATTAAATATTTCCTCACCTTGGTTGAGGATTTTAAGAGTTTGAGGATGTATTTGGGACTAAAATAAATAAGTTTCAATAAAAAAAACTGCTTCTTGACCTTTAAACTAATCTGAAAACGAAAAATTTGTTCGTTGATTTGTCGAATCAACATTGGTAACTTCAGCGTCATCACTCACATTTTAAAAATTTTTTCATTCTTTAAAATTAAATAACTTTGAATAAAATGTCAGTACAATATTTAATAACAGCGTAAAAGATGAATTCTAAACCTTAAAATATACAAAATTGAGTGCAACAATTATATTAAAAATAATTTTTAAAAACTGTTTACAAAATTTGAATATAAACTACTCCAATTTAAATCATGATTTAAATGAAAATGTTTCTTTCATTTAAATCATTGCATCCCTGTAGAAAATGTGTGCAATATGTTTACAATGTTATTTTCTTTTTTTCAATAAAAAAAAAAAAAATAGGACTCAAATTTTAAGAAAAAAAATATTTTTAAGATCACAAATGCAACTTATATGTAAATAAAAATAAACAATTCTGCAAAACTAAAATAAAAAGAAATTCTTACAACAATATTCCAAATGTTTAATAATAAATTATTCAAAATAATTCAAAAATCGATTTTTTAACCCAGAAATATTGAAAAATTAATATTTTCCAAAACCAAATTTTTTTTTTGAATTTTACAAGTCCAGCACAAAAAGAAACAATCAGGTATATACCATTCCCGAAAAATTAAATATTTTTTAAAATAATTCAATTTTTAAATTCAAAACAAATTTTTTTTAATCCAGAAATATTCAAAAATTATTACTACAAAAAATTAAATTTTGTGCTAAATTATGCCAGTCCAATAGAAAGAGAAGCAAAACACTTTACGAAAAATAAAAATTGTTTTTATAATAATTCAATTTTAAATTTCTAAAATATGTTTTTTTACACAGAAATATTGAAAAATTATTATCTTTCAATATTTCTGGATAAGAAAATGTTTTTTTTAAATTTTAAATTGAATTATTTTCAAAAAATTTCAATTTTTCATTAATGTTATACTTGTTTCATTTTGCGCTCGACAAGCATAATACAGAGCAAAATTTGTTTTTAAAAAATAATAATTTTTCAATATTTATGAGAAAAATAATATATTTTCAAATTTGAATTATTTTAAAAAATATTTAATTTTTCGGAAATGTTATAATTGTTCCATTTTGTGCTGGATTTGCAAAATTCAAAAGAAAATTTGTTTTTGAAAAATAATAATTTTAGAATATTTCTGGGTTAAAAAATGGTTTTTTGAATTTTAATTTGAATAATTTTGAATTTTGTTGTAAGGATTTCTTTTTGTTTTGGTTTCGAAGAATTGTTTAAGAATTGTTTGTACATATAAGTTGCATTTGTAATGTTAAAAATGTTTTTTTTTTAAATAAAATGGCGTTGCTAACTTTCTGCACGTGTAGAAAATAGTTGTTTTGAAAAATGGAAAGTCAATGAAAGTCAAGACGAAACAGAAATTCAGTGACGGTGCCTGATTTTCTGCCTACATAGACTGGTTATGTATACTTACTTGGATTTTGTCTTGCTTGGTTGAATCTGACGACTTAAATTGATGATCTGATTTTCCGTGTTGTGAAGTCTTATTCTTACTGGTGCCTCTCCCGCCGGAGGACACCGACGATTTGTTGCCCGAACTCATTGCCAACTAAAAACCCACTCACCTACTACCTCACACCTATCACACTATTTACACTCGCTATATACAATCTGCAAACAAAAAATTATTTTTTTCATTAAAATTCATTAAAAATAATTAAAAAAATTATTAACAATAAAATCATACTCTTAATATTAACATATATTTTTTTAATCACTTGACGAATGGTATCCGATTAAGTCAAAAATAATCATACCACAGACAATTAATAGAATCATAAAAATCAAAAAGCTTAAAATTATAACAGAAGAGAACATAAGGTTTTCGAATAACTGAATCTGTAATAAATTGTCAATTCCGTTTTGCGATCAAGAAATGAGACAATTTTGTTGAAACGTTATACCTACGACTTTTTTTCGGCTTTTGAAAGACAAAAATACTATTTTAAAAGGGGAATATAAAAATGTTGCTTTAATTTTGCCAGGATATTGTTTTCGGTAAATTTAACAAAATTATTTACACCACGAGTCACGGTTGAAAAGGTTAGATTGTCTTGGACTTTCGCTTTTCTCTATGTAGAAAAGAGGCATTTCTTTGTTTCCAGAGAGAACAAGTTTCAACAAAAGGTGAACTTAATATAAAATATCGAGAAAAAAGTCGTTTATAAGTAGAAAAGATCCTGAGGGTAAAAATGATTAGATAAATACAAGGCGTGGTAGAGATTGCTCAAAGCAAAAATTTATAATTGGCTTCAATTTGTCACAAGCATTTTGGGGGTTGAGAAGTGATTTATGAAGGTCGGATACCTACTGGTTTTTTTTTAAGGAAAAAAGTCAGAAGATAGGTAGACGTAAACGCAACGTCAGAAGATTGCAATACATGGACAACACAAAAGACCGTACGAGTATATTGAAATAGGAGATCACTGTTTTCACTGAAAATCAGTCAATCAATTGCGTTAATATCTAAATGTGTTCCGACTTCTGCGGCAACACTATCAATGTATTGAGATAGAAGAAAAAAGTAGCCGACGGATAATTATTGAAGAAAAACGTCGACCATGTGCACGACGGACGCCATTTGTGATGGTCCTTTGGAAGGCTTGTCAACCATCATTGTAAAGACCGTGGCGATCGTGGCGCACCATCAATAGATGTCAGCTACAGAGGCACAAATTCTCGATTAACTCACTGATTTTCCGATTAGAAAATACGTTTTTATAAAACGCATGGACATCCGACTATTGTGGATACGTTGATACTTGTTTTTCGTAAGCGTGGCGCGTGTAAATAATGAAAAAAACAACAAATTACCGTACCTGCTTAATGCGCTCAAAACGCAGCTCGGTCACGTGACCCCGGGTTCCCCTCCCAACTTAACCAAGAAAATAGTTTGTAATCTCCTGCTAACAGCATAAGAACTGGGCACAATGTCATTGAAAATTACCAATGTATTGGACTTAATGTTATATCATTTCTACAATAGAACAGTTTACAAAATTAAAGTACAACATTTGAAATGTGGAACTTTATAATAAGGGGGCATTTCAGTATTATGTAAAATTTGAATTTTTTCATACAATTAAATACATAGAGGTGCTTTTATACTTTATTGATTTTTAGAGAGCTATAAATTTGGACGGACGAATTGCTTAATTTAATTGGATTTGACATAAATTCCATTTTCATTAATTTGAAAAATTCAGACTATGCGAATGGAATATTTGCCAGAGCCAATCAAATTAAGTGATTCGACCGTGAAAATACATCGCTAGCCGAAAACAAGGCAGGTATAAAGGTGCTTTTATACCTCTAGTATTTTGGTCAAGCAATCGGCTGGATTGAATTTTCACGGAGGAATCACTCAATTTGATTGGCTCTAACAAAATTCAATATTCACGGTGAAAATTTAATATTTGTCAGAGCCAATCAAATTCAGTGATACAACCGTGAAAGTCCAATCCAGCCTATTGCTTGACCAAAATACTGGAGGTATAAAAGAACCTTAAAAGCACCTTTATACTTTAATTTGAGCCGTTTCCGAATTAGGATTTTTAGCGTACTTTTGATTAAGTGTATACTCGGAAAGTATGCAGTGCACAATAGGTTCCTAAAGGCCTTTCTCCAATATGTTCCTAAATATTTGCGTTGCGTGACTGACGCGTTGGTTCTCAAGCACTTTGACGTCATCAAGACCTTTCTCCAATTGGGAACGGTGGTCTAGTAATAATCTAGTAACTTTGACCCATTCTCTCCCTCCATTTTGTTTTTCTACTCTTTCTAACCTATTAATTGAAGAGAGACAAAGAAAGAAAATGGAGGGAGAGAATGGGTCCCCACCAGATGGCGTATTGCAGTTTAGCCGATCCCAATAGGTTCCTAAATGGTTGCGTACACGTCGCATTGGTTCCCATGTAGTTTAGCGTTGGTGGCGTCATACGTCTACGTTTCCGAATGTACGGAAGCCTGTACAGCTCACGAGCGTCTCGGACGCAAGTGGCGGTGTTTCGTACCACAAGTGGGACGAAGTCCGTCCAACTTGTGGCAAGTTCTTTAGTTCGTGCCACATGTTGGACAGACTCCGTGCCACTTGTGGCAGAGATGGGTAAGTAACATACTTCATGTATGTTACCTAAGTTTGCTACGTATGTTACATGTGTATACAACTTGTCCAGTTTGCTACACAACGTTTGTTACATTTCATGACGTAGGCACTCGTAATGGTCAGAAGCAAATATAACCTCAATCTAGTTGGTTCCCGCTATGTGTTTAGTCTTTGAATTTTTGTTTGATTCGTTTGATTATTGCTTTGTGGACATTTTTTTTAAAAATGAATCTAGGTGGAAGGCCTCTCAACATTAATGTCTGTATTGATGAATGATCAGTTAACATTTTATTATAAATTTTTTTTAAATAGAATTACTAAGAGTTTTTCTGGTAGGCGGCGAGTAATTCGGATTTAAAGTTTTGACAAACTTTTTAAAAAAATCGGATTCAACTACCGCGAATGGAATATTACATCCAAAAAAGAACATCCCTAGTTGAAGATCTCCTTTTGATAAATTCAATATCTTCGAAATTTCATCCGCTTCTTCCTGCTGTTTCTAAAAATCAAAAAGATCTATATTTAATTTTTCAGAAGCATTGACGAGATTTTTTTGTAGGATTATAGAAATTCAAAGTAAAGAGTAAAGACATATAAAAACACTTATTAACTGAATAAAAATTATTAAACTGAAGTGCAATAAATTATTATTTAAAGAATATTTCATCTCTTTATATTTACCAGTAGATCTATTTACCTGAGTTGCCTGAGACATTATTATAATTTATCTGTTATGATGATGAGGCGAGTCCGAGTTGACATCCGAAAAGTGAGGTTATATTTATAATATGGTTTGCGACGTTTGCGACAATTTGTTACGTATACTACACATTTTAGGTATCATACGTAGCAGACCTTGAGTTTGCGACATTTACCCATCCCTGACTTGTGGAAAGTGGATTTTTTGAAGGGTCATTCACAAATATGACAATTCCGTTGGATCCTGTTGCCGTCTATTTCGTCAGTGCTTTTCATTTCAAGTATAATTTCATCCGGGCAAATCCGTTTAATTTTTTTGAATAAAAATGAATTTGTTATTTTTTAATTGAAAATACATGTAAAAGATTACATTTCAGTGTAAACAAATGACATTGACATCTTTATTAATCTTAAATATTCATAAAAATATACTTTTGATTTTAAAAAATAAAATCCTCTTCATGTATTTTAAATTAAAAAATGACAACATAACCAAAAAATCTTATTTTTATTCTAAACTAAGAAAAATTTAAAAAACTAAGAAAAAACTTCCGCTTAATTCTTAGTGGAATCCTTAGTTTATTAATATGTGTATTTACGTTTGGAATGAGTATTTATGTGTGAACTATAAAAAGTTTGTTCGATGACATTTACTAATATGCTAATATTACTAATATCTTATAAAATTCATTTCTTCTTCTTCACATGAAATTGAAATGAAAAGGACTGACGAAATAGACGGCAACAGGATCCAACGGAATTGTCATATTTGTGAATGATCCTTCAAAAAATCCACTTTCCACAAGTTGGACGGACTTCGTGCCACTTGTGGTACGAAACACCGCCACTTGCGTCCGAGACGCTCGTGAGCCGTACAAGCCAGTACAGGCTTCCGTACAAACCCAGTATAATTATTTTATTGTTATTACCGTATTTTAATAAATGAAATGACATCAAATGTAACAAAACAGTTTAATAAAAATTAATTTATAAGCATAAATAGTTTTTTATAGGTACTGGTTAACATTATAGATAGAATATTATTTATAGTGATTAAATAATAATGAGTGCAAAAATGTTTACGTTTATCCATTTGTATAATAAGTCTTAAAAATTAAATTCGTTTCTACATAAATTACAAGTTAAAAATAAGATAATAATTTCATTTCTTTATGTTTAAATGTTGTTAAATATGCATATACTGTTGTTATTTAAAACTTGATAAGTATTGTTATTTTTTATTTATTAAAAGTCAACTTTATCTTCAAACTGTTTTATCAGTAACACATTTCTATATTTTTTTAATATTTTCATTGTAAATAATTTATATCAGCAGATATATGTATATAATATGACAGAATAAATATAAAATTTTTAGAAATAATTTTTTTATATTGTTTTTAACAAAACGATCATACATTAACCTTAAACTAATAAAACGAAAGCACATTAAAAATCCAATTGTTTAATAAAAACTATCAAGAATATGAATATTTTTTAATTAAGTATATCAGATAATTTTAAACACGGTAATAACAATAAAATAATTTTACTGGGTTTGCAATAAAAGCAAATAAGCATCGTCACAGCTTCCGTAAGATACGGATACGGATCACGCTACGAAGCACACTACGAGGCACGCACTGAAAATTTAGTGACTTTATTTTTAAAATTAAAAGTTATTAAATTTTTACTAGAGCAGGGTACGGTAGTTGACGAGAATTGTGACAAATGGCGAGTGGGGATAATGGAAACCAAGCAACATTTATTTGCTTTGCCGTTTCCAAATTAACAAATAGTAAGGAGACCGATCTTGTTGTAGTAGCGCTTCTGAAAATGTCCGAGAAACATGCACGATAAGTGCCCTTGTACATGTATCTATGGTATCTTCCAAAGATACACGTGTGAAAAATGTTGATTTAATTTTTGATTGTAAATAAGTGATTTTTAGAAATAATGGTGGTAAAGTGTTGTTATTGTCATTGATCCTATTACAAAATATATCCTATTTACAAATTTCAACCATGGGTCCACTGATTCCTTCAAACGTCCCTGCTTTAGAAAGTGGGAGAGAGTGTGGGATAAGTCGTGTCTTTCTCTCTCTTACTTTTTTCCTTCCCGTCTCTCCACAGTGGTGAGCGGTCCATTTCTATATGTCTATGGTTCGGTCTCCTTAAGGAGCTTCTACAATAGATCGAAAACACAAGTCGAAGTGCAAATCCCATGAGTGCAAGAGAGATAGAGAGTATCTCTGTCTCTTTTGCACTCATGGGATTTGCACTTCGACTTGTGTTTTCGATCTATTGTAAAAGCTCCTTTATACTACTCTATGCTATTGGAGAAAGGCCTTCAAGAACTATTAAGGCCAACGCACAATAGTTTCGCGAACGAGATGCATGAGATAGAAAAGAATACAAATATATATCTCTGTCCTTTTCTAACTCATGTTTCACGTTCGCGAAGCTGTTCTGCTTTGGCCTTTACTCTGAAAGTTTCCAAGGAGTACGGAAACCCTACGGCTCACCAGCGCCTCCAACGCAAGTGGCGATATTTCGTACCACTAGTGTGACGGAGTTCGCCCAACATAAGGAGAGCCCACTGCTATATTATGCCCACAGAAAGTTAAAGCTGATTTCTACGGAAGCCTGTACGGCTCACGAGCGTCTCGGACGCAAGTGGCGATGTTTCGTACCACAAGTGGCACGAAGTCCGTCCAACTTGTGGCAAGTTCGTTAGTTCGTGCCACTTGTTGGACAGACTCCGTGCCACTTGTGGAAAGTGGATTTCTTGAAGGGTCATTCACAAATATGACAATTCCGTTGTATTCTGTTGCCGTCTATTTCGTCAGTGCTTTTCTACGGAAGCTACGGAAGCCTGTACGGCTCACGAGCGTCTCGGACGCAAGTGGCGGTGTTTCGTACCACAAGTGGCACGAAGTCCGTCCACCTTGTGGCACGAAACACCGCCACTTGCGTCCGAGACGCTCGTGAGCCGTACAGGCTTCCGTGATTTTGAGTTCAAGATATGACGTCAGAGGCCTGGAGGGACAATAAACAGACGACACAATGTTATACTTGTAAAGCGGTCACACCTCGGCTGCAGGAGCAGTTGCCTATGGCAACCGTGTAAGAGTAAGAGAGATGGAAAATCTTCTATCTCTCTTACTCTTACACGGTTGCCATGGGCAACTGCTCCTGCAGCCGAGGTGTGACCGCTCCATTATACTACTTCGTAGTTCTGATATTGGCAAAAATTAATTATCAATATTTTAATAAAATTTAAATTATATTAGTACTTTTTTTTAAATTGAGAACGAAAGCACATTTACAATGTTAAAATTTTTTACGAAATTATTGCAAATAAGATAATATTATGTAACACAACTGAAAGTTTTCAATTGACCAATATTTAAATATTTTATTTATTAATTAATACTTATTTACCAACAATAAACCAGAAAGTAAATAACAAAAAAAAGTTATGTTACCATTGATGTGGCTACAATGTCGAAAACCTGGTTTTCTACAGTACTATACGTATAATACGTTATTTATGTATTATACGTAGAAAACCTCCAGAAAAGCTCTTTTACCCATCTCTGGACTGTATCCTAATAGAGCGGTCACACCTCGGCTGCAGGAGCAGTTGTCCATGGCAACTGTGTAAGAGTAAGAGAGATAGAAGATTTTCCATCTCTCTTACTCTTACACGGTTGCCATTGGCAACTGCTCCTGCAGGCGAGGTGTGACCGCTCCATGAAGGTGCTTGTATTGGGATCTGAAATACTGCGATACGCCATCTGGTGAGAGCCTCGTTGTGGTGGCCATGTTTTCATTCCGTGTTTCTCTAACATATACAAAAGAAAGAGATAAAAAACCAAGATGGTTGTCACAAGAAGGCTCAGGGGTGGGTCAGTTTCGCGTGATTTCTGATTCCAATACCTCACCGATCCCGAGTAGTCTATCGTTGTGCAGCATTGGAGTAAAAGAGTCAAAAGATAATTGTGTTTCTTTTACTCCAATGGTACACGACGGAAGTATACTCGGGATCGGTGAGGTATACAAGCGCCTTAAAACAGATTATACTTTCATCCTTGTTTCACTCATAGATCTTTTCATGCTGATCATTCTGTCCTTATCTATCGCATAAAATGACGCATGAGTTGAAGGAGGACAGAATGATCATCATAAAGAGGTCCATTGTCCAACTCAAAATGCTGCGTTCGAACGCAGTCATGTAAACACAGCCTAACTTCGTTTAAACGTGTATTCATTACCCTGATTATCCAACCACTAAAAATTCGAAATCAGTTTATACAAGTTTTTGCAGGTTTATGTGGTCGACGGCATTCAGTTCGGTATACACTGAAAAGTTACATGAATCTGTTGATAATAACTCATAATAGTTATTAACGTATAAAAATATGATCGTAAAAGATAATATAGTTAATAATTTGGAAGTGGATTAACTGATAATATTTGTTGGCGTTGAAAATGACCCAGTTGAATACATTTTTTTTACGTTGAAACAGTCTACTGTTTTTTTTCTTTTACCATTTGTACTGTTCTCTTTGAGTTTTCTTCTTCACCAAAAAGGTACTTATTTCTTTTACTTTTATAAAAATTTACTTGTATTATAGCAGGAAAATATTGTTTTATTCTGTTTGAAAAAATCTAAGGTTATGTGATATGAAGAGGTACTACTTCGTGATAAAAAATTATTTATTGACCGAAGCAAGAATTTTTTTGTAAACTTTCAGTTCCAATTAATCGTTGCGATATTGACTGCTAGTAATCTTTAATTAATATTTGTTTGTAGTTTCAATATAATCACACCCATAAATTGGGTAATTATTTAACCGAAAAACGAAAATATGAAATGTGTAAAATTATTAAAAACAAAGTTGACTTTAATAAATACGGTATTCTTATTTATTAAATTACAATTTATAATTAAATAGTATAGTGTAAAAGGGTAAAATCTATTATTATTTATAATTGATAATAAATAATACTAATCAAAATAATTATTAGATTTTTTCCTAACCAAAACTTATTTTAAAAGATGTTTACTGAAATTTCTATTCCTTTAAGTCATCGGTGGCAAATCATTTGTTTTTTTTTCAAAAATATCTTGATAATTTAAGGAAATCCACCCGTTTTGAAGCAATTTTTCAACAATTTTTTAAAAATAACTAGCTACTTATTTTTTGACATAGTTTTTTTCGTTATTAAAACCCGTAGGTCGAGTTTTTTTTAATTTTTAAAAATTACTAAAATGGCATTCATTTTTCGAAAAAAAATTTTTTTTTTGATCTTTTAAAAAAAAATAATCGACTTTAAAACAGGTGGACCTCTTTAAAAGGACATATACACTCTCTTTAATTGAATCAGTGAATTTCACTGATTTGGTATACTTATAGCTGATTAGCAGTAAAATTCTAAAACGGTGTTATGTTGTACTTTTTGAGCGTTTGCAGAGATAGATTTTTAACATCAATAACTTCGTAATATTTTCGAATAAAAGGTTCAATAACACTGGTCGACAAAATTTAGGTTTTTTTTTGCCACAAGAGTAAACGATGGTGATTCTTATAGGATTTTTGACGTAGATTACGAATCTGTAAATGAAATTGTCCCATCACGTCTCAATTTTGAGAAAAACGGGCTCGAAGTGTCAAAAAATCGCATTTTTGGCACTTTTTGAAGCACTATAAAAAAAGAACGCGACGTGATAAACGGCTCAAATATGGCTTAAATAAGAACTAGTACCCTCAACTTTAACCTCCAGAAGCAAAAAACCATGTACCAATAACTCAAAATTATGGGCAACATTTTTTTACCGCGTGCGCGTCCAGCAGATATTGTTCCCACGATAAAATGAAATAAATTGCTGAAATCGTCGTCAAAGGCACAAGATCGATTTAAATTAACTTCAAACTGGTTACTCGGGGGTTTTCGGGGTCGCTGATTACGAATCTGATGTTAGTTTTTAAAAATCCAATATGGCAGATCCAATATGGCGGACAATTTTTGGAATAACTTAACATATTAGTCTGAAAATCGTTACTCGGGGGTTTTCGGGGTCGCTGATTACGAATCTGATGTTAGTTTTTAAAAATCCAATATGGCGGATCCAATATGGCGGACGATTTTTGGAATAACTTAACATATTAGTCTGAACAATGAACAATGAAAAGAACAACTTTAACTACACATTAAATAAAACAACGACATCGAATTAAGTAAAGTTTAAAAAATATGTAAAAACGCGTTGTAACTTTCGTTTTTTATAACTGAAAGGCTTTTAAATGTCACAAGAAAAGTTGAACTGAAAACAAAAAACGATCAAGCGAATTAATACGGCGTGAAAATGAAAACAACAGAAAACATCAAGCTTCATTTTTAACGGCTACTTTTTTCGTCCACAAAAAATTAGAAACAAACTGACAGCGAGCTCATCAATTGAACTCCTTGAAAATGTAGAAGAAATAAAATTAAAATCCTGAATGGTGCAAAATAAACGAAACGTCACATTTTTATCTCAATAAAGTTTTTTTTATATTGGATTAGTAAAAAGAAGTTTCATGTAACTGCGTAAAAAAGAAAAAATTAAATTATTCATTAAATAACTCCTTTCAAAAAAATTTGTAGTAATTTAATAGTCAAGCCATGTTAGTTCCGCCATATTGGATTCTGAAAAACTAACATCGGATTCCTATTCAGCGACCCCGAAAACCCCCAAGTAACGATTTTCAGACTAATATGTTAAGTTAATCCAAAAATCGTCCGCCATATTGGATCCGCCATATTGGATTTTTAAAAAGTAACATCAGATTCGTAATCAACAACCCCGAAAACCCCCGCGTAACAATTTTCAGACTAATATGTTAAGTTATTCAAAAAATCGTCCGCCATATTGGATCCGCCATATTGGATTTTTAAAAACTAACATCAGATTCGTAATCAGCGACCCTGAAAACCCCCGAGTAACCAGTTTGAAGTTAATTTAAATCGATGTTGTGTCTTTGACGACGTTTTCAGCAATTTATTTCATTTTATCGTGGGAACAATATCTGTTGGACGCGCACGCGGTAAAAAAATGTTGCCCATAATTTTGAGTTATTGGTACATGGTTTTTTGCTTCTGGAGGTTAAAGTTGAGGGTACTAGTTCTTATTTAAGCCATATTTGAGCCGTTTATCACGTCGCGTTCTTTTTTATAGTGCTTCAAAAAGTGCCAAAAATGCGATTTTTTGACACTTTGAGCCCGTTTTTCTCAAAATTGAGACGTGATGAGACAATTTCATTTACAGATTCGTAATCTACGTCAAAAATCCTATAAGAATCACCATCGTTTAATCTTGTGGCAAAATTTTGTCGAACTGTGTAATAGGTCAATTGAATCGTTTTTAAATATATTCTCCAAGTTATTCATAATATTTTTAAAGATACATAAAGATTTTTTAATAAATAATGCAAAAAAGCTATGTTTTTGAAATTTTTCAATTTCAAAATGATAATAACTCTTAATAAAATAACAGTAGGATATTTGCTAATAGAACAAAAGATGCGTTTAGAAAAACTCTACAACACTAGAGATAAATACCTATTAGTGTCAATACATTTTTTTAAGTTATGGGCAAAAATCGATTTAAAAAAAATTTTTAAATCCAAAAAATAATAGTTAATCTTTATTAATATGGCTCAAAGTACTCTCATTATTTGTCCGCCAGTGAGAACTACAATTTAAAAAAATAGCTCTTATAGTATTCGAGGTATTTAAGAAAATGTAGTGTACACACACACGGAACGACATTTTTTAAAAATGTGATTTTTGGATTCCTGAGGTCGAAAAACATAAAGATACATCAAAAAATCAAGTTCCAAAAAAAATATGTAATATATGAAAATTATTCGTTATTTCTTGAATATTTCAAATATGTAATAAAAAAATAATGTTAAAAAAATTAAAAACCAAGTCTAAAAGGTGACTTTTCTCAAAACCGAATTAATCGATTTTCGAATTTTTTCTTTTATTATAATCATTGACAAATAAGGAAATTTTGCTCTCTTATGCCAAAGTGGTGTTCTTTAGGGTATAACTGATATTCAAAATTATTTCAGACGTTGCACAAAATTTATATAATGAAATTAAGAAATGCAAAAGTTTCAAAACTCCATTCCATTAGTATGTCATTTGTTCTGTTCTGTAATTGAAGGTTAATTTTTAACAAGTGTAAAAGTCAAATAAAAATGAAATTTTTTTTTATTATTTATACTGGATAACTTCAACACAATTTTTCCATTGCTGTTGCAATCCTTTTAAATTATGTTACAAAAACTTGATGTGCGATAAGTGAACAACTATTTAATAAACTCTCGACGATAAATCAAAAAATATTTTGATTAATCTATCGAAAATTTGTTATATTTACTTGCGTTAAAAAATTATTTATATTTGTTATTATTAAATAAATAAACAGCTGTAAAATTTTATCCGATTTATTAATAATAAAATTGATCAAAATTAAATTATTAGATTGTAAGCTAAAAGTAGTTCTGCTTAAATTGAAAACATTTCATAAAATCTAATTTGTGTTCTACAATCATAACATGTTTACGATTTACTAACCAAAATTGTTTTTAATTTATTGTCGAAAGTTTATTGAATAGTTAGTCATTTATCGCATATCAATTTTATGTAACATAATTTAACCCTTTCGTGCCCCCGAGTTAAATTAAATTTTTTTCGAATACTTTAAAGTAAATCAATAAAAAGTCAAGGAGAAAATCCTGTTTTATTATTTCTTTAGAAAAAAATTTACCAAATATTTATGAAATGTTACTTAATATCATGAAAAAGTTTTCTGAATAAATAACTTGATACTTTTGTTTATATTAGGCTTAAGGACCATAAACACTCACTGAGCAAAAAAATTAATAACGTTTTTAGAATCTCATAACATTTAAAAATGATTTTTAATATTATATACCATTCATTTTTGACAATCACTTCATAAATTTTTCTATATTTACTCTGAAATTTGGAGGCCCATGAATTATCTCCAAATTTCAAATGGCCTAACACTGAATTAAACTAAATTCAATTGGCCTATAAATACAAAGGACTAATTATTACTTAGCCTGATCTGTATATCAACTAATTCTCATTTGGCCTAAACTTCATTTGTTACCCATTTATGAACACAAAGCATAAGAGAAAAAAGAACAAAAACTTGTTTTATCACATTTCCTATCACGCTTCGCGGTTTTAAGCAGGTTACAAATAAAGTTTAGGCCAATGGAGCAACAGGATGGATTAATGATAGAACAATTAACAATAAGGATACAGTAATTAACATTGAGCAATAAGCATTAACATTGAAATGAATATATGGGGTAAAATTCGTATAGCGTACTAAGTGAAAAAAGGTTGATCGGATCGGACTGTAACAAATAAAGTTATCGTAATTCTGACGTTACTAAATGAAAGTTGACATAATTCAGCATCCAACGAGCCCTATATGAAGTATTTTGGATTAGTGCGTTGTTAATAATCAATTGGCTAACATTGCAATTTTTTATAAACAATCCTCTAATCCAAAATAGTTCGTAGCTTCAGAATTGCAATCACTTTATTTATTTTTAAAATACTTCATTTTTTATTAACATTAATTAATTAATTAATATCTCCTACAGTTTTAGAAAAACCTAACAATACTTCTTGGTTAAAGTACTCACCCCTAGGGCTAAACTATGTGCAAGTTACAGCCCGATCCGATCAACCTTCTTTACATTCTCATCATAAATGAGAAAGTATTCATTTTGGTCGATTTTGACTTTTTTCTAAATGAGATACATCAAAAATTTTATTTAATTCTAAAAAGTTACTTTTCTCAAAACCGAAGTCATTGATTTTCGATTTTTTTAACGCAATCATTAATGAATAAGAAATATTTTCACATTTAAGCAAAAGTGGTGTTTTTTATCGTTTAAACGATATTTGCAATTATTTAGGTCGTTGCATAAAGTTTAGAGTATGTATTTTAGAAATGAAACCACTTCAATTTCCATTTCTTTGGTAAGTCATTTGTTTTGTCTTGTAATTAAAGGTTAATTTTTTAAAAAGTGTAAAAGTTGATAAATATTCTTTGATATTGTATTATTTATACTGGATGACTACGAAACAATTTTTTCATTGCTGCTGCAATCCTTTTAAATTGCAACATTATGTTAAAAAGAATTTGCGCAAAATTAATAAACAATTTATTCTATAATCTTCCGACAGAATTAAACAAAAATATTTTTGTTAATGAATCTAGAGTATGTTATGATTGTAGAATACGAATTTAAGTTCAAGTGTTTTTAATATTAACCCAATATTACTTAGTTATCCATTTTTTCAGTATTTCGTACCTGCTTTCTTTCTTTATTTACTGTGGCTTTAATATAGCTTTAATTGGTACCATTTTGTTCAAAATTGACTTGTCGTTTTTAAAAATAAATTATTTAATACTTCTAATTAATCATTTAATTAAATAATCCCGTGTGGAAAAGTGATGTGGGCCGTCAGCGGGCCCCTTATGGATCGCCCTCATGGAAACGACATGCTCATCGATGAGGGCACCCGCATGGGTCCTCACGTTTGCCCTCATCTTGCCCTTAAGTTTGCCTCAATGTTTTTTAATCAACAATATTCATCATAAAAAACTTAAAATTTAATAATTAAGGGTGCAAAACAACCCCTAACTTCAAATTAGTGTTGTTCACAGAATTAAAAGAACAAAATAGAGTCGTAGATTGTAAATTTTTTGGGAAAAAAGTAGGCAAAAAATTTTCTTTTTGATTCCCCCTCAAAACCCAATAGTTGAGAATTCTCGATCTCACTCTTATTTGCCACCATTACTGTGCTGAAAATCAGAAAATTACCAAAATGGGTCGTAGATTGTAATTTTTTTGGGAAAAAAGTAGACAAAAAATTTTCATTCTGCTTCCCCCTCAAAGGCCGTAGCAGGATAAGCATAGGAAAAGTGCCCCCACATGAATCAGGTCCATATTAGGGAATAAATTTGTCCTATTATGAAACTTATTTTCACCAAGTTTCAAGTAGAAAAAAAATTTTGCTTTTTAGTTACACGCTTTTTTTGAAAAATCCAAAAATTTTGATTTTCTCTGAATTGTCTGAACCGATTTTCATGAAAAAAATATATGTTGTACTATATATAAAAACAGTTTTTAAAAAAAATTAGCGACCAAATTCTGTCACAGGAAGGCAGTAAAAAAAATTTTTTTTACATTAAAACAATTTTTTTTGGTCGAATTTCTTTTTGCACCACCGCCATATTATTTCTGTAAAACCTTTGTCACCTTAAAAGTAACATATATTTTTGCCAAGATGATTGTAAGGGTACTTCATATTTTAAAAAATAAAAACCTATTTTTGGCCTCTAAATTGTACAATTTCCTTTAGAAACGAGGGGCCAACATTTTTTTAAATTCAAAATTTGTTAAAAAGTTCATTATTTCTGCATATTTATTGTAAATATTAATTTTTTTTAGTCAACTTTTTGCAAAAATTTACAAAAAGGTAAAGTTGATATTGCTGACATTCGCCAAACTAATCCCGTTTGCCCAAGGTACATCACGTGGAGGTTGTCAGATTAGTACCTCATACTATTTACACTATTTACACAACTGTTTATTAACATTTGTTATTTACAATGCGTACCTACTGAGGTTACTGTTTTAATTTGCGTCGCTGTTTTCGTCAATCACCGGATTCATTTCGTTTTTCATAAAAAGTTTGCTTAGTATTTCAGCAGGTCTGACAATTTTTTCCTAAATATCTTGCATGCGATAAGTAATAAATGATTGCTGCAACATGGGAACAGCAGCTAACTGTTCTGCGACCATTAACACATTCGCAAGCATATCTTTGGATCCCAGCTACTCCAATAGTATCGGTATTGTACTCTATAAAAACTTTATATTGCTTACGATTAACATGCCGTGATTGCACCTGAAGCTTCAGAATGTTTTCTCGATCTTTTACAAATTGCAGATTTACAGTGCCTACGGATGTCATTATTTCAGCCAGGTAAGATACTGATTGTGAGAGCTGGTAAGAACCTGTAAATAAAATCTTTAAATCGTTTTCGGTAAGTTCTGGAAAATCCAAAATATCATTAGATGAAATACTTTGATACATCAGTTTCTTACGACACTATCCTTTCTCTTGAACTTCGTTTGCCAAAATATTGTCAACATCCACGTGACTTTTCATCCTTGTTACAATTTCTTCTGCGTTTGTTGCATCCGATATTAAAGCTTTTCCGAATTTATTATGAAGAAAGGCTGCAATTTTAAAGTACAAAACTACTTTTGGGAGAAGTTTATTATCTATGACGAGATCAATCAATTTATGCTTTTGCTTCTTATTTCCATAAACGGCTTCTACAGCCCAGCGCACTTTTGTCACTAATCGAGACTGATTTGATTTCTTACATGATAATTGTTTTCGCTTCCCCTTTAAAGCAGGCATTAATATCTTGTACCCTTTCGATTCAAGATCTGCTACTGCATCTCTGAATCCACGATCGAGAATAAATATATCTTCTTTCTCCATCAATTTGCTTAAACCATGTGGATCTTGAATGATATTTGTGATAATTTGAGCATCATTTTGGTTTGCTTCCAATGGTCCTACCATGTCCATCACAAAACCGGTGGTTGTACAAATTGTAAAAGGTTTACATAAAGGAACCTTTTTTTGCCCTGTATACGATTTGCGTTGGTAATCATTATTACTGCTCTTCTGATGACGAGTATATATGTCCGTCACATATCAACATTAATTTGTCGTCAGAGTCGAATAATTTTTTAGCAACATCGCTGGTATGGTGGTCAATTAAATCATGTCTGGAGATTGCATTAATTCCGAATCGTGTCGGTAATACATCTTCTTCAAAAGATTTGAAAACTGCTGCAGAGTATTCAGAAACTAATTGCTCCTGCTCTATTTGAAGCATTGCAGCAACTAGTTTGTTGGAATTGCCTGTTCTTAATTTTGTTAGAAATACTACAAGAGCTTGCGTCACATTACATGTTTCCCTATTTCGCATAGAAGTCAACATTTCGCGCAACTCGACAATGTTCTCCCATGTGAAGCCAGTCAAAATTTTTATGTCTTTATCTGGTAAACAAAAATCGCCAGCTCTGTCAAGAACTGTTGTATCACACTAAATCCTTAAGCCGTGTAATAACTCTGACAGCTCTGAAGTTCTCACCTTTGAGAAATTCGAGTAAACCCGTAAAAGATTGAGTTCTTCCTCGAAAAATCGTTTTTTTATCAAATGAGATTTACAAGCTCGATTACCATGTGGAATGTAAATCGCTGTTTTAATGTAAGCTTGCGTTCGTGCTTTTTTAGGAATTAAAGTCAAATTCTTTGTCTCATGACACACGCAACAATATTTGTGTGATGCTATTGTTCTCTGTATCTGCATATAAGCATATTCCGTGACATTTTTCTTTTTTAGACTTTCAACAACTTCGAATGTTGTATCATTATCATCTTTTGATTCCATTAATTCAGTATCAGCCTCAGAAGAATTTTCACTGTCAGAATCGGTTTGAGATTTACCAGCAACGTCGCTTTCAGGTATTAGATTATCATCAGTTAATTTTCTCTTTTTATACATGCAAATGCGGCAAGCACCACATAAAATTGCATTAATAGCAATGTTTTGTCCAAAACAGCGGGATGCATCATCTGCTTTCTCTACTGAATCTAAGATTTTTTTACACCCTTTTACTTTTTTAATGAACCTTGCACAAACTACGCATTTTTCATTTACAATAATGTTCGAAGACATTTTTTACGATATTTTATTCAATATACCTACCTGTCCGCTTATATTGACATCAATGTATCAATCATGTACGACATTCAATATACCTACCTTGTACCGTGTCCGCTTTAGTCGATGGCTAGGAGGAAAATGCAACCTCTAGCTGTCTCCGTTATCGAGAAGAGGTAAGTATAGTGGGGAGGTGCCCTGTGATTGGTTCACGCTTTAGCCAGCAGCGGACGAACACACGCTGATCCTTGTTCCAAAGTAATAATGGATAAAATTCTAGGTAATGTGGAAGATTATTTTAAGCAATGCAGAGAGTTTTGTAAATTTTTGCAAAAAGTTAACTGAAAAATGAATGTTTGCAACAAATATGCAGAAATAATGAACTTTTTAACAAATTTTGAATTTAAAAAAATGTTGGCCCCTCGTTTATAAAGGAAATTGTACAATTTAGAGGCCAAAAATCGGTTTTTATTTTTTAAAACATAAAGTACCCTTTCAATCATCTTGGCAAAAATATATGTTACTTTTAAGGTGACAAAGGTTTTACAGAAATAATATGGCGGTGGTGCAAAAAGAAATTCGACCAAAAAAAATTGTTTTAAAAATATTTTTTTTACTGCCTTCCTGTGACAGAATTTGGTCGCTAATTTTTTTTAAAAACTGTTTTTATATATAGTACAACATATATTTTTTTCATGAAGATCGGTTCAGACAATTCAGAGAAAATCAAAATTTTTGGATTTATCAAAAAAAGCGTGTAACTCAAAAGAAAAATTTTTTTCTACTTGAAGCTAGGTGAAATAAGTTTCATAATAGGACAAATTTATTCCCTAAATATGGACTTGATTCATGCGGGGACACTTTTCCTATGCTTATTCTGCTACGGCCATTAAATAGTTGAGAACTCTCGGTCTCACCCTTATTTGCCACCCCTATAGTGGTGAAAATCAGAAAATCACCAAAAACAGGTCGTAGACTGTAATTTTTGTGAGAAAAAATTAGGCAAACAATTTTCTTTTTGCTGCCCCCTCAAAATCCAATAGTTGAGAAATCTCGTTCTCACCCCCATTTGCCACCTCTATAGTGGTGAAAATCACCAAAAAAGGGTCTTAGATTTTAATTTTTTTGGGAAAAAAAATATTCAATGAGAATTCTGTTAAATAAAATTTCTATTAAATTGAAATTTTCTTATATAAAAAGTCATGTCAAATTAATGACTATATAATGAGAATTCGTTAATTGAAAATTAGTAGATCAAAAGTAATATATTGAAACATATTTTTTCTTATACAATAAAAATAATAACAATGATGTTACTAATATTATTATAATATTTATTACGTTCTTATTATATGATTATGTATTATATTAATTTTTATTATTTCATTATTCTTATGTAAAGGAAAAGAATATAATACTAAAAAATAAATATAATACTTATCACTGAAAAAAATATGCAGAAAGTTTTGGAAATAGATGAGATTGGCTTTAATTGCATTCTGGAGGTGAGTGTGGCGTGGATATTCGGCTGCGTTCGTCTCAGCTCGGTTTCTTACTTGGCACTAGCCCCGCCTCGCCGCTCTCCCATCATCAGACCCCGGCGAAAGTCTATAACGGCTTGAAAAGTAATTTTTGTTTTTCTCGACCTATTCGTTCTCCCTCCATTCGGACCGAATTTAAACTTGCTTGGGTAAGAAAATGAAGATACAGATATTTTATGTTTATGTTAATATTTATCATATTGTTGACGCGGTCCTAAAAAATTTGAATGGTTTTTTTCATTTATTGAAAACTGAAAAAGTCATGGACAGGATTAATGATTTAAATGATATGGTTTTAGTCAGGAATTAAATTATCATTAAATTTATTTTTTAACTTCCCGTGTGGAAAAATGGTAAGGGTCCCGCGAGGGGCCGCTATGGATTGCCCTCATCCCGTATGGAATCCATAGGGGCAACCCCTGCAGGAGCCCTTAAAGGCGTGACATGCTTTCCCTCATGGATTCTATATGGATTTTTACGATAGCCCTCATCTTGCCCTTAAGTTTGCCTTAATGTTTTTTAATCAACAATATTAATAATAGTTAATTAATAATAAATAAGCTTAAATTATGAATAATAATAATACATACAATAAATACATAAATTAAAAAATATGTAATTTCTTTATACTGTGATCGGATAATTTCGTTTTTCAACTAATTCATACATAGAATTAATGATTAAACGCAAGCCTGAGAAATTAATAAATCTAACGCAGGGAGGGAATCGAACCTACGGACTATTAGCCTAATGCTTTATCAACTACGCCACGCACGCTACGTGAAAACGAATGTTAACTTTTTAATGCTATTTAAACTTGGAAAATACCTAGGTGAATTTTCAAAAACAGTGAAAATATATTTTTATTAAAACTGAGTGTCTAATTGTGTGACTCACTGTGTCGTAGTGTGTGACTAATTGTTTGATTAAGTGTGTGATTGACTGCGTGACTGAATGTGACTAAGTGTGTGACTAACTGTGTGACTAAGTGTATAACTGAGTGTGTGACTATGTTTGAATCTGACTGCGTGACTATTTGTTTAACTGAGTGTGTGACTCACTGTGTCTGAATGTGTGACCAACTGTGTGACTGAATGTGTGATCAAGTGTGTGACTGAGTTTATAACTAAGTGAGTGACTAATTGTATGACTGAATGACTGCGTGACTGAATGTGTGACTATGTGTGAGTCTGAGTGCGTGACTGTGTGTGTGATTAACTGCGTGACTGAATGTGACACTTTGTGACCAAGTATGTGACTGAGTGTGTGGTTATGTGTAAGTCTGATTGCGTGACTAATTGTGTGTCCAACTGTGTGACTAAGTGTGTGAAAGGAATGTTTAAATAAGACAAACAATTATGATTGAACAAATTTTTTATTTTAATTATTTTTTTCATTCTAACCAAAACTTTTTATTTTAATCTAAATTTTTATTTTATTCAAAAAATTTTTTCAGCACATTTTTTTGTTTAATTTTTTATTTTAAATCTCATCGGAAACAATTGACATTGCCTCCGTACTGCTGCAAGATGTCGTTGCTTCTATAGGAACTTCTGTTTTTTTGAATTTTTTTGATTGATTTTTTTGTTTTTTTTTATCAATAAAAATTTGATTTGTTCTGAGGACTCAGGTTAGCGCGCAATGTGGAGAAGATAAATCTCATACCAGAGAACAATCGTTCAACGCTAACCTGAGTCATTGGAACTGCGTTGACAATGTTTGAAATTTTAAATAATTCTGGGGACATTTGTTTGCGATGTTTCCAGTACGTAAGAATATTTTCTTTTCTGGAGATGCAGGGAACCTTTCCGAAATCATCTAATAATTTGTCGATCGATGTTTCCTCATCAAACCGACTTTGTCGCTGAGCGTCCATTTTTTTCTTTCTATCTTGAGGAGGTCGTCGCATTCTTCTTCCATTGATTCGGAATTATTTCTATACTGAATATTAAAAAAGAATGAAGATTATAATGTAATTAATCATTTTTTAAATTATTCCTGAAGAGATCCAATAGCCAAAATGTAAAAATTACATTTTTTGAAAAATCATAACTATTTAATAATAGGATAAAAGTTTCATTGACATATATAATTTACTGCTTTTTCGAATCATGCAAATTTTTTTAAAAAAAATTGAAATTCAACTCGTTTTTGAAAATCAAAAATTATTTTTGATTCTTTATAACAAATGACCATTTTTAGTTAATTTTTACCCCTTAAGGTGTATGCTGTTAATTAAAAAATGAAATAAAATATCGCTTTTCTGTTTAAGAGATTTTAAATAATTAATTAATTAGTAATAATAAGTTAATTAATTATTTCAGATCTCTAAAACAAAAAAAGACATTTTATTTAATTTGTTTATTAATAGCATATACTTTAAGGGGTACCAAATAAATAAAAATAGTCCTTCATTAAAAAAATCAAAGATATTTTTTATTTAATGATAAGCTTTTTGCAAGCCAACATTTTTTTAATTGGATCAATGCAGGAATTTTGCTTCATACTTATATTAATCTTACCATGTCCTCCTCAAATGTTTCAATTGAACTCGAAGAAGATACGCTCTCATCATTATTAGAAATCTTATTCCACACTTTCTTCAAAACTTGCTTAGCAATTTTACAATTCTCCTCTGACAGAAAAGGTAAATATCTTGCATCTAAGTACATGGATGCAAGTAATGCCTTATTCCCGAGGAGAATTTTTTCTCTTCGCTCTATTGTTTTCACCATTTCTGTCCGCAATTTGCATTCCCTCCAGATTCCAAAAAAATCACCTGGTAAAAGGTTTTCCTTTTGGAGACTGAGGGTTGCACTTTTACAAGGTTTTAATGCGGATAATAGATCCTCAATTTGTGACCATCTTGAGTCAGAAAGATACAATTGAGGTCTAGTACCCGCAAAATCCTTGCAAAATTCTTTTGCAGCTAATAACGATGAGAGCTTATCAGCTGTCGAGTTCCATCGTGTAACAACATCTATACGCGGTTTGTTTAGATTGTACAATCTGAGTTTCCCATTTATTTGACCCAAATAAATCGTATTTGGTTCAATTGAATAATTAATTAAATTGAATAAATGAATTTATTTAATACATAATGAGTTACTTGAAACTATTCATTCATTTATTTCACTTAAGTATTTCGTTTATTTGATACAAATAAAAAGTATTTGACACAATAAATTTATATAATTGATTTTAATAAACTGAATTATTTAATACAAATAATTCGTTATTTAATGCTAATACACTATTTTATCAAGACAAGTAAAAAAGTATTTCAATCAATTAAATATTTATTTGAAACAATAATAATGATTTCACAGAAAATTAAAAGGCATTAAAATAAGCTGCAACGCTTCTTATTTTAATCCAATTTTGCTTATTTTAATCCATTTTGGTATTAAAATAAGCAAAATTGGATTAAAATAAGAAGCGTTGCAGCTTATTTTAATGCCTTTTAATTTTCTGTGTTACTTGAAATAATTACTTTATTTATTTCACTCAAATATTTCGTTTTATTGAAAGAAAAGTATTTGATACAATAAATTTATTTAATTAATTAAATTATTTAATATAAATAATGCGTTATTTAATGTTAAACAACAACTTTTTTCTTAAATAGTTTTTATGAAAATTTATGCTTTTCGAGATATTTGCAAGCTTCCATAATTTTGGAACATCCTGTATATCTCATGAAAATTATTAAATTTATATTATTATATTATACATTATATTATATTATATTCAAGAATTTTATAGGAATTGGAAATTATATATATATATTATATATATATGGGTGAAATCACGTGAGATTTCCGTCAACCTTTTAAATTCGGCCAAATATATTTCTTTCTTGTTCTGTTGTGAAAAAAGGGATACGTATTTTTTTATTTTTTAAAAAATTTTCTAGTTATGAATTTTCAAAATTTCAGTTTCTTCAATGTAGACCAATTTTCAATGACTGATAACTCGAAAAAAGAATGGATTTTTTCAATTTTTGATAAGAGAAGAAAAGTTTCAGTTTTTGTTTTACTTTTCAATAATGTTAACAAAATTTTTTTTTATTTTTTATTAAAAAAATAACAGTTTTTTTAATTTGGATATGATATTTTGAATGATATTTAAAAAATATTTGAATATTATGATATGATACTAAGAAAATTTTGAAAAAAAAAATTTAGAGTGGGCCGATAAGTTTTATAGGTTTAAGTAAACATTTAAACACCATGCGCAGCATTTTGCGCTTTTTTGAAAATTAAAAAAAATTGTAAAATTGTTAAAAAATTTTTGTTAACATTATTGAAAAGTAAAAAAAAAATGTTCCTTATATGTAGAATTAGGAAAAAAAAATTTTTTAAATAATTTTGTTTTTCTCCCATTTTGACCTTATATATTTTTATGACAAATACATGAGCTCAAAGTGAGAGAAAAACAAAATTATTTTTAAAAAATTTTAATTATTTTTTTCCTAATTCTACACATAATAAGGAACATTTTTTCTCTAAACAATTTTTTTCAAAAGTCAATTGTTCATAATTTATCAACAATTGGTAAAAATGGGCCATTCTTTTAAATAAATGGTCATATCTTTTTCAAAAATCATCGTAGCCAAATTTTCCAAAAAGCGTTTAAAAGGTGATAAAATAAGCTTTCAAATGCCGTATCGAGAATTAAATTCTGATCATTTCTTCATAACCAAGATCAGTTTGAAATTTACAAAAAAAAATGAATATTTTTTTTGTTATTTTAAACAATTAAATAATGAAAATTTTTTTTTTATTTTCTTTTTTGTATCGTTAAAGTCAAAGATATAAACTTTAAGATGAATATTTGAGGAAGGTTACATCTTTATTAGAATTAAAGATACAAAACTTTTTGTAAAGCCCTAATATGCTGTAAGGTGGGCAAATATTATTGAGCGGCAGTGTATATATGTATAGTAAATAAATAAAATAAATAAGTCGCATACAATAAAAATTGTTTATCAACAAGCTGACTGTCTATTAAATGTTAAATAAGATTTCTGAGAAATTTAATTAAAATAAAATAAATATAGACTAAATATACAGGGTGTTTCATAACCGGGTACTATCATGAAAATATGTAATCATAAAATATTCTTTAAGTTTTTACTCAATTATTATTCCCTAACAGCATCCAGATATTCAAGAAATCCTACGGACGTCCTAGGGATATCCGGTAATTAGGATATCCAAGAGATATCCATAGATATCCTGAGGAAATCGTAGAGATATCCAAATATCCGGCTACGGCAGGACATTTTGCAAAATTATTCGGCATATTGAATCCGCCATTTTGAATTTTGAAAACTGATATCGGATTCGTAATCAGTAACCCAAATAACCCCTGAATAACGAGTTTCATGCAAATACAAAAAATTTTTTAAAAAATCGTCTGCCATATTGGATTCGCCATTATAAATTTTTAAAAACGGATATCAGATTCGTAATCAGCGACCCAAAAGACCCCTAAGTAATAAGTTTCATGTAAAGCCGATAATTTTTTTAAAAAATCCTCTGCCATATTGGATCCGCCATTTTGAACTTTTAAAAAACTGATATTGGTTTCTTAATTAGTGACCCCAAAAACCCTTAAGGGTACAATGATCTATAAACTTTGTTGAGTAAAAAAATATACATATATCTGAAAGGGTTAATACAATATTCATTTATGATATGAATATTCATATACTAAAATTTATAGAGTATTTTTATTAAATCTTAGTAATGAAATAAACTATAGAATTAGATAAATATTCATTTCTCGGAATTAATGAAATTTAAATGTTTGTATCATGTTGAATAGAGGGTTTAGAATCAAAACAAAATCTGAGTCTAATTAGTAACGTGTCAGAACACGTAAATGTATTACTATATATTTCTGTTTTTGAGCTTGGAACGAAATAAAATTTCTACTTATTTTTGTTTCTTTCCACAGCGAAAAATATTGTTACTTCTTATTTTTATTTCATTCCTCGGCACGAAATATAATTGCCTCTTATTTTTGTTTTGTTCCTTGGCACAAAATATAATTACCACTTATTTTGGATTCATACCTCGGCACGAAATATGATTACCTCGTATTTTTGTTCCGTTTCTCGGCACAAAATAAAATTGCCTCTTATTTTTGTTTCGTACCGGGACACAAAACAAATTTCTTAAGTAATTCAGTTTCATGCCTCTGGCACGGAACGGAACAAAATTAAAATTGATTTTAGTTCCGTTTCCGAACACATCCCTGTTAAAAACGCGTTTTTCGTTGTTCTAAATCATTGTAAACATTAATTTTTTGGTGATAAAAAAATTTTTTTTTTGATTTAGAAAAATTTTTGAGTAAGGCAACTGTGAGGGCAAAGAGCGGGGGCCCTCATGGTGCCCCCGTGGCTTCGTCCTCATGGATCTTCCACGTGCGCCCCTGTCGAGGACCCTGAAGTCTCAGGACATGATCGTGGCTTTTTCCACACGGGTTTTAATTCACATCATGATTTAAATCAGTCTTTAATATTAAAATTGTTACACTGTTTTTCAAACATTTATATTTGTGTAATTTTTCAATCAAGGCTTATAAAAAAGCATCAGGACAGATTTATATTTTTAATCAAGAAAATAAAACTTATAAAAAAATTATAATTGTCCGACAATTCATGTTTTTTAAAATCAAGATTTTTAAAAAAACTAATTTAGCAATAATACATATTTCAATAAGTAAATAACTTTCATGCAAATTACATCACAAGTTATAAAAAAAAGGTTAACTAAAATTATAAAAGAATTTTTTTTAAAAACATCAATGACTTTGATATACATAATTTCTAGTAAAATTTCTGAAATAAATAAATTGATACGTTATTAAATAGTTTATTAACTGGTGACAGTAGTTTTAACACCAAGATTTTTTTATCAATACTATAAAATATAAATTTTTTTTTCTTAACAGGTAAATAACTTTTGAAATATACGTCAGAATAATTGCTAGTAGATTGAAGAATGAATTTTTAAACTTCAAATTGACAGTGAAACGTTAAACAAATATAATGTTTTGAAAAACAGTTTAAAAATTTTAATATTAAAGACTGATTTAAATTATGGGTGTAGTTCCGAAAAAGGAACCCCTCCGATTTTAAGAAAACTTGGTGTACTTACGTAGTTTTTGCGCTAAATACGAAAATCATAGTGAAAATTGCCGCAAATTTGATTATCATGGTAAAAACCATAAAAAATACCATAAAATCATGGTTTTTTGCGTTTAGCTTATTCAATTATCAAAAATTTAAAAAATGCATTAAACAAAATACTTTCAGCCATATCCACCCCCTCTCGCCAAGGTTTTTTTAAAAAGAAAAGCGAGCAGTACCATATTCACCATTACTCAGCATCCAACGAATTCCGCAAAATACTTTCGGCCATATCCACCCCTTCTCGCCAACTTTTTTTTAAAAAGAAAAGCGAGCAGCATCTTACGCGGCCGAAGGCCGTGTTTAGTATTTACCGTTTACCGCTGCTGTAGACTCCACCCCACAATTTCCGCAAAATACTTTGGGACCATTTTTCTCAAAAAATAATGACTTTTGGTAAAAAATGCATAAAACATAAAATGTGTGTTTTTTAGAGATCTGCAACTTTTGTCTAAAACTTTTTTCGAAATTTTTTGTTTTTTACGAGATAATCGGAAAAAACCTTGATTTTATGGTGTTTTTTATGGTTTTTACCATGATAATCAAATTTGTGACAATTTGCACTACGATTTTCATATTCAGCGCAAAGAAATACGTACTCTCTAAATTTAAATCAGCGGAAATTTCGCTGATTTTCTCAGTGGCTTTAACTTTCACTGAGAATCAGCGACAACCGCTGGAAAATCAGTACATACAAAATTGTAGGTTTGATTCTGCGCAGTAAATTCTATCAAAGCGACGCGACATTTTGTGCATTACGCGTATATGTTTATTTATAAGATAAAAGTTGGGAAAATTAACAGATATCAAATAAAATTGTTAAAATAGTAAGTATATTCACAATAATTTTATGTGTCTTCCTTATTGTAAGTTTCATGTCAATTAGTACTTCAAATTAAATCCAATTTTGGCAATGATTTACTTCTGTTTACATCAGTTTTGTTTATATTTTTGTAAGAAATTTTATAAAATATTAAATAATGATAATTAATTTTATAAATTATTTTTTGTACCATGCATTATTATTCTTATTTGTGAAGTGTATGAATTTAAACTCATGTGAAAAATAATTGACTTATTTAAATTGAAACATAACCTCACTTATTTGCTTTACATGATTTTACACTATTATGTTATATTAATTATTTATAAAATTTAGACTTAAGTTTTCTTTTAAATTTGTAGAATAATAGTTTCAACGTGAAATGGATTCGGAATTTATCAAGAAACTAAAGGAAAATAATGTTACAGAGGAATGTTTACAAATTTTGAAAGGTTTGTACCTGTAAGTTGAATTTAAAAAAAAATTTAATATTAAATAATTTAATGCAAACTTTTTATCCTGTACAATTTTCTATTTTATAGGAAGGAACAAATTTGCCGAACACAGTTTGTGATGTGAGAAAAGAAGTATCAGCATCAGTCCAACCATATATCCTTTTCGTGAAAGGATTAAAACAAAACTCCTTTTTAGTCCAAGGGGATGGAAGTTCTGTCAATGCCTTCGACCTATTGTTTAAATTTTATTACGTGTTAAATCTTTGTTATCCACCCGGGTTGCAAATTTTTTATAATTTTATTGAAAATTATATTTATGGCCTTAACACAGGAGCTCAACGTGTTGTTGCATTGTTGCATATCAATTTGTGTAATATTATCGGGGAAGAAAACGAAGTGATTTTTATTTTTTTAATTAATGTATTTGAATAAAAAAATGAATAATCAGAAAACTTTTCTTCTTTCTTTTGTCACAAAAACTACTAGTAATAAATATTTATTTCACTGATGACTTCAGTGAAAACTAATAATTAAACCAGTGATCGTTCACTGATCACTTCAGTGAATAAATTTTTCACTGATTGAAATAGCGAAAATTCGCTGATTTTCAGTGGTATACTTATAGCTATTTCAATCAGTGACTATTCACTGAGAACCAGTGGGATTTCGCTGATTCAAATTTAGAGAGTAAGTACACCAAGTTTTCTTAAAATCGGAGGGGTTCCTTATTCGGAACTTTATCCAATTATGATGTAAATTAAAAGAAATCATTAGTCCTATCTATAACTTTTTCAGTTTTTAAGCACTGAAAAAACATCCAAAATGATCAATATTACACAAACGTAAAATATCTATATCTTCACTTTCTTACCCAAGCAAGTTTAAATTGGGTCCGAATGGAGAGAGAACGAATAGGTCGAGAAAAACAAAAATTGCTTTTCAAGCAGTTATAGACTTTCGCCGGGGTCTGATGATGGAAGAGCGGCGAGGCGGGGCTAGTGCCAAGAAAAGAGCCGAGCTAAGTCGAACGCAGCCGAATATCCACGCTCCCCTATCGAAAATTCCTATATAGGAAGCTATAGATGAAGCTATATAGTTAACTATATAGAAAGCTATGTTGGAAAATGGGACAGGCAACGATATAGTTTACGATGTAGTTTACTATGTAGGAAACTATGTCAATTCCGATTTTCTTTTTTTTTAATTTAAAAAAATATTTAATATTTTTTCACGCAAGAGTATTCTTAAAACTCTACTGAGAATTATTAAACAATTTTTAAATTTAAATTATAATTTAATAAATTATTAAATTTTAAAAGAGCATTTATAAATGAGTTCCCGGTTACACATATGTAACAAATCTAGATCTCTGTTACAAAAAATATATTTGTTTTTATTTAGCGTCAATAATATAAAAAAAAAAAAAAAATTCTTCCGACGTGTTGACTCTAAGACGCGAACCCTCGACCATCATAGCTCTCAACCGCACTGGGAGCGCCTTAACGGGCTCGACCAGGGGAGGCTATGAAATATCTTGAGAAAATGTCTCTTATAACGAAAATACTTTAAACAGATACTTATATTATTTTGTAAAGTCATCAAACAGTTTTTCAGATGTTTATTATTACAAAGAGTATATTATTGTATACATATATTTTTTTCCAATGGTATATGCGTTTTAATACCCAATTTTATATTCGGAGTTTATTAACATCATTTAATTTAGAATGACATGAATTTAAATTTTAATCAAGTGAACTCTGCATAAATTTCAATTTTTTTGGAAATAAATTAAGTAACAATGTTCGTATAGCAAATTTTTTTTAATAAACTAATGTAATTTGTATAATGCTAATACTTAATTACAACTCACTTTAAACCAGAATTTTCTTATATGAAATTAATGTGATCAAACATAAATTATTACATAACTACAATTCAATAATTATTTTTTTTTTAAACAAGGAAAATAAGTTACATTGACAGAATTCTCAAGTTTTTAAAAGTTCCAAAAAAAAGTTATCAAGCAACAAAAATTTACGCACAATTTTATTATTTTTAAACACTATAATATTAGGGGTACCTCCAATTTTAATAAAACTTGGTATACTAACGTATTTTGGTGCGTTAATTATGAAAATGATAGTGAAAATTGAAGCAAATTTGATTATCATGGTAAAAACCGACAAAATGTTTAAGGCGAAACTTGACCATAAAAAACACGTTAAAATCGTTGTTTTTTGCGATTATCTCGTAAAAAAAGCAAAATTTCAAAAAATTTTTTTAACAAAAGTTATAGATCTCATAGAACACACATTTTATCTCGTATATATTTTTACCAAAAGTGATCATTTTTATATGTTAGTTATGGTTTTTTAGATTTTTCTCAAAAAATTATGATTTTTGGTAAAAAATGCATAGGAGATAAAATGTACGTTTTTTGAGATCTACAACTTTTGCCTAAAAATTTTTTCGAAATTTTGCGTTTTTTACGAGTTAATCGCAAAAAAAACATGATTTTATGGTGTTTTTTATGGTTTTTACCATGATTAATCAAATTTGCTTCAATTTTCACTATCATTTTCATAATTAACGCACCAAAATACGTTATCCTATCGAAAATTCCGACATCGGAACATAGATTGTAGCCTACATCTGAAACGTTATCTAAATGCATATAGGAAACTATATCGGGAACCATATGGGATGCTATATCGGAAACTATACAGGAATCGATGTTGGAAATTGGGACAAGCAAAGATGTATTTTCCCATATAGTTTCCGATATAGTTTCCGATATGGTTTCTAAACTAATTTAAAAGAAACCTCTTACAAAGTATTTGTAAGCCAAATTGAGTAGGAGGAACTGGTAAATAACGGTGCTCCGTCAGTATTAAATGTAACAGTAGCGTAGCTGCGTTTATCGTTTTCACTTAAATTTTTCACAAAGTTGCGATATAATTTGCCATCATATATATCGCGAATATTGCCTTTATCGTTTATTCTTTCGTTAACTACATATTTATAATAAGTACTGTTACATTCTATTAGTTTTAAAATATGCGAAGAAGCATCCATTGTCACGAAAAAATCTTTGTACTTATAATTTTTTGTGTTAATCTTGGTTTTACACGATTTACATTTTACAAATTTTGTTTCTCGTTTAAATTTACCTACATATGCAGACAATTTTGTGCATGTTGCATGAAGTTCTGTACGATTTTTTGGGTAGAACAATTTATCAATTAAATATTTTGTATTTGGCAAAACGTTGAAAGCGAAAATACAGTTTATTAGTTTAAATAGATTTGTGATTTCTATTAATGACAACGCGTGTACTATTGCATATTTTAGAATCATTAATAATAATTCACTAGGAGTAGTCTTTACTGGCACTTGTATTGGAGTTGACATATTATTGTTACCAATCACCTCTGCTATGGATGAGAAACAATTTCTATATGGAAAGTCGTTATTTTCAATTGGTTCACAATCTTCAGCCAGGGAAAGGTTATCGTCATCTGATGATTCCACAAGAAAATTGTCCTCCATATCACTCTGAAATATAATTAAACTTTCTGAGAATATTATAACCAAGATGTATTTCAAGGTATTGTATAAATATATAAAATATTACAGAAAACTGCACGTGATCATGTACAGAATTTTCAATACAGTAATAATTAAAAAATACGACTATTATTATATTTATTATTATATTACATGTAATATATTATTATATTATATATAATATATTATTATATTATATTATTATATAATAATAGACGCTTAAAATGAAGAAAGAATATTTCAAATATAATAAATGCTCAGCTTACCTGAGCATATGACATGTTGGGGCATTCTAATTCATCGTCAGAAAATAGTTCCACCACTTTTTCAATTTGATCAGCATGATTTACTGTGCATGGATTAAACAGTTCATTTGTATTTCGTTCAATTTCAAACTGATCATTATTATCATTTATTATGGTTTCGTATGCCTGTAATTATAAACACATTATTGAAACAAAAAATATATTTATATAAAATTCTATTAATATATTTTCTTAGATTTCTATATTATTATTAAAAAATTTACAAATTATACAAATAATTATACTCTCGTTCAAAATATTCTCTTGTATGGATAATTCTGGTACAAGTGCATCATTTCGACTTTAATATTGCAATATATTTTTAAAAATTTTAATCTTTTCTTGGCTTGATGTTATAACCTTCATTATTTATCAAAATGACATATTTTCCTTTATTTACAATAAATATTTTAAAAATTATTTTAGTTCAATGTTTATTAAAACTCTGTTTATGGGAATGTCAGTCCCATGTGAGAGGAAGCGAATTAACCGAAAGCAGATTTTTATGAGAGCGTAGAGGATAGTGCAACAGTTAGTAAATGGATCTTATAAATTTGACTAGGACTTTAAAAAATTTAACGATTTTCAGTTTACTTAGGCCTAATATAGATATGTAATCTTCTTACTATAAAATTTTCTTCTTCTGAAAGCGCAATTTCAAGGTTTCGATCACGTTCACTCATGGTGTCGTCTGAATCATATTCTTCAATGAAAGGCAATTTTTCTGTTTCTATCTGTATTTCAGCATTTTGTTGAAAACAAGAAAATGAAGATCCACTACCCTGAAAAAAATTTCCATGTAAATCTGCAATTTCGTCATAAATTGTTATTTTTGTATCAATATGTTATAATGGTTTCACACTTCTCCATTACGCTGTTTTTTATTTCGGTACCACGTAGAAGATGGCATAACATTTTCCGATTCTGGATGTAAATATTTCTTATATCTCTTTGGTCTACGGCTATTGTTCATGATGTTATCTAATCCCTAGATTGAAAAAAATGTTATTTTATACGAAATATAAAGCTAAAACAGTTTTTACAAAACATGTTGACTTATGCTTTACTAAAACAATTATTTAATATTGTTGCCATATACTTAGTGATGAACATAGATTAAAATAAATTACTACATATCGACGCCTCCCGACAGGAAAATGCTTTTCCAAATGTCAATGCAAGAAAAATCTATCTGAGAAACAAGTGCAGTAACACAAATTTATTATAAGTTTAATTTATAATTTATTATTAAATTAATTAAATTAAAATTTCTTCATAATAATACGTTAACATTACAAATAAATAAACTTAACATTTAATTATTATTTAAATTTTTTTTATTTAAATTCTGCAGATTTTCTCGAAATCTTCTTGTAAGACGATTTTATGGATAAAATACTGATGATACTTAAATATTGATACAAATTTTTCTACAAATAATATTCTTTCATTGTCACTAATAATCTAAGTTCTGAATTACTGTTTTCCCATAATTATGTATGATGGATATGTATGACAGATAAAAATAGTTAAATTTAGCACATGATGATTGTTATTATCTTATGAAATTAATAAAACAATTTTGAATTTTAAATGACATCTTATGAAAAATATGTAATAATATCTAGTCAATCAAGAACAGATTAATTTTATAAGGGATTGTCGTGAAGATACTTTCAGTGGTGTGTATTGCATCCATAAACTTAAATAGAATATTTTCTTTTCATATGAACAAATGATTGAAATATACTTATAAAGCCAACGATTTCATATCATATATTTATCGTCGATCAGTTTTGAACTTTTTACAATTACCCTTATATGTATAATATATTTTTGACGCGCGTCTCCCCTTTTTCAAAAAAAACTTAACGTGTATTATTTTCTGCTATATCACCTATTTAATTTAATTGGTAAACACTAAAAAATAACAATTTTACTTACTTGATATAATACTGCTCCTCTTATTACACCTCTTATTATATTATGGTAATTGTAGTCCAATTCAATTATGTAATTTTTTTAATTAACAATTAACAAAAATTAAACTCCGCGAACAAGAATTTGAATGTTAACAGTCAATCCTGGATGCCAGTAAATAATAAGCGTAGCAAACATAGGGATGTTTTCGCTATATGGACAAGGTGAGTTCCGAGGATTGATATATTTTAACCTCAACTTTGTGTCGTTAGGACCCTTATAGTGTTACGTCATTGGCTGATCCAACAGAAACGCGCTTATGCTGATTGGATTATTTTTCCCTCCCTCCCTCCCGCATTTGAAAGTTTTAAAACGTTAAAGTATGCGTAATATCTCCTGTCAGTCACGTGATAAGAGCAGACAATTTTTCTTGACCGAGTAGTGGGTACCAGAAGATCTGCCGGGTACAGTTTTATTGAGTTTTATTTTGTATTTTCTGAGGTCAACTTCGTGTTTGTTATGGAGACTATAAAAGTGGCTCTCGTTTTGTTCAACAACGGTTGTCAGAAAGTGGTGCCAGTGGAATGGATTGAAAAATTTTTTCCAAAAAATGAATCCGACTTCAAACTAAATCAAAAATATAAAATATGGTTCAATGGAAAAAAGGAAAACGATACTCTTTTGAATGGAAACATCCTTCTTTTAGGCCGTAAGTACCATTAAATAAATATTGTTTTTAATTCTTAAACACACATTGTTAATTTTTATACTTTTCTATAAATTTAAAAAAAATTTAAATACTAGAAAGCACGTGTGAAAAATTTTATGCTTGTGTTACTTAATATTGCTGTTATGTCACTGTAATGTTACATTGTAATATTACTAACATTACATGTAACATTACAGTAATGTTACGTGCTACTTCCGAAGATAGAATTAATTTTTAGTTGCATTAGTTACTTCATTTTTAAAGCTCATGTTCACGACATTACTAATAAATGATTGAAAAAAATTATAATTTTTGTTTTAAAAATATTTTGCAATTTTTCTCTTTGTAATTCAATTTAAAATTTTTTAAATGCTAATATTCTTCTTACATTTCAGTGAGCAAATCGGATATAATTAAGAAAAAGAGTAAAAGAAGATTGAAATATCCGAACAGGCGTAATATGAGTTTCGGTAGTTCTGATATAAGCAGGGCGAAATCTTGTACAAGGTCAATAAATCAAAACAAAAGAAAAAAGAAGCCTGCGGTAAGAGACTTATTGAAATATAAAACTTAAGATTTTCAGCACTATAATAATATTTACGTCCAAAATTTATCTTTATAAATCCTGATTATAAAATAGGAAATTCTTATACAATAATTATATACAATTTTTGAACTAGAACTTAAATGTTTAAAATTTTTCTTAATAAAATTTCTGAATTGCTTCTTTGGTTTAATCAGATTCAATTCCTCAATGTTTTCAATCCAATTTTTTAAAATACACTTATTTTTAAATAAAGAAATTTAATTTCTAACTTAACCATGGAATCACAACGTGAATCAAAAATCTAATTGCATTGTGCTTATTGTATGTTGTTTTATTTAAATCAAATGAATTATATTTAAACCAATAAATTCAATATTTAAAAGTAATAGTACTTAATTAATTTAAATATATGGTTTTTTTATTGAAGTAAATATTTATTTAATGACAGTTAAGTAATCAGTATTTGCATCAAATAATTAAAAAATCAAATTCTTACTATTTCTTATTGCCTTTCATCTTAATTTAGCCAAAATTAAATTTATTTAAAATGTAACCTATGAAAAATTTAATATCCAAAATTATGTGGGTTCTGATAATTCGGTTCCTGTTTCACCTTCATGAATTTTATTTTCATTAATAATAAATTAACTTGAAGTCCACAACGTTAAACAAAAAAGAAATTGTCAATAAATATTTTATTTAATGACAACGCAGCACTATTGATAATAACAACAGAGATATATGAAAAAATAGTATAAATATATTAAATATAAATTATTCAAATCTTTGATAAACTAACTCACTTTTTGAAGAAGTAGAGAAAAATATTTCATTATAGTAAATGATTAACCTTTATTTCATTTTTAGTTTTATTTTTGGGGCTGAGTATTTGCAAAAATTTGAAGTTCATATTATAATACTAAGGTAATATTATTAATTACATTATTAATACTCAAGAATATAAACTTTTTTAGGACCAAAAAAAAGAATTTTTTATTCTTGTCCAAGTTCAGCTACATTCGAATCTACAATACCAAACAATGCAGAGGAATCAACTGAAGAGTATCATGGTAACTTTAACATTAATTACTTATTGAATTTATTAATTTCTTGCGTAAGAAAATTATCATTACAAATTCAAGATAATGATTATCTGGAATTTGTAATTGTAGACTTTGAATTTTTGTCTTTTTATAAATTCTAATTGTTTAGTATTTATTTATTTAATTTATTTGTAGGTATTTTTTATTTAGTTTTTACCTTTGTTTAATTTATTACCTAAAATGTAGCAGGTCATTAACCTAACGTCGAAAAAAAATTTTAAAACAAGGAAGTGAAATTTAATTAAAATTCTTTTTATTTTTCCTTAAATATTCTTATAAAATTTTCAGATCAAAGAGGGACCACGCATTCAAATTTAATGGGAAATTGTTCTTCATATGATACCACATTGTTAAGAGAAGGCGAATCTTTTGAAACCCAAAATGGTAGGTATTATCAGTTGATACACAGATAGCATGTAATCTTGCGGAAAGTTTATGCAAACTTCAAATGTTCAAGTTTTAAATGTTTGAGCTTCAAAATTACCTAATTTTAAGAAAATTAAAAAAAAAAATTTTCTAATTTCATACAGTATTAAGGCGGAATCTCACATACAGTCGTTCAATGTCATAATTTTGTATTTAATAAGAAAGATATATTAAATTTTTAATTTATCTTAATGGAAGCGTAAGGAATATAATTTTCAACAATTTAAACAATTAAAAGTTGCATTGGAATAAAGTTACAATTTTCTGTCATAAAGAACTATTTTCTAATTTTAGGTTATGTTACCTAAATCATTTTTTAATGACAGAAATTTTTAGTTTTAATTTAAATAAAAATTTATATTGTTTAAAATGTTGGCAATTAAATTATTTAAGCTTTTACTACATAGAATTTAAAATGTAGTTCAACTTTTTCATATAAAATACGAAATTATCACATCGGAATAACTTTTATTCCGATTCTTTGTCCGAAACTTCCTTAAAACAGATTCTATGATTTAATACTGTATAAAATTGAAAAAATTTTGTTTTAATTTTCTACAAAATTAGGTAATCTCGCGCAAGCTTTCGACAAAATTACTGCAACGTTATGGCTATCCTGTGGCAAAATTGTCGTGCAATATTGCCGTGGTGGGACATTTGAAGCTTGTACCGGAATATTGCAAATCTACCACGGCAAACTTGCTGCAAGATTACGTGCTATCTGGGTAATAATATTAATAATGATTTTTAAGTATTAAATGGTATAATACCTGAACCAAGTATAAGTGAAAGGATTCAACATCCTAGAAAAAGACGAAGCATAATGTATGAACATGATACCAATACAGACGAGAGAGATCAAGTAAGTGATATTCAATATAATGAGATAATTATTAATGTAATTAAAAAAAATGTCAAGGCATTGAATTAAATTTGAAAAATGTTATCAATATTCGCGGTAGATAATTGGCGCCAAGTAAAAATTGCGAATATATAGACATTTCACGTGAAATGTCCCAAGTTAAGAAATTAATTTCTAGAAACAAGATGTAAATTGGTGAAATTGTTAAAAATCAAGGTCAAATTAAAAAAATTTGTAAAAGCGAAAAACTTGTAATTTCTTCATTTATAGTATTTAATTTAGTATGATTGCAGTTTGTCAACATTCAGTCATGAATTAATTTATTCAAATTTAGCTTTAAATTATTTCAAGATTTTTTCTTTTCTAAAAGTTTCAGATCTGTGAAGGTATTTCTGTCCACATGGATGTATGGCAGTCTATAAAGACTCAACGTGATTCGCAATTTGTTAAGGACTTGGCTGAAATCATTTGGGGGACCACTACATTACAAAAGCGGTGTTTGGACAGTTCAAAATTAACATATGATAAAGAAAGCAAACAGTTGACTCCCGAGAAATGCAAAATAATAATAAGTAATTCAACATCTTGCTCATTATAACTATACCCATTTAGTTTTATCATTTTTTAAAATATTTATTTTTTTTTAATAGATCACTTACAAAATAAGGTTACGGAAAGTAAAGTGACTGGATGCAAGAGATTATCCAGAGTCAATAAATTTTGGTCTTACATGACAGAAAAAATTTATGATTCAAGAAGAAAATTAAATTTTACGTCTGTTGAAGAAGTCTAACGAATTAGAAAAAAAGTTTTTATTGAAAACTAGGAAAATGTATATGTAAAACGCGTTTCATCGCCATTTCAATTGTTTAACAATTTGACTTTAAGATTTTATTTAAAAAGTTTACTTTTTCGAAAAACCATTTAAATTGTTTTTTTTTAAAACAAAAAAAATTGAGTTATTTCATATAATTTATAAAACATTAATTTTGAAAAAATGTTATAATTTTGTTCAAATATATTTTATGTTATATAAAATTATTTAATAAAATATGACTGAATGTATAAATTTTTTATTTATTCAGCCCTCTGTCTAATCATATGACCTTTCTCGTTTAAAAAGATTTATTTTGACTTCTTGTGATAATATATTACTTTTCATAGACAAAAATTACAATTACATATATTTACTATTTACATTTTATTAATATATTGTATCCAGAAAATAATTATTTTAAGTTTTATTATTCTACTTTCATCTTATTAATCAAAATTAAAAAATGAAAATGCACATAAATATTTAAATATAATGTGTTAAAATACGATACAAATGATTAATATAGTTCAAATTGATTAAATCTGGTTTTAGAACGATATCGGAAACTATATGGGAAAATACATCTTTGCTTGTCCAAATTTCCAACATCGATTCCTGTATAGTTTCCGATATAGCATCCCATATGGTTCCCGATATAGTTTCCTATATGCATTTAGATAACGTTTCAGATGTAGGCTACAATCTATGTTCCGATGTCGGAATTTTCGATAGGATAACGTATTTTGGTGCGTTAATTATGAAAATGATAGTGAAAATTGAAGCAAATTTGATTAATCATGGTAAAAACCATAAAAAACACCATAAAATCATGTTTTTTTTGCGATTAACTCGTAAAAAACTCAAAATTTCGAAAAAATTTTTAGGCAAAAGTTGTAGATCTCAAAAAACGTACATTTTATCTCCTATGCATTTTTTACCAAAAATCATAATTTTTTGAGAAAAATCTAAAAAACCATAACTAACATATAAAAATGATCACTTTTGGTAAAAATATATACGAGATAAAATGTGTGTTCTATGAGATCTATAACTTTTGTTAAAAAAATTTTTTGAAATTTTGCTTTTTTTACGAGATAATCGCAAAAAACAACGATTTTAACGTGTTTTTTATGGTCAAGTTTCGCCTTAAACATTTTGTCGGTTTTTACCATGATAATCAAATTTGCTTCAATTTTCACTATCATTTTCATAATTAACGCACCAAAATACGTTAGTATACCAAGTTTTATTAAAATTGGAGGTACCCCTAATATTATAGTGTTTAAAAATAATAAAATTGTGCGTAAATTTTTGTTGCTTGATAACTTTTTTTGGAACTTTTAAAAACTTGAGAATTCTGTCAATGTAACTTATTTTCCTTGTTTAAAAAAAAATAATTATTGAATTGTAGTTATGTAATAATTTATGTTTGATCACATTAATTTCATATAAGAAAATTCTGGTTTAAAGTGAGTTGTAATTAAGTATTAGCATTATACAAATTACATTAGTTTATTAAAAAAAATTTGCTATACGAACATTGTTACTTAATTTATTTTCAAAAAAATTGAAATTTATGCAGAGTTCACTTGATTAAAATTTAAATTCATGTCATTCTAAATTAAATGATGTTAATAAACTCCGAATATAAAATTGGGTATTAAAACGCATATACCATTGGAAAAAAATATATGTATACAATAATATACTCTTTGTAATAATAAACATCTGAAAAACTGTTTGATGACTTTACAAAATAATATAAGTATCTGTTTAAAGTATTTTCGTTATAAGAGACATTTTCTCAAGATATTTCATAGCCTCCCCTGGTCGAGCCCGTTAAGGCGCTCCCAGTGCGGTTGAGAGCTATGATGGTCGAGGGTTCGCGTCTCAGAGTCAACACGTCGGAAGAATTTTTTTTTTTTTTTTTATATTATTGACGCTAAATAAAAACAAATATATTTTTTGTAACAGAGATCTAGATTTGTTACATATGTGTAACCGGGAACTCATTTATAAATGCTCTTTTAAAATTTAATAATTTATTAAATTATAATTTAAATTTAAAAATTGTTTAATAATTCTCAGTAGAGTTTTAAGAATACTCTTGCGTGAAAAAATATTAAATAATATTTTTTTAAATTAAAAAAAAAGAAAATCGGAATTGACATAGTTTCCTACATAGTAAACTACATCGTAAACTATATCGTTGCCTGTCCCATTTTCCAACATAGCTTTCTATATAGTTAACTATATAGCTTCATATATAGCTTCCTATATAGGAAACTATATGGGAAACAATATAGTTTCCCATATAGTTTCCTATATAGGTTTCGATATCGGAATTTTCGATAGGGTCGGCTCTATCCCCGCCATACTCACCTCCACAATACAATTAAAGCCAATCTCGCCTATTTCCAAAACTTTCTGCCGTTCTTTCTGCTTGCGGCTAAAATTTACACATACAGAATGATTTACGATTATGATAAACGATTTAAAAAGAAATAATTTTTTTTAAATAGTAAATTTTATATTTTTTTTTTCTTAAAAAATATTTCTTGTAGTCCTCATTAATCAAAAAATTATTAAAAAATATTTTTTAAGCAACAAATTGTAGATTTTTTCGTTGTAAAAAAATTATTTCTTTAGAAATCGTTTATCATAAAAATAAATTTATTTTGTCTTAAACAAATAGAATATCTTAAAAAATAGATCTTTTTTTAGTTCAATTTATTTCTAATTTTGATTTGCAAAATTTTTCAAGAAATCAATACTTTTATAGAAGCCAGTGGCAAACGTAATATGTATATGTATATGTAGTCATTACGCTTTTGCTTACGTGAAATCGCAATTTATTTATATATGTTAGGGTTTTTGGGTAAGGGAGGGTTTGATCTATTCGGTCGAGACGTACTTACATAATTTCGATTGAACTTCATTTAAGCTAAGTTCGTTTAATCGTTCAATTATGTTACGTCGTCTCGTCCTCTAGATCAAATTTGTAGATGTTTAAAGCATTAAATTGCAACTTTGATTTTTAGAAATATTTTATTGTCGATCAAAAACACTAGAAACAAATTCACCGACATTTTCTATTAAAGGTCGATTGTAAAATGACGCGAATACTTTTTAGTTTTCGCACCAACCTGCAGCTTGTCTAATTTTTTCAATATTTATTCCCTTTCGAGCAGCTGCTGAGGTTGAGGCGTGGCGGGTACTATGACCTGTATAAATTTTAGTGTCGATACCACTTTTATTAAGGATGTCCTTTATCCATCGACTCAGAGTTTGCGATGTGCACGAGTGATAGGGTTTTTAGGGTTTCGTGGCCCATGGCCGAAAGCCTTATAGTTTCACTTTGGCGTCCGTCTGTCCGTAGTATATTTTGGGGCACCACAGCTCCCAAAATCAAATTTTAGGGCACAGATCCCAAATTAAAATTTTGGGGCACCACAGATCCCAAATTAAAATTTTGGGGCCCCACAGATCCCAAATTAAACTTTTGGGGCACCACAGATCCCAAATTCGAATTTTGGGTCCCCACAGATCCCAAATTCAAATTTTGGGGCCCCACAGATCCCAAATTCGAATTTTGGGGGCACCAGAGATCCCAAATTCGAATTTTGTGGCACCATAGCTCCCAAATTCGAATTTTGGGGCACCACAGATCCCAAATTTCAAATTTTGGGGCACCATAGCTCCCAAATTCAAATTTTGGGGCCCCACAGATCCCAAATCTCCATTTACTAAATGGACATTTTCCCGAATGGACATTACATGTCCCTATAGTTGACATGTCTTAATAGTGGACATTATCGAATGGACATTTTACCTAATGTTTTTGTTAGCGAATCAAAAAAGATAAATGATAGAAGAAAGACCTCCACTCCACAGCCACTCTTTCTTTTTTCTTTCATTTACCTTTTTGAATTTTGATTTTGCCAATTTTTGATTTTCTTCGAATTTACTGTCTGGGGGAGAATTAATTTATGGAAATTAATATTTTATAATTTATAATTAATTTATAATAAAAATTTTGCTAAATAAATCAAATTTAATAGTACATAAAATTTATAAAATAAATTTTATTATTTATTTTTAAATTATTTATTTTTTTTTAATTAAAATGTAAAGCGCCACGAAACCCTAGATGTAGGCGCAATTGCGCCTAGTTCTTTTCCTATTTTTTATATGTTAAAAACAAAAATTTTGAGTTTCGAGGCCTATCTTCTTTTGTTCTCTTAAGATATTCTAATAAAGTACTTAAGACACAGAGGTTTGGTTCTTGTTTAAAAAAGGGGAATTCTAATATTGGTTGAGCTTTCTCTACTCCGAAAGTTTTAATTTTGTCTGTTATTATAATTTTTATTGAATTTTCATTTATCTTTATGTTTTCGACTAATTTTTGACAATGTTTGGACCCTTTGTGCCGTCGCTAATGCCATAAGCATTACAAGCTTTTTTGATAAATTTTCTAAATTAATTGAATCTTTTTTTCCCGTTTGTGAAATAAACTTTAGAACGACAAATGACTTACCAAAGAAATGGAAATTGAAGTGGTTTCATTTCTAAAATACATACTCTAAACTTTATGCAACGACCTAAATAATTGCAAATATCGTTTAAACGATAAAAAACACCACTTTTGCTTAAATGTGAAAATATTTCTTATTCATTAATGATTGCGTTAAAAAAATCGAAAATCAATGACTTCGGTTTTGAGAAAAGTAACTTTTTAGAATTAAATAAAATTTTTGATGTATCTCATTTAGAAAAAAGTCAAAATCGACCAAAATGAATACTTTCTCATTTATGATGAGAATGTAAAGAAGGTTGATCGGATCGGGCTGTAACTTGCACATAGTTTAGCCCTAGGGGTGAGTACTTTAACCAAGAAGTATTGTTAGGTTTTTCTAAAACTGTAGGAGATATTAATTAATTAATTAATGTTAATAAAAAATGAAGTATTTTAAAAATAAATAAAGTGATTGCAATTCTGAAGCTACGAACTATTTTGGATTAGAGGATTGTTTATAAAAAATTGCAATGTTAGCCAATTGATTATTAACAACGCACTAATCCAAAATACTTCATATAGGGCTCGTTGGATGCTGAATTATGTCAACTTTCATTTAGTAACGTCAGAATTACGATAACTTTATTTGTTACAGTCCGATCCGATCAACCTTTTTTCACTTAGTACGCTATACGAATTTTACCCCATATATTCATTTCAATGTTAATGCTTATTGCTCAATGTTAATTACTGTATCCTTATTGTTAATTGTTCTATCATTAATCCATCCTGTTGCTCCATTGGCCTAAACTTTATTTGTAACCTGCTTAAAACCGCGAAGCGTGATAGGAAATGTGATAAAACAAGTTTTTGTTCTTTTTTCTCTTATGCTTTGTGTTCATAAATGGGTAACAAATGAAGTTTAGGCCAAATGAGAATTAGTTGATATACAGATCAGGCTAAGTAATAATTAGTCCTTTGTATTTATAGGCCAATTGAATTTAGTTTAATTCAGTGTTAGGCCATTTGAAATTTGGAGATAATTCATGGGCCTCCAAATTTCAGAGTAAATATAGAAAAATTTATGAAGTGATTGTCAAAAATGAATGGTATATAATATTAAAAATCATTTTTAAATGTTATGAGATTCTAAAAACGTTATTAATTTTTTTGCTCAGTGAGTGTTTATGGTCCTTAAGCCTAATATAAACAAAAGTATCAAGTTATTTATTCAGAAAACTTTTTCATGATATTAAGTAACATTTCATAAATATTTGGTAAATTTTTTTCTAAAGAAATAATAAAACAGGATTTTCTCCTTGACTTTTTATTGATTTACTTTAAAGTATTCGAAAAAAATTTAATTTAACTCGGGGGCACGAAAGGGTTAAATTATGTTACATAAAATTGATATGCGATAAATGACTAACTATTCAATAAACTTTCGACAATAAATTAAAAACAATTTTGGTTAGTAAATCGTAAACATGTTATGATTGTAGAACACAAATTAGATTTTATGAAATGTTTTCAATTTAAGCAGAACTACTTTTAGCTTACAATCTAATAATTTAATTTTGATCAATTTTATTATTAATAAATCGGATAAAATTTTACAGCTGTTTATTTATTTAATAATAACAAATATAAATAATTTTTTAACGCAAGTAAATATAACAAATTTTCGATAGATTAATCAAAATATTTTTTGATTTATCGTCGAGAGTTTATTAAATAGTTGTTCACTTATCGCACATCAAGTTTTTGTAACATAATTTAAAAGGATTGCAACAGCAATGGAAAAATTGTGTTGAAGTTATCCAGTATAAATAATAAAAAAAAATTTCATTTTTATTTGACTTTTACACTTGTTAAAAATTAACCTTCAATTACAGAACAGAACAAATGACATACTAATGGAATGGAGTTTTGAAACTTTTGCATTTCTTAATTTCATTATATAAATTTTGTGCAACGTCTGAAATAATTTTGAATATCAGTTATACCCTAAAGAACACCACTTTGGCATAAGAGAGCAAAATTTCCTTATTTGTCAATGATTATAATAAAAGAAAAAATTCGAAAATCGATTAATTCGGTTTTGAGAAAAGTCACCTTTTAGACTTGGTTTTTAATTTTTTTAACATTATTTTTTTATTACATATTTGAAATATTCAAGAAATAACGAATAATTTTCATATATTACATATTTTTTTTGGAACTTGATTTTTTGATGTATCTTTATGTTTTTCGACCTCAGGAATCCAAAAATCACATTTTTAAAAAATGTCGTTCCGTGTGTGTGTACACTACATTTTCTTAAATATCTCGAATACTATAAGAGCTATTTTTTTAAATTGTAGTTCTCACTGGCGGACAAATAATGAGAGTACTTTGAGCCATATTAATAAAGATTAACTATTATTTTTTGGATTTAAAAATTTTTTTTAAATCGATTTTTGCCCATAACTTAAAAAAATGTATTGACACTAATAGGTATTTATCTCTAGTGTTGTAGAGTTTTTCTAAACGCATCTTTTGTTCTATTAGCAAATATCCTACTGTTATTTTATTAAGAGTTATTATCATTTTGAAATTGAAAAATTTCAAAAACTTAGCTTTTTTGCATTATTTATTAAAAAATCTTTATGTATCTTTAAAAATATTATGAATAACTTGGAGAATATATTTAAAAACGATTCAATTGACCTATTATTGAACCTTTTATTCGAAAATATTACGAAGTTATTGATGTTTAAAATCTATCTCTGCAAACGCTCAAAAAATACAACATAACACCGTTTTAAAATTATTATAATACTAAATAAGTTACCATAAATTGAATGAGTTCATACTTCAACTTAGCAGCGGTTTTTTATTTTTTATCCTCAAGTATAACAGAAAAATACGCGTTTCAAAAATCGTCTACTTCTGAAGTGGCGAAATGTAAAAAAATCATAACTTTTGTAATTTTCATCAAATAAAAAAATAACACGTATGTCTTTTTTTTCCATACAGAATTCGAAAAAACATGTTTCAATCAAAAAAACATTTTGAATGAAAAGCTTACAAAGAATTCCTTATATGTAAAACTAGGTGAATTTCTAAGTTCATTGGTTAGAACATTACCGTTTAAATTTTATTTCTTTTTAAATTATAATTTATTAAAAGTAGGAGGTTCGCGACATGATTTCATAACCTTAAATGTTGTACTTTTTTTGAAAACATTATTATTCAAAAACTATAAAGTATTAGATATTATTATTTACCAAAAACATAAATTAATTTATTCTTCATCAAAAATTGATGGAATTTTTATATTATTATTTTATTTTTACACTGAGAAAAATATGCTATTGAATCAATAGCATTTCTGCCAAAGGTATAATAGTATATTGCTTGACATGGGGAACACAGACCCATTTACGGAGAAGGCGAATGTTTTTAGCACGAGTCGAGCACTGAGATGAACGAAGCCGTAGCTCAAGCGCCGAAGGCGCGAGGGTGAAGCAGGGTGAAGGCTGAGTGATTCGCAGTGCTTGTCAAGTGCTAAAAATTCAGTCCTCTCCGTAAATCGGTCCTTCCCCATGTCATGCAACATATTTTTTATCACGAATGCACGATTTCGACAGTTTTGTGCCCCGTCCAGCGAGTTTAAACTTCAGGTTTTTGAGTCGGTGCCAATGAGATCCCGATTAGTATATCTAGCAGACATGCAGGTACTGTCTCACAGAAAATATTGACCTGCGTTCGCCGGTATGGAGCATGCGCACAGCAACAACGAAAGACTGAAAAGTGTGTGTAAATGATTTGTTTCATGTGTGTGACGTCACGTTTTTACTCCCTAGAGTGTAAATTTTTAATTTAAACGCACCCGCGCACGCCGCTCGAAAAGCTGGAGTTTAAGCCCGCTCGGTGGGGCGTAAAACTGACTAAATCGTGCATCTGTGATGAAAAAATTATTATTGATTCAAAAGCATATGCTATTGAATCTATAAAATATTTTATAAGTTTTATAGCATATGCTTTAGAATCAATAATTTTTTTACCTTTGGCAGAAATGCTGTTGATTCAATAGCATATTTTTCTTAGTGTAGGAATTAAATGAAATTTTAAAAATTTTTTCTGTAAAAAAATTTCACAATTTTTTAAAGCTTGTAACTTTTTTCTGGATGCTTCAAAATATTTGGGGTTTCGCACATATTTTAATATTGATATAATTTATCTGCTATGATGATTTGATGAGGGTATTTTGCTTCGTTTCAAAATTAATAAATTTTACAATTTGTTAATTAAAAAGTTTAATTGTAAGACTTGAAGTTAACAAAAAATATCATATCTCTTTTTTCTTATGAGAATAGAAAGAGATGTAAAACTTTGAACTCCTAGAATTTACTTTTTTCAGTAAAAATTTTTCAAATTCATTATTTTTGAAACGGAGCAAAATACCCTCATCAAATTTTTATAACAGTTAAATTATATCAGTATTAAAATATATGCGAAACCCCAAATTTTTTGAAACATTCAGAAAAAAGTTACAAGCTTCAAAAAATTGTGAAATTTTTTTACTGACATAATTTTCAAATTCGAAAAAATATTTTAAAAAAATAAAATAATTATATAACAATCCTATTATTTTATAATGTAGAATAAATTCACGAAGAGAAATAGATGGTACGGGGTACTATCTAGATAGTATCAGGTATCATATTTGATCTTACATATACGGACAGGAATCTAGATTGTACGGGATACTATACATATTGTACGGAGTACCATCTTGATTGTAAAGTGGGTAACATAACCTCACTTTTTTATCATCTAGATGGTACCGAGTAGCATATAGATTGTTCCGGATACCATCTACTTTTTACCATCTTAAGATCATAATTTCTTACCATCTATTTCTCTCCGTGTTGATTTATGTTTTTAGTAAATAATAATATCTAATATTTTATAGTTTTTGAATAATAACAATAATAATTGAATAATAATAATAAATAAATCATGTCGCGAACCTCCTACTTTTAATAAATTATAATTTAAACGATAATATTATGACCAATGAACTTAGAAATTCACTTAGTTTTACATGTCATTATCCCACAATCAGTGTGCTTGTTTGGAATTATTAGAGACATTTTACGAGATCTTACTTTAATTTTTATTTTCTCATGATAATGAGAAAGTGTTGGATTTATGCGATTTTAAGCATTGTCTAATTACTGTAAATCTCTACATTTTGAAACCACATGATGCAGACTAAAACTAACTGTCGAGGGTAAAATTTGAGTACCGTGATGACAATGTTATTCTTAAAGTCATAGTAACTAAGAGAATAGAAATTACTTCATATAAGAGAAATAATTATAATAATTTACTATTGATAAAGAAACAATTCTCTCATGAAAATATACTATGAAATTATTCTATAGAATTTAGTAATTTCCAAGAACTTACAATTTTTAAGATTAACTAATTCACTTTGATTTTACTTCTAATTATTAAGTAATCTTGTTTTTTCATAGTGGCTTTACATGATCATAATTTCAACTAAAATCAATGAAAATAGAAAATTTAATACAATTAACCTGGCGCACTAATTTATCGGATTGGGGGTCATTTTTTCCAATCCACCAGTTTCAAAGTTTAATTTTACCAATTTTATTTTTTTCAAAAAATTCTGTTTTCAAACCAAATTTTCCAAAAATTTATGTAATAGGGTAAATGTACTAATTACTGCGCGATTTGAGTCAAAACACATTTCTATTTTATAAACTCAATTTAAGACTTATTAAACTAAAAGCTTGTTATTAAGATTTAAAAATATATTTTAAAATATTTTCTATTGTGGCGCGTTTGTATCAGTTTCGGTGACCAAAATTACGTGTATTTTGAAGATACTTTGCCTGCCAAAATTGGAGCTAATGGAAATCTTAAAAATGTTTCAATTGCGGTTCGGAAAAAAATTTGATCTCAAATAATTAAATTAACAATCGTTTAAATGTGCATCTTCATTAGTAATTGTATCAAAAAAGATTAAAATAATTTTTTTTAATCATTTTGCAACAGTTATATTAAATATAATAGTAATAATAGTTATTTATCATGAACGCGCCTTAATTGGTACACTTACCCTAAATCATTTTTTGCCAATAAAAAATATCCCGAAAATAAAGTGTGAAATTTAGAATCTGACGTTATAACTGACACTTCTTAAGTACGTTAAAATAATAATAATAAAGTATTAATAATTTGTTCCTGAGCTTGCAGTTTCTTCGCATCAATTCTTCTTTTCATTTTCTGTCCTAGTTGCAATTGTCTAAGTGTTAGATTGTATTGTATCGGCTTGTTCTTTTTTATTTCCTCAAGAAGGCATACAGGCTGGGATGATGTTTCCTACTTGGAAAAATAATTTTTTTGGAAATTTTGGTTTTGGACAAATTTCTGGCACCATGACCTCAAAGTCATTTTTATTACATTTTTAAGTCGCAAAAATTAATTTTGTGAGAGTTTGAGAGCGTACCTGTAGCAATGAAACAAATGTCCACACGGAGAGAAAAGACTAGCTTTTATAGCATGATAAGGCATACGTTTAATGCATGAATCTTTTCCATGCTATTATAGTAGAGAAATTCTATTAATATTAGTCAGAATTCATACATTATTAGTATGATTGGTATCCATACTTAAAAGGTTTGAGAAACATGCTTTTCAAAATATCGATTTATTATTTAAAAGTACATATATTAAACATGAATTTCAAAAATAAGAAAGTTAAAAATATTAAATAATTTTTAAGTTATCTCCTGTTAAAGTGACGTCTTTTTTAAAAACATGGTTTGCGGTGACCAACACTATGGGAATCTGGTTCGTCTAAAATCAAAAATTGAAACGGATTTACATTTATTGAAAGATTATGTAATCCTTGATCGAAGGATTTGAAAAAAATAACACGCATACACAACTAAAAAATATCAATTGCCTTTATCCGCTTTCAATTCAAACGTGTAGCCAAGTTGTAACAGACAACACGATTTAATTCTACATTTTCCCGCTGAGGTCGCACTAAACAGTCGAATACCGGAATACTCGAGATAGGTGTTGCCGTATTCTAGGGACAAGTTTTCCATGCTGTCAAGTCTCCTTATCAAGAAGACTAGAACCAGGAGGTGAAACTTCCACGCTTTACCGCAGTGAGTAGTGGCATGGTAAACGTGCACACGGTGGGCGTGTCGTTTAAGTTCGTGTACTGCTAATAGAACGAATTTACGAATTCTGCGCATACTAACCTTGTAGGTTTTGAAGGGGAAATTTCGTAGCAAGCAGCTGCAAATGTTTGCGTCTGCTGGGTTAGGTAAATTAAATATAACACAGGCCTACAAAATTTTGGATTTTGTCAGACCCAGAAACCGGAATAGTCATTTTCGATGTGATTTGTCACGCTGAATCCAAAAATGACAAGGAAATTACTCTATCACGTCAGCATTTTGAGATATTCTAACCTAAAAGCGTGAAAAATGAAGTTTTTGGTAATATTTGACACTCTATAAAATCAACAAAAAATTTTTTTAATCATTGGTCCAAATTTCAAAAGAAAGTATTATATTTCCCCTTTCAAAATTTTCTTGGCTTGATCTGATCCAATTTTTTTTCTCTGAGATACAGCCATTTTCGTTTTACATTGCATAAATTAAATCCCTTTAAAAAAAGAAAAATAAATTACGAAGTACTCATGGCACTAAAAGTTGTTACTCAGGGGGTTTTAAAATCGCTAATTACGAATGTGATATCAGATTCAAAAATATGACATTTAATTCGTAATCAGCGACCCTAAAAACCTCCAAGTAATGAATGACAAGCGAATTCGGTAAATTTTTTAAAAATTGTCCGCCATATGGGATCCGACATTTTGAAATTCAAAAATCTGACGTCAGATTCGTAATTAGCGACCTCAAAAATCCCCGAGAAATAAGTTTCAGTGATATCAGTACTTTGCAATTTATTTTTCTTTTTTAAAGGGATTTAATTCATGCAATGTAAAACGAAAATGGCTGTATCTCAGAGAAAAAAAATTGGATCAGATCAAGCCAAGAAAATTTTGAAAGGGGAAATATAATACTTTCTTTTGAAATTTGGACCAATGATTAAAAAAATTTTTTGTTGATTTTATAGAGTGTCAAATATTACCAAAAACTTCATTTTTCACGCTTTTAGGTTAGAATATCTCAAAATGCTGACGTGATAGAGTAATTTCCTTTTCATTTTTGGATTCAGCGTGACAAATTACATCGAAAATGACTATTCCGGTTTCTGGGTCTGACAAAATCCAAAATTTTGTAGGCCTGTGTAATTAATTAAATATAATCGCATCAAAATATTTATGGGTAAACCATTTGCCATAACCGCATAAACAGAAACTTAAAAACAGCGTCTGCTACATTTCAAATATCAGTGTCAAGAAAGTATGCGCAGAACACTGAAATTCGTCTGAATAGCAAAGCACGAACGATAAGCCACGCCTTCTAGTGGCTTGTTTGTCGCGCCGCATCTTTACAACGGAGTTTCCCCTCCTGGTTCTAGTCTTCTTGCTCCTTATACTTCTTCGTGGACATGTTATTATAGATTTTTAGGTTGCTGATTCCAAATTTAAAGTCAGATTTTCAAAAAACAAAATGTCGGATCCAATATAGAGACCACAAATTTAAAAAATGACAAGACCCAGATAACAAACGTGTCCCGCACGCCCAGCACGTTGTATGCGCCATACCGCGTGTCTGCTGGAACGCAGTGATTTTGTCGAATTCAGGAGAATTGCAACATAGCTCCAATTCGAATAAGGCCCGGTCAACTCCATTGAATAGAAATGGCAACGTTCAGCGCCTCTACTACCAACATAGCAACTAAATTTTACATAAATATAGATATACAAACTGGGTAAAATTTAGTTGCTATGTTGGTGGTAGAGGCGCTGAATGTTGCCATTTACATTCAATGGAGTTGACCGGACCTGAATTCGAATTTGTCGCCATTTGTCGCTAAGCTGGATTCACTGAAGCCCAGGGTGTATTCATTTCAATTCGACTGAATTAGTTTTTATTTGCTAGGTAAGCAGACATTATATGTTTAAAAAGGTTAGTTCTGTAAATATTGATAATGACATTAATACAACATTTGTCAAAAACAATTATAATTATTTAAACAAATACAATCGAAACAAAATCCTATGGTCTGGTCTACCACAGGAAAAACAAAATATTAAATGTTATAAACATGGATATTCACGGGAATTATAATATAGAAAATTATATTTGTTCAGTTCCTCATCCTAAATTGGAAATGAATAAGTTATTTTTAACATGTTATTTAAAAAAATACGGATTTACTAGTTATACAAAGGTCGGATTACTACCGGATTCAACAGGAGTAATTTAGATAGCAGATAGTTTACATACTAACTCCTGATTATTCTGGACTCAGATTTGTCATTTTTCAACGCTTATGGAGAGAAAATTCCATTAAAAATTCCATTAAACCGTACTGCACGGTGTAACTATGTGCTCCCACCTGAAAACGAGTACAAAGTGAATTCTGACGGATTTCACAGTGCTGCCCTTTTAAATCTGCATGGTAAGGTTATAGATGAGAAGGTTCACCATTTCGTGCCTCCGGTACATAAATACCAATTTTTAAGCAAATCCAAGTAAATCTTGGAAATTTCGTCCGCCATTCTGAATTTTGAAAAACTAACATCGGAATCGTAATCAGCGATTCCAAAACCCCCGAGTACCAATTTTTGGTACTCGGGGTAAAAAATAATTTTTACCACCTAACTCCTTAAATTAAATTATTCAACTAATTCGAACTAATAAATTTTCCATTACATGTATTTGTTAATTATTAATTGTCCATAAATATTGAAATCGTTTAATATATTATTCTTTTTCAGGAAAATTAGGAAATATGTACGAGGAAATATTTGATGATTTACAAAAAGTGACGGATGAATTAACAAAAGCTGGATTACGTGACATTCCTTCACCAAAGATATTTAATCTTTTAGAAATTTTAAAATCTCCCAAAATTGTTTCTCAGATTATCATGGAATCCAAAGAATTGTATGAAGGAACATCCAGTAATTCTGATTCTGATATTGATCTCTTGGTCACATCTAGTAATTTAGCAAAAACTCACAATGGTACTGATGTGGAGGTTATAAAAGAATTAAAAAGTGATTCCAAATCTAAGATAACAGTTGATCTAACAAAAGTTCCTGAAAAAAATGCAAGTTTAAATGAATTCCTTCAAGATGATGATTATATTCAAAATGATGCATCGAATGATTCAGATGTTGATAATTATTACACAAACTCGGATTACGAAGAAGACAAAGTAGAAGATAATGATACCAAAATAGAATCACCACCACCGATTTTAAGCATTCTGAAAGATTTAACAGAAAGTTATGCTTTGCCTCCACCGGAAGTACCGAGCGAAATTCCCTTCGACAGCGTTAGAGAAGCTGAAAACTTTGAAATCCTCGAAGAAAATAATAATGATCCGAATAATAATAATAATCTAGAAGAAATACAATTAGGTGAACAAACTCAGCCCAAGAGTCCAGTTGCAGGTTGCAGTAGAGATTTTAATGAAATAGAGTCTGGGAGACAAGTTTCACCAATAATAATGTCTATTACTAGTGAAGAGTCAAATAATTCCGAAACGAGATGTTCTCATCAAGATAGTTTGGAACCACAACCAAGCTGTAGTAAGGAGTACATTCAGCTTGAAGAAAGTGATGATAGCGAAGTTGAAGAACTCGATTCTAAAGTGTCTTTTAAAGTTAATTATGAGAAGCTGCTAGAGGAAACTGAGGCCATTAATCGATTTTTTCCCGATATAAGTGGAGATGCGATTTTCTCCATGTTGGATAAAAATCGAAAGGCAACAAATCGTGTCACTATTGTCCTATGGGACTTATTACCCACAGATAAACCTGAACCTCACATTCCCGAAAAAATGAAAAAAAGAAAACAAGGAAATGATCCTTATCCTCTTAATATTAAGAAAAATGGATCTCCATTTGCCTCATCTAAAATCGACGATATAACAATAAAAAGAATACAAGAAGACGTTCGAAACAGTGAGAAACCTGATATTTTTGAAATTGATCCCTCTCATACAGAAGACATTAAAACGGAAAAGTGTTCGATTAAAGCATCCAACTCTGCTACAAAGAGTAGCAAAGAATCTTCCTTATCGCCGAATGATAAAGGCAAAAAACCTCAAGTAATTAAACCAGCGCAATTTGTTTATAAACCGAAAGTTATTGCTGGAAAACAACCCGAAATAATTAAGAGAAATATTTTATCAGCACCAAAGTTAATTATTAATGCTCCAATCATTCAGTCGGCACCCAAGCGAAAATTACCGTCACCCAAAACTAATGAACTGTCAGAAGAGGGATTCATTTCCGAGGACATTGAAACTGGCAACACAGCCGTTCTTCTACAAAATCCTCTTTCCGCGTTTAACATAAAAAAAGTAAAGAACTCAAAAGATGAGACAAACGATGATGGAAGTCTTCCATCAAAAAAATCGAAAGCCTCGGAAAACATTGGAAATACATCGCCGACGTTCGATTACGATTCTATTTGGTCGCCAATTAATGATCTTATAGCTGATGATGAGACATTTATAAATAAAAGCAATATAATTAACAAAGAATCAAAATTAGAGTTTCTCAAACCGAATCAAGAAAACAAATTTTATCAAATGCCAGCAAATCCAATGGCATCTACTAGTTCTGTAAATCAGCCACATCACACTGCACTTGCTGCGAATACGATAGTCATTAAACCTAAAATCGAAGTAATTCCTAATAAGGACACTTATTATAAACTGAGAAGTATTTTCCCCGATATTGATCCTTCTTTTATTAAGGAAAAGTGTATAAATCCACCGTTTTCAATGGCAGGACTCAATATTGAACAGCAACTAAATATGTTCGTTGAAGTTTTATTAGCAGATGGTGGAAATCACCAAATTCACGAAATTCGTGAAGAATCCGATGATGTCGGTAATAAAGATGAGCAGTATGAAACTCTCTTAGGAATATTTCCAGAAGCTGATCCTGAATTTTTGCGTAAATTTGTGGATGAAAATTATAAAAGTCCAGATAATTTAAAAAATTTTATTCAAAAAAATTTAGAGAATCCAGTGTATCCAACTAGAGCGCAATATTTGGAAAAAATTAAAATTAATCAACAAATTAAGGATTACACTACAGATTTTAGCGTAAAAAAGTTCTTGCAAATATTTCCCAATCCTGTAGAACACTTCGAAAAATCTGACAGAAAATGCGCCTTTAAGCCAATGGCCAATGAGTTCTTAAAGGACACCTTTCGGAGGCATAAGGTAATGAAAATCTATTTTTTAAACTAAATTGTATCTTGGTGCTAGAAATATGTTTTTTATTTGCAAAAAGTTAACAACGCCATTTTGTTTTTTCAAAAAAATATTTCTTGTCCTAATTTGTGCTACAAACATTTTTTTGAAAAAATAATAATTATGACGTAAAAAAACCAGTTTTAGCTCAAAAAAGCCAATTCCATGTTATTAAAAATAAACAATTGTGTAAAATCAGATTATAAAAGAAATTTTTACAATTTTCAAAATATTTAATAATAAATAAACTTAAATTTAAAAAAGATTTTTTAACCCAGAAATATTCAAAAGTTATTTCTACTAAAAACAAATCTTGTGCTAAATTGTGCTAGTCCAGCACGAAAAAAACAATTAATTAATTTATTTTTCATAATATTCACAAAAAAATTAAAAAAATTTCAAAATAATTCAATTTTTAAAAAATTATTTTACGTAATAATATTAGCAAACGAAAATACTTTATAACTAATATTTGACAAAAGCCGCTCTAATAATTAATCGTACTCTTTTCCTAAAAATTCATAAGTATTTTAGTTTTCTTTTATGTTTTGACTATATGTATATGTATAACTTTATTTTCTTTTGTTACTGTTGCATGATATAGACACTATAAGTAGTAAAAATAAACAAATTTATTATAAATAATTTCTAATTAATTTTGTGGCAAACCTGCAGGTTTGCCCTGCTACCTAGAAATCTAGAAATCCTGGAAAATTCAGGAAAATTTCCTTCGAATCCTAAAAAACAAACAATGTTGAATATATTGTTCTAGTCAAAATTTTTATTATTGACTTGATTCTTTGCTAAATTAATTAATGTTCGATTCCAGGTGAGATTTTGAGTTTTTCGGAGTAGGTTAACCGATTGCAATGAAACTTTGGAATTTTGTTATTTATAGTAAGACTAATCTTTAACATAAATTGCAGCTTAAAATATTAGTTAGTTTACGAGATTTGCAATAATAACAAAAAATTTTTAACTGCTATATCTTTCGTTCTAATAATCGGATTGAGGTCTACCTTTTCTTAAAATGTCAAGGAAAATGAGAGGAATACATCTCTTTCAGAACAATTTTTTATAATTTTACAACTAAAAAAATTATTAAATAATAATTGAATAAATTTCGCGCGTCAATCTAAAATTCAATCACTTAAACGCTAAAATGATCTTACCTGTGTTTTCTTTAATGTTCCAAAGGCATCTAATTGTAAATGCAAGTTTAACTTATTTAATTTTAATAATTTAAGAGTTTAAACAATTGCGATTTCTGCTAATTGACGTGCAGACGACAATGCGCACGCAGCATTCTCACGCAGCCAATTTAGTTCACGAATCACGTCAGCTGGTTACGTGAGAATGCTACGTGCGCATTGTCGTCTGCACGTCAATTAGCAGAAATCGCAATTGTTTATACCCTTAAATTATTAAAATTAAATAAGTTAAACTTGCATTTACAATTAGATGCCTTTGGAACATTAAAGAAAACACAGGTAAGATCATTTTAGCGTTTAAGTGATTGAATTTTAGATTGACGCGCGAAATTTATTCAATTATTATTTAATAATTTTTTTAGTTGTAAAATTATAAAAAATTGTTCTGATATAATTATTGACTTTGATTTTAGGTTGCTACAATATCACAAATTTATCGAAGAAGAAATCATCATTTGAGTCTAACAGCTAACGACTTAAGAAATCTTTCACCGGACATGAAAGGGAAGAGAAGTAATTATCTGATGCCAACTGAAGATATTCCTCTTCTTCAAGAAATGGCCTATATTAAATTTAAAAATGATATCGTCACTTATCTCGAGGATATCAAAAGACAGGAATTACAAGACTTCAATAATCTGAAAGTAAGTTTCATGTCATGGTATTGACATATTCCTCGATTGCTAACGCTTGCTTGCTTGATGTATTCTGTATTGAATATTTATTGCTGTACTCTGTCGACAATTCTTGTAAAGAATCAGGTACGTGATCTTGTATCGAGTACACAGAGAAACCTTTGGTTCGTCTGCTCGCCCAGAGTAGTAAAATTTTTATTGCCCACTATGTTGGACGTCCGTTCTTCCTCTCTGGGCGCAGAGCGTTCTCGTTTTTGGTGGACTGACTTCTCAAAAATTAGGAAGACACATGGAAGAACAGTCTTTCCAGAAATGGGCGATAAGACGTATAAATTTCGTGGTGGCGCTGAAGCACCGGTCTACAGCGAACTGTCGACCCAAAGGTTTCTCCGTGTACATAATAATTTTTTACTACGTCAATACGGTCATGCTAGTATTTCCTCAGTACTGCGACTACATTATATCAGTACTAAACATCAGTACTGTGAAATAATATTAACACAGTACTTTTTCGTATAATCTACAAACATTAATTACAAATTTGTGTTTGTTTCTTAAGGGGGGCGCCTACTTTAGAATGTAAAAAACTGCGTACATTTCAGGAATTTTTTTCTCAAACACATTTAAATAAATCGATGCGAGATTTAGTGTATGTTTTCTTATATATTTAAATCTTTGAAATATAATTTTTTGATTAAATGAAAATAGAATTTAATAATAAAATAAACGCCATATATATAACGTCTCGCTGCTGAAATTTTCCCATTGCGTACAACCTAGGGTCCACAATTCTTATCCAAAACAAAAAAACAAAATTTTTTCTTTAAATATACATTATTGCCTTCTGTATGAATTAAAAGATTTCAATAGAAAGTAAAAACTGACATTTTTACATGACTTTTTAAAAAAAATTTAATTTTCGCCAAAAAAAATCTCATTTTTCTTTAAAAAAAGCACTAAATTTAACTCTATCAAAAACAAATTTAATTCATACAGAAGAGACACTTTTTATCTTCAAAACAAGCCCAGGTAGGCCTTAATCGGTTGAATAGATTTTTGTCTATCGTGTACGCAAACTACAAAAACAGTGTTTTGAGAAAAACGAGTTTAAAGATTGAAAAACATATAAGTGCTGTTTTTTAAAAACTTACGGCAGTCACAGGCCTCGATGAACGACTATTTTTTTTATGGGTAGCTCTTAGATAAGACGACATTTTACTGATAAATGGTAATTTTAATGGTAGATGTAATAGTAGATAAGCGCAACAAATGATGAAAAGTATTAGAGACCGCGAGTGGATTCGCGCGCCAGGCCACGCGCTTTATTGCGTTCTACAAGCTGTAACTCGAAAAATACTTTGTATTTTGACATAATATTTAAAGAGCATATTCTTAAATATTCTTAAATAGTTGTACTTTCAGTTAAGACAACTTTTAAAAAATCGATTTTTTTCTTTTTGAGTATATTAAAAAAATTAATATTTTATATACAGACTTCATAAACGTCCCCTATTTTCTCTAAATGTCCCCTTTTTCCTTATTTGTCCCTTAAAGTACTCTACTTTAAAAATTTTCCCTATTTTACACAAAAAATTAGTATAAAACTTTGATTTTTATGAGAATAATTTTTAAAAATATTCATTTTCTACATAAAATTTGATGAATTTATAATAAATGTTTGGATAGAAATAATTAATTATTTATCAAATAAATTTCTAACACATAATGTAATTAAAGAATTTGGATTCAAAATCCATCAAAGCCTATCCAATGGAAAGTTTAATACTTATCAAAAAGTTTTGATACAATATTTCAATCAAATTACATTTTGCTAATCTCAGACTGCTCGACCTTTTCTTATGAATGAGACTATGAATTATTCAAAACAATCATTAACACAAATTTACAATAATTTTAATAAAAAATCTCCAAAAATTCAATTATTTCTTAAAAATTTTCAAAATTGTATTATTTCTAAAAATGTTATCAAAAATTCTTTGTTAAATTTATTATTTAAGTTTAATCACTTCACTGCTATAGTAAAAATTGATACTGAGGTCTTAAAATGTCCAACAGATTCTGGTCGACAAATTTTTATGAAACTTAGTATATATAAGGGTTTTTGGGGTTTCTGAATGCAAAAAAACAAAAAATTTTTTTGCGATTTTTACTTGTTTTTCAATTGTTTATTAGTTAAAAATAATAAATAATTATTTAATTATAACTTAACCAAACATCATTTATACATGTAGTGTGCGAATAACTAATGATAAAAAAGAATTTATTTTACAATTTAAATAGAAAATTTCATTTATTTTATATTAGGATGATCACGATACAACTTATGTGTCGCTGACAGTTTGGGCCCCTAAATTCTCATGACACAGTGTATGTGTCGCTGACAGTGGAAGGGTTAAAAATTGTCTTAACGTCAATTATTGTCTAAATTTGTATCTAAAATTCTTTGGTAAATTAATTATTTCAATAAATTTGATCAATTCTTTGATAATTAAATTATTAAAAATATTTTTTAATTCAAAATTTTCTATGATTCAATTATTGTTTAAAATTTTGTTAATAATTTTCATTAATTTAAATGTACAATAATTGTAATTATTTTCAACTTAAATTTTTTGTTTAATTAATTATTTCTAAAAACTAATCTACAATTTTACAACAATTCAATCATTTTAAACATTCCTTAATTAAAATTTATCTAAAATTCCATTACTATTTAAAATATTTGTCGAAATTATGAATTCGAATAATTTTTATAAATGAAACTTAAATTTTCTTAAAATAAAAAGTACACTACCGTCGGAAATTGTGCGACCTCTGCTTTTTGGACGACTATAAAGTGATTTAAATCTACAAAAATATTAAAACTAAAATTTTTTTCTTTCTTATTTTATAAAAGCTAATAAAAGTCTGAAAGCAATGATACAGTAGAATCCCGCTTATCCGACCTTCACTTATCCGAGCTTCCGGGTTATCCGAGGCACCTATTGCGCTCTGACCAATACGTATTATCCGAGGTGCAGCTCGGATAATACGGAAAGTGCCGTGGCTTATGAACACATAAACTTGTTATAACACGATTAGATAAAGGGGAAATTATTCGAAAGGTTGCGGCCGATTATGGTGTTGGAGAAACCACCGTGGGCGATTGGCGTCGAAATCTATCAAAATTAGAACAATTCGGAATAATATCCGGTTACGCGATGACAATTCGTAAAACGATGAAACCCGCAGAGTATGATAAAATTGACAAAGGTTTATTTCTATGGTTTACTCAACAGAGAGAAAAAGGATTGCCAGTATCAGGTGAGTACGCTTCATAATCTTCAAATCAACATTTGTTGAATATCAAAAAATTTGAAGACTTATTCAAAATAGTTTTTTCCAAAATTTCTTTTCATTTTTCCTTTTCAGGAACCATTTTACAGGGAAAAGCAATGATGATTGCGAAACAGTTTCCGGATGAAAGTCAGACTTTTACAGCAAGTGTTGGATGGCTGGATAGATGGAAGAAAAGGCACGGTATTCGTCAGTTAAATATCTGTGGTGAAAAAATGTCAGCTAATGAAGGTGAATTGAAAAAATTTAAGGAAGAATTCGAGAAGATTGTATAGAAAGAAGGATACTCGCGAGATCAAATTTATAACTGCGATGAGACTGGCCTAAATTTTAGGATGATGCCTTCTAAGACATTGGCTTGACGAGAAGAAGCGGCGGCTCCAGGGTATAAAAAGAATAAAGAAAGAGTTACTATTTTAGCATGCAGTAACGCGTCCGGAACTCACAAACTTCCACTAATGTGTATCGGGAAATCGGATAAACCCAGAGCGATTAAACACATTAAACCTGAAGCCTTACCAGTGTACTATGCACATCAGAAGAGTGCTTGGATGAGTTGTGATCTCTTCAAAAAATGGTTTTTTAATCAATTTGTTCCTTTGGTTGAGAGATTTTTGAAAAAAATGGACTTTCTAGAAAAGCGATTCTTTTACTCGACAACGCTCCCTCGCATCCAAACGAGTCAACACTCAGAAGTGACAACATAATTGTTAAATTTTTTCCACCAAACGTGACTTCCATTGGACAACCAATGGATCAAGGCGTACTCGAGACGTTAAAACGTCATTACCGACGTTACTTACTTTAAGAAATTCTGGAGAAATGTACCGCCGGAAGTACCCTTAAAGAATGTTTGCTTGAAATAAAAATGAAAAGTGTCATTTATTGGTCAGCTCAAGCTTGGGATGCTGTCCGAAGTCTCACAATCGAAACGTCATGGTAAAAAATCTTGCCTCCTATAAATCAAAATGATGAAATTGTAGACGATGTAGATCTTCATAACATCATGGAGCAAATTCCTGGTTGCGAAAACGTCGACAGAAACAATACTGAAGAGTGGATTCAAGTGGATGATTGTGAACAGGAACTGACCGACGATGAAATCGCTCATCTCGTGAATTCTGAAGAAGAAATCGCAGTTGATATAGAAGATAGCGAAGTGGAAGAAACTCCACAAATCAGCCACGCAGAAGTGCTAAATGCACTTGAATTGGCTCTTAAATATGTTGAGGAACAGCCGGAATGTGATTCAAGTGATATTTTATTGATAAAACGATGGCGAGATATTGCGGCTAAAAAACGAATGAGCAACTTAAAACAGTGTTCTATTACAGATTTTATCAAACCTTGTTAGTGACGATTCACATGTTATGTAGAAAAATGCTTTGAACACCAAAGTTTAGTTTACGCTCATATTTTTACTTAAATTTTATTTTTTCTTTACTTTCTTTTTTATTTTTACCTACTTTTGTGTTCATATTTCATTCTCCCATTCAAAATACATAAAAAATTATTAAAATTTTCAAATTCTTTATTTCATCCGTGTTATCCGAGTTTTCGTTAATCCGAGGTGTCCCTTCCCCACATTACCTCGGATAAGCGGGATTCTACTGTACCTTGAAAAAGAGAAAATGTTAATTTTTCAATTAGATATCTAAGAAAAACCCAATTTTTAATGTTTTTACTATTTTTTTATTTCTCTGTCAAAAATTAATTTTTTTAAACGTTCTTGGGCTTATTCGAATCGTATTTTGTTATACAATTCAAATTATTTAAAACAATTCATTTCCACATTCTTCCCTAGCGTATGAAAACCGTGAAATTTGGCTCAAAAATAGTCAAAAAATTATGATTGATATTTAAATGACAAAAAATGATCAGTAAAATATGTAAATCTGAAATTTACTTACATAAATCAGAGAATTTTAAGATGATCTATTTACTTCATTTTTAAACATTACATTTTGTTGTAAAATTGAACTTTAATTTTTTGACTTTTTTGGAGACAAATTTCACGGTTTTCATACGCTAGGGAAGTATGTGGAAATGAATTGTTTTAAATAATTTGAATTGTTTAACAAAATACAAAAACATTAAAAATTGTGTTTTTCTTAGATATCTAATTGAAAAATTAACATTTTCTCTTTTTTAAGGTATCATTGTTTTCAGACTTTTATTAGCTTTTATAAAATAAGAAGGAAAAAATTTTAGTTTTAATATTTTTGTAGATTTAAATCACTTTATAGTCGTCCAAAAAGCAGAGGTCGCACAATTTCCGACGGTAGTGTAAATGATTAATATTTTCAAAAATGTGTCCTATTGAATTGAAATCTTGAACTAAATTAATGACAATCTTTGAATAATCTAATAAAATTTTTGTTTCTATTTTTTACAGGAACAAGGTTTGTTGCTTGAGTGCCAATGTTGCTTTAATGATGAATGTTTACCACGAAAATGTTCCACATGCGAAGACGGACATATTTTTTGTCATGGATGCATTTTAAGAGGTACTGAAAGCAAAATTAGTGATGGCCAAAATCACATACCTTGCTTTGTGGAATGCAAGCGAGAATTCAGTCTATCAGTTCTACAAGAAGTTTTACCACCAACAACATTTAGTATTCTTCTACAAAAGCGACAAGAAGCTGAAGTAATGGCTGCAGGTTTGGAAGGACTTGTTTCTTGTCCGTTTTGCCATTTTGCGTCAATTCCTCCAGTTGAAAGTAAAGTCTTCAAATGTTTGAATCCAGATTGTATGAAAGAAACTTGTCGGTGAGTTTTTACTTAATTTAATTGAAATGTTTTACAATTTTTTTTTAGTGATCAGATTTATTTGCATTTATTTATTTATTTTAAAACTTAATGTGTCTGGGTTATTGTTATTTAAACAATTGTAAGTTCTGGTGATTGACACTAAAAAATTGGGTGCTAAGTTCACGCAGTGCCATTATTTTAACAAGAAAAAATTGGTCAAGTGCGAGATAAACTCGCTTACCTAGGGTTCCGTTCACGATTATTTAAATGTTTATAAATATTACAAAAAAATTATTTTCCTTTTTTTTTCTTTCAATTTGCTTGTAAATACATATGGGGCATTCTTTGTCAAATAAGACACCCCCTCTGCCCAGAATATTTTTAATGAAAAAAAGGTTTCTATTAGGTCAAATTACAGAAAATTTTATCTATTTTTTCATGCTGTATGGCACTTTTTAAATATTTAATATGGAGGGCCACAAAAGTAAAAAAACTGCAATGTCAGCAAGAAATATGATATTAAAACGAGTGTATTTTTATAATAATTGATTTTTAAAAGAAAATACGAACATTACAGTATCTGATGACAGTCTCTGGAAAGAAAAATCTAGTATTTTTTTCAAAATTTTTGTAAATTAGCCGAATTTGCTTAAAATTTTTGATATGCTTAAACTTACAGTTAAATTCAGATGGGATGTTTATGGTCACGGGTTCTTTAAGTCGTTGACTATATCTGCATTCAAATTTTGATAGTATTGCCTTCGGTAGATTTTGAGAACCTTTTTATAATCAACTCTTGATTTTCTGAGATTTGAAAGGAATGATTTTGCATTATTTGCGGTATTGCTGATGCAGAGTTGAATCTTTTATTGAGCTTTCTTCTCATTTTGTTGTGGTCAACTTGATTAAATTTAAAAATTTGAATGTTATTAAAATAACTGCTTGCCCAATTAAATAATGCCTCAAAAGTCAAAATTGCATCTTCTGGCTTCGCTCTGAGACTGGCTTTGTATGCTTCTCTTTTGAATGTTGCCCCAATACCATCATATCCACTCTTCCTGTGAGCAGTTGCAGTAAAGTGCCATTCTGCTTCAATATAAAAATCAGCTTTGTGTTTAATTAAATTTGTGATTTGAAACCTGTTCTTAAAATGTTGCTAAGCACCATCCGTTATGTATATTATTTTCTTCAAAATCCCAACTTCTTTCTTAATTTCGGGTATAAGCAAATTTTGAACAGAGTATATCGTTGCAGTATCATGTTTTAAGCTGTTTGAGAGAAAGATGCAACTTGTATGTTTCACCTCAGATTCTTCTTTGTAATAATAAATTACCGGAAATACAGTGCACTGGTCATTATTAAAATGAAAATCTTGCACTGCATCTTGAACCACGTAGGCATAATTTTCTGAAAAATCGAACATAACAATCACTTCTCCTTCACTCAAGTTATTTTTCATTTCTGAAATAAAAAGTGATTGCTGTTTGGCAATAAACGAGTGAGGCTTGAGCTTTAATAATTTATTACATAGATAGTCAGCAAACTCAGTTTTCTCTGCAATAACAGTCTCCAGAGTAGACCTGTCGGTTCCAGTCCAATTACTATACTGTACGTCATTAATTTGAGCATCGGAAAGTACCTTAAGTAATTTGGAAGACAGCTTTTCAATTCCTGGACTCTTATCACGGTGGGTTTTAAGCGATTATTATGAAAAGTAAAAATAACCAAGATTTTTCTTTTGGGATGTTTTCTACAACAAAAAAGAAGATGTTTGCAACAAAAATGAAAATCATCCATCGGTCCCTTTTTGAGAAAATTGATTTTTTCTACAAAATCGCATGATTCCTCGCTCTTGAAAAGTTTCATGCAAATAATGTTTAAAATTGCATATAATTTTATATATATATATATATATAATCTGTTCCAGGAGAAATCGATATTTTTCTGTGCATCTTGTTGTAAAAGGGTGTATTTTTAAGTGAGAAAGGCGTTTTCTAGATTTTTTTCTGAAAAACATAGCCAATGATATGAAACGGATTGTAACATGTGTTGCTTTTCCTAAAACTAAAATCAAGCAAACATATTTAAAATTTTTGTGACCTGCGAGCCTGGTCGGAAGGATCTTTTATGGTTTTATGGCTTTTCATTGCAAAATTAAAAAATGTTGGAATTTCAAAAAATAATTATATAAATATTATATTTGCAATGTACAGGTTAAAACAATTACAACGGTATAAATTTTTTTGCAAATACTATAAGATTAGAGTTTGTACATATGTAAATCATGAAATCGTATAACTTTTCCAGAAGCAAATTTTAATATTTAGACGTAAAAATTTATATCGTTGGAATCGTCAAAATCTGCAAATGGTAAATTTAATATTTAAAAAATTATTTCTTTGGATTTAAATATTTTTTATTTTGCACCAAAATGCCATAAAATCTAAACGACCCTAAAATGGATAACAAAAATTTAGTTGTCAATAAACATGTTTCTTCAAATTTAAAAGAAATTGAAAGAGAAAGCTTATTTGCTGAAACGGAAAATAATATACGCCTCCTTTTATAGTTTTCTGCGCGTAAAGGGCCCAAATTCGTCCTGAAAAATATCGATTTCTCCTGGACCAGAGTATATATATATATATATATATATGCAATTTTAAACATTATTTGCATGAAACTATTCAAAAGCGAGGAATCATGCGATTTTGTAGAAAAAATCAATTTTCTCAAAAAGGGACCGATGGATGATTTTCATTTTTGTTGCAAACATCTTCTTTTTTGTTGTAGAAAACATCCCAAAAGAAAAATCTGGGTTATTTTTACTTTTCATAATAATCGCTTAAAACCCACCGTGTTATCGCAATCATTCAAATGACAGTTAGAGTCTGGATTTTTACACGTTATAATTTTTAAACAATCTTTGTAGTCACTAATAGCTTCAAAAGAATTGATTGTTAATTTATTTAATTCGATTGCATCCAACATCAATTTACAATTCTGATGAATCGTACACACACAAACGCTGTGTGTTCCGCTAGCACCAGGCAAAATGCAGTGCTTTGGATGCAATTTAGCAAACATGCTAAAACTTACTGTCAATTCTGAATATGATGTCTTGAACTCAGCGTACAACTCTTTCAAATTAAAAAGCATAAGACGCTTTTGTACCTGCATTATCTGGCCATTTAAAATAACTGATTTAGTATCCTTTCTTCCAGGCATAATTCTACTGTTATCGTCACTTTCAAAAAATGCTACTATTTCATCAATAGTCGTCGAAGCCAAAGTTCTACCTACTTTTGCTGTTAAATTTGGTTCTTTATCTTTCCGTGCTAGAGATCGTGAGCAAATAAACTCTTTTGATAATTTATTGATACTCCAAGATTCTGGAGCTGTAGTTAAAATTTTTAACCTTAAAGGATCGTTTCGTTCAAGCGCTAAAAATCTTACCTTTAATCCGTTAAGCATAATTTCTAATTCAATTTCTCTAGCAGATCGCGTTTCCGACTCTTCTTGAATAAAATCCATATCGTTATTAATTTCAGAATCATCACCAGCAAGATTATCAATAGGCTGAGAATTAGATTGCATTTTCTTTCTACAAGAACTACATATTTTACAATCATTTGGTAAATCCGAATGTACTTTTAACATTGATTGAGATATTGTTCTTAAATCATTTCCAACGTGTCCCTTTTCGCCAATTTTTTTAAATGGATTTATGCATCGATCTCTTCTTGATTTTTCCGACATTTTTATCAATATAGATTTTTGAGACTGTGATATTTGAATCGTCCAAAAATTTTTATCAATATAGATTTTTGAGACTGTGATATTTGAATCGTCCAGAAATGTTCACAATTATATTTGCTCGCTTTGACATTTAAACACACGACGTTGGTTAAAAAAAATCCAATGCGCTATATACTTAACGATATAGCACTTAAAGTTAGAAATACCTTCCTGTTTAATAAAGTATTATTCATTGATATTTTTTCAAGTGGTAATTTTAAAATTAATAACGGTACACATTTTGTTGAAAAAACCAGAAACAAACTCTACTAAAAAAACTGATTTGAAAATTATGCTAAATGTATGAAAACAATATACAATGCGCGAATGAAAAAAATATTTTTGAGAAAAAATTTTTAACTATAGTTAAAAAGATTAGAAGTAATTACAAATAACAATAATAATTACAAAAATTTGATATAAAAATTAGGTAGAATTTTTCTCTTCAAAACTGTTCATAAAATAGTCAACTTTTACGAGAGTCACGGACAGTAGATTAATGTCTCAAAGAAAGGTAATAAATACGTTAATGTTGCAAATGCACAGAAAACGAAAGTACAAAAGCTTATTTAATAATCTTCAACCTGGAAGTTGTACGCAAAATTCAAAACATTCCATCTGAAGTTAACAGTAAGCATTTAAAGCATATCAAAAATTTTAAGCAAATTCAACCAATTTACAAAAATTATGTCAAAAATAATAGACTTTTCTCTCCAGAGACTGTCATACGAGACTGTAATGTTTGTATTTTCTTTTAAAAATAAATTATAATAATACACTCGTTTTAATATCATATTTCAAGAGATAATTTCATATTTCTTGCTGATTATGCAGTTTTTTGACTTTTGTGGTCCTCCATATTAAATATTTAAAAAGTACCATACGGCATGAAAAAATAGATAAAATTTGCTGTAATTTGACATAATAGAAACATTTTTTTCATTAAAAATATTCTGGGCAGAGGGGGTGTCTTATTGACTATATTTTTCTTGAAATCTTCTTAAAATTAAATATGTGTACCAAGTTTCAGCTTCTTAACTCCAAAACTGTACATGTTAAGACGGGGGGGACATGCTTTTTTCCGAAATTTCGAGTTTTTGGAATATAACTATATTCAATTCAATTCCAATCGGATTCGCTATAATTTTCGTTTAATCTACTCGCTAAAATACGTATATATACTAAGTTTAATCCAAATCGGTTTAAATGGCTAGATTTTAGAGCTTTCTTGACACGTAGTGTAATAAACATTAAGCAGGTTAATAGTAAAAGAGAAGATCACATTTATAACTGATAAATTAATATAACTTTATTATAATCAAAATGACATGAACAGATATATATCTCTAGTGTTGTATTGTTAATCGTTCGACGTGAGACTGACTAATATACTTCGTTTCTATACCAAAATTCTTTTCTGCGCGAATTTAAGCGCAAAGGTTCAAATTTACATTTCTCAAATTTTACCCACACATTCAATCATACATGCGACGCAACAGACAATTTTTTCAAAATTTTGAGTTTAATCAGTTTTAATGAGCGTTTTTGTATCCCTATTAAGAATTCTACAATTTACACTATTGAAACTTAGCTCTAATTTTCATTTTTCAGGACAGCAATTTTATTATTTGGAAGCTTCAGATAAAGTAAATAAAATAAATTTTGTAATAAAAAAAAATATTTAAGAAAAGTCACTGAGTTGTGTTACTAACCCCTTAAAGTTTTGACATATGAAAACTTATAGAAAAATGAACTCAACGTTAATTTGCGATGCCTGCACCGTATAATTGGCCTTCTAGATTAATATTGGCTTCATCTTCAGTCTTTCGAGCGACTTTGAGCATAAAAGAACGCAATTGTTACCACAGTAAAAGAGAAAATAGCCGATAGCGTTAACACATAATTAATAAAAAGATAATTTTATCCTCTATCTAATACGACAAAAAAGTCAAAACTCAAAAAAGCGAGTTACATTGTTTCCAAATATGTTGTCAGAGTTACGCGGTTTCTAAATGGTCTTGAGAGTTATGTATTTTTTACATTGTCTCTGGAACTTATGTCTTTTCTAAAAATTTCTAAAAAATTGTTTTTTTTATATACAATCTACAAGAAACAATGTTTAAATTTTTTTTAAAATCAGCTCGTCATGCCATAGCCAGTAAGTTGAAGAAGACTTCTGGTGAGTTTCATGTGTATAGGTTAAAAATTGGCTCAGCTGCACGAAGTATTATAAGGAGCACTCACTCCACTTTAGCAGATAGCCACGGTTTCGCCAAATCAATTAGAGAAATGTCCCATAACGATTAGGACGCCTCTACAGGAAAAGCTATGTACTTTATAGTTTTTCACAATATGTCTGCGCCTAATATCGTCTGCTACTGCTCGTAAATAAAGAGCTTTGTGTTGTGTTGTTACATCCGAAGATGTTAGCCTGTCTGATCTGAAATGAATTCGATTATACAATTTACTTATAAAATTCAAATAAATTAACACCATTCACGTGCGCGTATATTTTTCTTGTGCATGTTATAGATAAATGTGAAGAACTTGATCAATTTAACTCATTCGTTTATAGGTTATGTAATGCGTTGAATCATGTCCCATTAAGATGCGATGAAGTCTTAAAAGAAGATGAGGCACGTCTTAAATTAGAGGAAAAAATGACAGAAGCTCTTGTTCGAACCTGTTATAAATGCCAGAAACCATTTTTTAAAGAAGAGGGTTGCAATAAGATGACTTGTGTTTGCGGTGCTTCTATGTGCTACTTATGCTCAACTCCTCTCAAAAATGGAGATTACAAACATTTCAATGGACAAGGATCGTCAAACTCAAATTTGTTAGTAAAGAATTATTTCTTTTTACATTAATACTAGTTTTGTCTCGTAGTAAAATTTCTTAATTGAAAATTAATAACACTTGATTGTAGGTGTCCTTTATGGACCGACAACCGTCGTATGAATGCCGAAGCAGTACGGAAAATTGCAGAAGTCACGGAAAATGAACTGAGGAAAAAAAATCCTAATTTAAAAGTCACGGCAAAATCTATTTTACCTACGTTGCCACCAAAAACCAGAGGACCTCACGATGATATTCCCAACGCAAATGCATTGCCGGTAAGTAAAGTTTATAAATTTTATTCACCTTAATAAATAGAGACAGGAACTTTGTGCTGAAGCATAGAAGCATTAATTTAAATTTGAAGCATAATATTCGCATAATATTGAAGTATTTTCGTAAATATTGTAAATTTAAATATTTTGTTTATAAAAAACTGTATTTTAGGGAATACAATAATTCAGGTTTAGAGACTATTTAATTAAATATTTTCTTAAATAACTTAATTTTCGAAGAATTTTATTAAATTAATGAAAAAAAATAAATTGTCGCTTAGTTTAAATTAATATCTTTGTAAATAATTAAATTTTAGAAGATTAGTATTTAATTTTTTTGTAGCAATAAAATTTCAAATGATTTTTATTTATAAATTATAATATTTAAATTGCATCATAATTTTTTCATATAAAAAAATTTAGATTTAAAAGTATTATGAGTTACTACGTTAAAGGTGAATCTTGAAAAAAATCTGCTAACTTAGACAAATTTTAACGAACTCTAACCAATTAGAGATCATTTAAAACAGAATTGACTACACTTTCGAAGTGTAAAAAGAAAGAAGGTATGTCTCATCAGATAACAGTTACAAATTAATCAAAAAGTTGAAAAATCAATAAAAAATCAAAATTTTTGAAAGTATTTGGTCTTTATCGTCATCAATTAAGAAGATACAACAAAAATAATTTATACAGTTGCAAAGATCTGCTTTATAGCTTAAAAATTAAAAAAGAAAATTTGAAATAGGGCAAAAAATAAGGAAGTTACAAGGATTTTTTCACAAAAAACAGTTTTTTGTCTCTAAAATCAAATTTGGAAGGTATATAAGCAATTAAAAATACGCCATTCTTTTCAGTTTTTATGCTTTACAAACTTTACTAGGTCCGATAAGAAGTTTTTGAAGTCATATTTTTTTTTGTAACACAGTGTTATTTAATGATTTTATTAAACATGTAAATTTTATTATTAATTTTAATAATTTTAAACAATGGTTAATTATAAATTTCAATATTCATTGATTTTTATTAAAAGATAAAATCTTGTAGAGAGGGACAGCAATGAATCATCAATTACGAGAAAAGAGCCTTAATCTTTTTAAGTTATCTGGCGCCTGGGCCCAAACAGTACAGAAGGACGTATTTGTTGTTTGCACGTATTTTAATTTCTTAAGGGGGGAAACTCGTGTAAATTAAAGTAAAGCATGCCTTAAAGTACACAATATAAGCTTCATAACAAAAAATTGTATTAAAAAATATTACAAAATGACGGCGTTACAGGCGTTTGAACTTGCATCTTTGATTTTGCGCCGTGCAGCCTACAGGTTTTTACCGTTAAAATACGCAAATACGCTTTGCATGACTTTTTTTTAAAAAAAGGTGCTAGTCATGCAGTAGCCAGTAAGATAAAGAATATTTGTAGTAAGTTTGATTAAAATCGGTTATAAATTGGCTGAGTTACATTGCACAGCGCGCGAAAAAACACGTTTCGAGAAAAAAGCATATAAAGTTTACGATACATAAATGTAGTGTTCTAACTATTACCTTGAAGATGTTATGTATTCGAAAATAACTATTGCACTAAAACCAAGATTTACTATTACTTGTTTATGGAGCTTGCTAATGACAATTAATAAAATTATATTGACAGGAAACCGAAAGAATAGAGGGATCTCGTGCTCATAGTTATCTATGCATTTGGTAGCATCTGAAGTGCTAAACTTATGATTACTATAGACATTCATACATCTAATTATAGATTAGTAATATAGGATCATATTCTACAGATAGTAAACTAATTTTTAAAGCAAAAAAAAAAAAAAAAAACTAAAAAAATTTTGTTTTACACGAGTTTTCCCCCTTAATTTGAGAGTTCTAATATTGATTTTTCTTGAAAATATTTTTAATAATCTGTTGTAAATATAATTTTTATAGTCTTTAAAATTTTGAACTTTCAAATAAATTTGTCAAAATATTTGCCAACCTTTTAAGTTTAAGTTATCCAAAATATATTCTATATTATATAGAAATCGGAAAATATGTACAGATGTATCAATCAATAGATTTAATAATAGTTAAAATAATTTTTCGTTTCAATAATTCAATTTTAAATTTATTAGATATATTTAATAATTTAAGTAATAATTTCTCAGATGTTAAGCATAATTAAAGCATAAAAATAATAGTATAATTGACATTATTTGAAAGTATAATTGCAGCATAACTACAATTTTTTTGAGAGCATAAATCGTTTTTGTGAAAAGCATAAACTTCCTGTATCTGTTAATAAAGTTTCAAAAATATTGAAATTTAATTCATTTATGTTGCAGGAATATATTTTAAGAATAGCGAACAACCCATAACAATAGCTTCTATGAACCAATTTTTAAGTGCCAAAGACGTCTCAGGTTTGGAGTGTATTTTACATCATTAATTTTTTAAAATAACATATCGTAAAATTTGTTTATATGAAATTGTCAAGAAGAATATGCCAACTATTTTTTTTCTTAATTGTTAAAATCGTAAAACTTTTTTTCTACATTATAAAAGTCTTTAGTTTATACACGCCAAACTAATTTTATCCAAAATTAAAAATCAAGTTTTTGCAAAAAAAAAAGATAAATGCTTGATACTGTGATATAAGTGTACCTACTTAAGCATTGAAAATCAACGTCCAAATAACGAACCCATTCTTTGAATTGAAATTGTATGATGGATATAAAAACTAAGTGCTATCTAAAATTTAGGGTTAAAAAGTAAGGAAAGCAAAAGTTTAAATTTAAATTTAAATTATGACTTTATTTAATCAGTTTCAAAAGTGTTGTCTTCCATGTAATTATTTTTCAGAATTATTGATTAAAATTTGTGTTTGTTCTTGAAAATTAAAAAAAAAAATTTTAATTTTTACATATTTAAATTTTTGTTCTAATGTAAAATATTCTTTAAAAAAGAAAAATTGTATAAAATGCAGTTGAATGAAAGTATCTTTATAAATTCAAAGGTAGTACGTACGTAGCACGGATTAAAAGCCTTGTTAAGCCTTGTCTTGTATCAATCTTACTATAATACTTTAGATTTAGTAAGAAATGAAAGCTGATGCATTTACTTAAAATGGTGAAAAAAATGTACCTGAGAATAACTGGAGTTATTTTCTTAAAATAGTATTCTTTGAGGAAGTGAATTCTTTGATTTTATATAACAAGTATAGTGATTACCACAATTAGTTAATTAATTTGATATATATATATATATATATAAGTTTAATGCCATAATTAAAAATGTACTAAGTTTTGTCAATATTTAGGAGTATCTTGTAAAAATGTTTCCTGTGGCTATATTTAAATTTATTGGTTTAAAAGTCTTAGTTTTTATCCTTTATATTATATATTTTGTTAAAGTTTTTTTTACCAAACATTTCAACCTTAGAATAATTAAAATACGAAATTCTTATGCAGTGCATTATTTTAATTTAATGTAAGAAAAATTTATCATTTGTAAAAACTATGTTCTAAATAATTTTTCCAAATTTTGTACACAGTTAATGATAATACACTTTTATACAAATGTTTATTCGAATTATTTTTCATCTCTTACTCCAGAATTTAACCCTCATTACTCACATGTAGACAAATCAATGGTATAAGGTAAGGTACGCTTTTTGTTTTTTGGTTCTAAAATATTAATATTGTATATATTTTAAAATCCAATGAGGTATTGTTTGACATTTGGTGCCATTTAGAATAATTTTGTGGTAGAAAGTTTTTTTCCTGCACTAAAAATAAAGAATTTATTAGTAATTTTTTGATGAATATTTTTTTTTTGACAAAAATTTTTTTCTGGTGGATTAGAACGATAACGATAACAAACCTTACTTAAAATCCTAACGTGGTACGCAATTTAGGAACCCGAGATGGTGTTCAGCACACACAAATGCATTGGAAACCACTCTGATATCTCAAAAAAAAATAATCTTGTAGATCATAAAAGAAGAACAGATAGAAAAAGCTGTAAGACACAAGAAGCAAAGAAAACATATTATGCTTAGAAGTTCTTCTTCAAAAAAAAAAATCAATTAATTAATCGATTTACAATATTTAACAGTTCAAATTATTTGTCGAATCATTATAATTGATTGCATAGTTTAAAATATTATTTGTTTACAACTGGATGATTAAAATTTTTATAATTTACATTATTTAGAATTCAAAATTCTTAGTGAAGAAAAAAATGACCGATTTTGAAAAAAAAACAAATTTTTGATTTTCAAAGAGAGAGGATCAAATTCATTTTAAATCAGGCATGCTTGACTCGGTTGAAACTAAAATGCATTTTCATCCAAAAAATATTGTATTCCGAAGAATTGTTGACGACACGAATTTTTTTAATTAGCTGAAAATTTTTTTTTAGAAAGATATAGGATTTTCATTTTCTAAGTCTGAAACGTCGTTTATCTAAAATTTAGGAAAAAAAACTTTAAAGTGTTATAACTTTTAAGGGGTAACATCACCCAAAAACTTTCAAAAAATCGAAGTTTTTTTGCTTAAATGGTCTCTTAGGGTGTTAGAAATAATATCCCATTAGTTATAAGTCGAAAAAAATGGAACTGTTTTTAAAAAATTATTTTCGTCGGAAAGACACATTTCATAATAAGAAAATTTAATATGACTAAAAAATGAATTCAGAAATCACTACCCTGGGTAGTGATTGTGGCATCCTTAGCTTTACTTTGAAAATTTGCAGTCCGCCATGTTGGATATACCATCTTAAATTTTGAAAATCTGACGTCATATTCGTAATGAGCATACCCAAAAACCTCCGAGTAACCAGTTTCAAGCAAAACTTCTATTTTTAAAAAAATTTCCACCATTTTGGATCCGAAATTTTGAGTTTTAAAGAAAAAATTAAAAACTAACGTCATATTCGTAATCAGCGACCCCAAAAACTTCCTAGCAAGATGTTTCATGTACATCCGTTAAATTTTTAATTTTTTCATCCGCCATTTTAAATTTTTAAAAACTGACATCGGATTCGTAATCAGCGCCCCCGAAAACCCACGAGTAGTAATTTTCGTGAGCGTAGCTCAACTTTTAAAGTGTTGACTTATATTTTTATGACTGCAAACTTTAAACTCATTTTTCTTGAAACTAGATTTTTTAAAATGGGCGGAAGGATTACTCTCACAATTTTTAACGGATTTACTTGAAATTTTGACTGCAGCTTCAGGACACTATTCCTTAGGGATGTACGTAGGATTTTTTAAATTGGTTGATGCGTTTCCATTTTACAGCTATTTTTTGAGTGAATTTTCTTTGAAAAATGGTATTTTTGTCATAAGTGACATGCCATTTTGACAAAAATCGATATTTTTACGTAGTTCTCTAGCAAATAACATCTTCTTTTATAATTCGTTTGAATTTTTTGTCTAGGTACTCATGGAAAGTAGGAAAACTTCCGCCCGTTGTGGCTGTTTTAAAAAACGTGGTTTTTGGTTAAAGTGATGTAAAGGTGCCATTTAAAAAAAAAAAATTTTTTTGTCGTTTTAGTTTAGTTTAATACATGTGTTTTACGTTAAAAAACCCAACATCATTTTACTGTACCGTTTTCTTAAAATAAATAATTGAAATAGACTCTACTTTTTACGTGCTCTGGGTGATGTTACCCCTTAAAGTAATTTAGATATCTCACTTTTTCTTTTTGCATTTGTAAGAGCTTTAATTTTTCTTTCCAAATCTTCAAAATTCTAAAAAATTAAAAAAAAGTTCAAAAATAACAAAAAGGCGGCCATTTTCATAAAAAATTTAATTATTCAAAAACCCCACTCTTTGTTTGCTCAAAATTTTTTTGTGGATTGTCTTCACCGTAAAAAATATTTTCTATAAGAATTTAACTTGTACCTGATTCCGGTAGAAGAGAAAAAAAATTGTTTTTTGTTATTCTTTAAGGAAAATTTTTTAATATTTTAATTATTTGTTATGTATACTTGATATTAATTAATATTAAGTATAAATAACATGCAATTTATATTAATTATTATTATTATTATAAATTATAATTAATTAATATTGATTAATTATACCACAGAAGAATATAAATTTTAACCTCCGCATAAGCAAACATAATTAACAATTAATATGTTGCTATGGAAAAAAAACCATTTTTTCAATAAGATTAAAAGAAGAATAAGATATATATATATATATATATGTATAGTATGTATATATAGTATTCAAATCAATTTTTTAAAGAATTTTATTGTAAAAACACAAAATTTCAACACATTTTTTCACATCTTTTAAAACAGAACAACTTTTTTTAAGAAAATTTTTTTATAACTAGCGGATTATGAAAGAAAAATGAAAGCTCTTTCAAATGCAAAAAGAAAAAGTAGGAATACAAATTACTTTAAAGTTTTTTTCCTAAATTTTAGATAAACGACGTTTCATACTTAGAACAAGCACTTTTTTCTGTTGATTAAAAAAAAAATAGAAAAGTAATTGAGACTGGATTGGCAACAAAACTCTCGAAAAAACTCACTCTGTTGATAATTTTTTTTAATTATAAAAATTTTGAATTTGTAAATATTAAAAAAAGCTTACTCTCTGATGCTGCTGAAATAGTTGCTTATTGTGAAAATGTAACCACAGTTATTAAGTATATTAAGGAAGAGAGAAACGTCACATACACTCATTTAAAGTTAGGTATAAATGGTGGTAGAGGATTCCTAAAGATTTGCCTTTCTGTTCAATCTACGGACCTTGAGCATAATCATAAAACGAAACGTCCGATATATAAAGAAAATATTCGTACAAAGTAATTTGTGGACTCTGAAGTGAAGAAATTATTTGTGCTGATGTTGTCATCATGTTCAAAAGAGAATAACAAAAATATTTCTAAGTTATGATCTGCTTTGAATTTTGATTTATTTGAAGGAAGTTTAGCGGCTGATTTAAAATTAGTCAATATTTTGATTAGGACAGTTGTACATATCCATGCACATGGTGCTTCACCAAAAAAAGTGAACTTCATTATTGTGGAACTTTGTTGGAAGAAATAAGAGAAAAAACGCTAAGAAGAGCAGTGAGATATGAGGACAGGATAAAGAAATCAAAAAAGAAATTAGTAAAAGAATGCATAAACGAAATGGAAATTGAATAGGCAGAAAGCATTAAAAAAGGAGAAGGTTTGAGGATAAAATTATGAACAAAATAAAAACGAAAGGAACGTAGGAGAGAAAAAACGAATATCAGGGAAGAAAAACCAAAATATTTCAAGTGAATTAAAAAACATAAAAAATAGAAGTTTTATAGCAAGATACAGGTGTGGAAATGAAATAAAAAAAAATGAATACTGGAAGGAAAAGGTTTGTAGAATTTGTGGAGAACAGGAAGACGGAATGAAACACATAATAAAGGAACGTGAGAAAACGAAGGTGAATGAAGAAGTAAAGGAACTGCTAGGATAAAATGGACAAGGATTAGAGATACTGAAAATGAAATAGAAAAGAAGAGTGAGCTAGTAAAAGATTAAGTATTTTTGGTTCGTTAATATGAAAAGTTTTTTTTAGGAGTTAAATACTGTATTTTGATTTTGATGTTTATTCATATTTTAATTTGATTTAAAAAGAAGAGAAAGTTAGTGAAAGGCAAAGTGAAATAAAGACTGATAAATGCTGTTTTCTTTTTCATAAAATTCTGATTGTTTCAATTTTAATATTATTTTGTGTAATTTAATATTAATGTAATAATATGTGAATATGTAAGATGTAAGTCGAAAGTTTGTCCGAAACCGAAAGGTGTGGACAATGAATAAATAATAGTAATAATATTTTAATCAAACTTTTACGTCCGAGCAGTATTTTAATTATTTAGGTATATAATAGCGATAACATTTGGATAAGAATTTCATTTAATTCACTTTATTTTCTCCAACGTTTCAAAATCTAAATGATTTCCTCTTTAGAGAGTCTATCAATATACAAAATTATAATATAAATCTAGTAGAGAGAATAAATAATTGAATTAATTGACACTTCTATTGACCCTTCTTCGAATTTAAAAGATTTAATATTATTAATAATGTTTTGTTTGTTTGTAAAAATCATAATTTTGGTTTTATCAATATTTATTTTTAACTTGTTTAGTTTACAATAAGGGGATAGTGCTTTTAATTTGCGAGAAATCTCCATTGAAGTATTAGCAAAAATGACCAGGTCATCAGCAAAGGCCAACAAAAATATTTCCAAAGTTCTGTTAATCAATATTCCACTACATCCCTTCTTGATTAAAAAGTCTTCTAAGTCTCTAATAAATAGTATAAAGAATAGAGGACTAAGCAGTTCCCCCTAGAGAACCCCTCTTGTTTTGTTTACGAAATCAGTGGTTCCTTTTATCAGTCTTAATAATTTTATTTTGTATTGGATAGTTTTAATAATAATTTAAAATTCTTTCAGAAAAGATACCTTTTCTATACCAATCTGTATATACCTTTGTATAAGGAATATATGTACAAAATAATAAAAAATGTTTTTATACCTTTATATTTTGAAATGTTCACTAAATATAAAGGTGGTTTATTCAAACATTTTATAAATATTAACATTTTAATTTGTTTGTATTTTAAAAAGTTATTTACAATAAAGTTACTTTTCAAAATTGAACTAAAATCTTATGTATAATAAATTGTTTTTAACATATGAATCACTTCACAATGAGTAATCCTGGAACGCGGTATAAAAATTCTCCATCGTCATCATAGAAACAATCTTTCACTCTGTATGTCATTCCTTGTTTATATCTCCGTTGTGGAATTTTTATATAATGAGCAACTTTAACTTCATCGATATTATTTCTATGCCATTCTTTTACGTAAGTGTCTAAACTACTTCTATTTGACCCTAACGTGATTTCATAATTTTTTTCTTTTGGCATGGGACTTACTTCTGTCTTTTGTGATAGAATGGAATTATTGTTTTCGGGCTTTTTAAAATAATCTAATTCTAGGTTCGTTTTTTCCTTTTGAAATGATTGAGGAATTTCGGAACTTTTAGATTCAGAAATTTCATCATCATTTAATTTTGGTGATGAATAAATTTTGCTTTCAGATAAAGTATTTTTTTCTATTTGATTTTTATAAATTTCTTTCAAAACTATGTCTTCCACACAATTTGAATTTTCCGTACGGTCCACATTGCTTTTCAAAAATTCGTCAAAAGTTATTCGTCTTTTTAGTCTAATTTTGTCTTCAAGAACATTTTCAGAAATTTCAGAAATTGAGACTGTTCTTTCTTTTTGCGGGGGCAAAATGAGTTCATTAACTTGAGTATTGTTTGAAAACTCTGAATTCTGAACGTGATTATGCTCATCAAAAAATTCATTTTGTTTTTTAGCTTGAAATATATATTTGTCATTATTATTTTCTTCTTTCTTGTCATTAGTGTTATCGTTGTTCGAATCAGATTTAGTTGTAGATTTGTTCAATAAAAATTTCTCAGCAATTGTTGAAAATAATTTACTTTTTGGTTTTGGAAATTCTACCTTAGGTGGTATAAAATGCTCTGCTAATTTATCTTTATCGGTGAAAATTATTTGCCTGCCACTAAATTTTTGAAGGTGTTTTGTCATCATTGAACTTACAGACAATTCTCCTTCACGAAAAGCTATCCAGTTTTCAGCAACTTTTTGGTCGTATTGTAAAATATAATTTTTTGATTTGATAGTACCTTTAGTATTTAAAACTTTTTTAATATTGTGAGGTAATCCTGGAAAACTTTCACTCAACTTTTCAACAGTCCATTCATACGGATTACTTTTATGAAGATGTTTTATTTGTTCTTTTTCAGCAAATGTTAAAAAACTCGGCTCCATATCTTTCACATATCTATCTAAAGTAATTTGAGTTTTTAATATTTCCTTCCTTCTTTCGAGTTCTCTGAAAAATAAAAAAGAAAATTTAATATAAGATCAATATAATCGATAATTCTTCAACTTAAATAAGTTTTTTCAATAATAAAAACCTCCTCCACTGGCCACCCTGAGTTGTTAATTTTTTTATTATAAAAGTACAAGAGAATTTTGTAAAAAGATTTCTCAAAATTCAAATTTCAAGGATAGGACATTTTCCCAATTATCATCTCTCAAACAAATTATAAAACAATATTATTTTGAATATAAATTAACCCTAGAAAAAGTAATTGAATTTTCTCACCCTCTAAAGGGTAACTTGAAACTTGTGTAGAAAGGTTTCTATTTGACATAAAACTAATTATATACAGTGATTTTTATTGGTTTTTTAGTAAAGAAAACAATAGTTTTATTGACTTTTTGATAAAATAAAAAAAAGTTGAAAAAAACTTGCAAAAACGAAAAATTTGCCAAATTTGTCGAAATTTGAATTTTGCTGGGGTGTCTAGACAATTTCCTTCTAGGGTTAATTTATTACAAATTGAACATAATCTTCCTATTTACAATGTTCTTTCATATTAAAAACATAGCATTTGTAAAAGTTCATTTTTTTTAAATTTAAATTTCAAATGAAAAAATACATTCTAATTTATCAAAGAATTTTATAAATGAGTCAGTCCATACATTTCGAGACTTTCGTTGTGAGAGTCGTCGCGGTCAAATTTTTAAACAATCTAGTTTTGTAATGTGTTAAACTTAAACATTTTCTTAGTTCATTAATCATAATATTATACCTTCAATTTTTATTTTTGGTATAAAATTAATAATTAAAAGCAGGAGGTTTGGGACCTTATTTTGTAACCAGAAATTTTTCACTTTTAAAAAAAAATTATTATTCAAAGTACCACAAGTATAAAATTCTTGATTTTGTACTAAAAAATTATAAAATTGGTGCAGAATTGTTTTTCATTAAAATAATATTTGTATTTAAATTTTTTTTATATTTATCGGAGTTTTTAACTTTTTTTGGGATCTTTTAAAACTTTGAGGTTTTGCAGATGTTTTAATATTGATGTAATTTAGTTGCTATTTAAACTTGTCATAGTTGTTTTGCTTCGTTTGGGAAATATAAAATTAAAAAATTTTTATTTTTAAAAGTTAATTTTCAATTCTCTAATATTTAAATTACAAGAAAGAAATATTAATCAATTAACTTCAAGTGATACTTTAACAATAAAATATTAACATTTTTATGTAAAAATTTCTAAATTTAATATCTAGTAATGAAAGCAAAGCTTTAATAGTTTATATTAAAATATCTGCAAAAACCTCAAATTTTTGGGAGATCACAAAAATAAGAATTCTGCTTCGTCTTCAGATACAAATATTTCGAATGGTCAAAGAATGAAAGCATTAATTTTGAATTTATATATATCTCGAAAAGTACGCATTTTCGTGATAATTCTATTTGCACTGCACGGCCTCACATTGGGACCCGGGCCAAATTTTTTGGCTTCAAAAATGTAGATCTTTTTGTTGGAACAACTTTTTTGATGAACATTTTTCACGAAAATGCGTACTTTTCAAGATATTTGCAAGTTTCCATACTTTTTGAACACCCTGTATATATTTTTTATCTTGTATTCAATTAATAATTCTTTAGTTTATTTCTTAAAATTAATTTTTTTAATTATTTGTTTAAAATAAAATTGGGAGAATGTGGACTCCAATTTAGTTGAATTATTTTTGCATTTAATTGAAAATATTGTTTTTATAAAGAATGAATATAAACATTATTTATGTTCAATTTATAATTTATTTTATAAATAAAATATAAAATATGGCCAAAAAATGCATTCGAATTTTTTCGTGAAAACAATACTTCTTCTATGAGGAAGCAATAAAATGTTAATTAATTTATAGTCTTTTATTTAATCTGGATTTGAACGCAGCATACTCAATAGACATACATTTTTGAGGTTATTTGTTTTTGTCTAAAGGCAGATGTAATACACTTTCTTTTATTAAATGCTTCTTCAAAGCAAGTCAACTTTCAAAATTACAATTTTAAAGTAAATATGTAAAAATAAAATATAACTGAGTCAAAAATTATTCAAAGGACATTAAAACAATATTTGAAAGTTTATTCGAATTTAAAAAATGTCAGTAAGGGCTTATGGTTACACTAATTTTTTTCATTTAAAGGTTAAGTTTAAAAAAAATTAAAATACTAACCGCTCATGAATTTTATATGATTTACCAACTTCAAGGAAATTAGGTTCTAAATCATCAACATCTTCTGGAAGATTATCAAAATCATAATTTTGGTTTTCATCTTGATTGTCATTTAATTTTTTCAATCTATTATCCATGCCAGGATTTGGAGTTTCTCCTTTTCTTCGATATTTCAACAAGCTTCTTCTTCGTGCCATTGATTTAGTCGAAAAATATAATCTAATAGTTTTCATCATTTCAAATAGAATTAAAGATAAGAGTAACAATAATAAAGGGGTTAAAAATCACATGGAGGTGTAATGTAAAGGCCTACGCACAAGTGGTCGGGTACGTAAGTGGGAACTTAGGGTACGGTCACACCTCGGCAGATTGTAACACGCAGGAATTTTAAGGTGCTTATATACCTCAAATTTCGATCAGATGAACATTATTTCTGGACCGTGAAAATGCGTGAAAAGTCATTTTCACGGCGGGTATTTTTGAATTGTTTTAAACAAAAAATGTTTTTTTTAAGAAATATAATATTAAATAATTGTTTTAATATGTAAGAACACTTTAAAATAGTGATAAAAAGATGATTTGATTGAAAAATTTAGCAAATATTGCTTTAAAACGTTTCTGCTACAAGAAAGTGTAAAATGACGATGTTTGTGAAATGGTTTGTACAGTGTACATGTGTACATGTGTCTTTCAGTTATTCGAAACAATTAGTTGAATTTAAATTTATTTGATAAACATTTCAACTTAACGATTTATTTTCAGCACTCATTATTTATTACAAGTTAAAAAGAACCGACATAACATAAACAAAACTCTGAGAGACACTAACAAGGAAGAAGCACTGTACAAACCATTTCACAAACATCGTCATTTTACACTTTCTTGTAGCAGAAAACGTTTTAAAGCAAAATTTGCTAAATTTTTTAATCAAATCATCTCTCTATCATTATTTTAAAGTGTTCTTACATACTAAAACAATTATTTAATATTATATTTCTTAAAAAAAACATTTTTTGTTTAAAACAATTCAAAAATACCCGCCGTGAAAATGACTTTTCACGCATTTTCACGGTCCAGAAATAATGTTCATCTGATCGAAATTTGAGGTATATAAGCACCTTTAAAACTGATTAAAGGTTCGTCTACAATATCAATGTTACAAGAATAGATAGTCTTGAATATGATTTTCGTAGATGGAACTGCACAAGAACAACCGACGTTGATTAAAGGTGTTTTCACAACACTATTAGGATAAATATTATAGAAGTTCACTTAGTTTTTGTTTAATTAAATTGTTAATTATTTATACTTTTCTTTTAACTTCACTTTAGTTCTTTTGAATGATTTCGAATCTCATTAAAATCCTGAAGGATTAACTTGTTGAGAGGATTAAATAAAACATAATTAAGATTAAATATATTAATTGTTTTATTCAACAATTTATTTTAAATCTGAGTTCTTCCCTTTTATCCTTAAACTAATAATAAAATTACACTATTCGCCTTAAATTTTAAACTTGGATTTGAGCTTTATCTATATTTTTAAATTCGAGTCAGAGTCAGAACCAAAATCTCTATCTCTGTATCTTGACTTCTCTATAGTATCAGAATAACCCTTTCATTTCTTCCTGACTTTCTTTCTCTCTCTGGCTAGCAACCTCGATCATCCTCCTTTTATAGCAGTATTCCCACTTTTCTTCCAATCTGAGTCTAAATGTACCAACGAATCCTGCTTCGCAGTGATGACTCACGCTTAACAATTCCTCCAATTAGAGACATGCATTTAGTAATACTCCGCCCCATTTGACCTTGTTTGCCTCATCCCCATGAGTCATATTCTATTTTGGACGTCACTGTGACCTTGTTATTGTCGCGTAGGAGTATGACTCATGCTTGACCTTGTTATTGTCGCGTAGGAATATGACTCATGCTTGACCTTGTTATTGCCAAGTAGGAGTATGACTCATGCTTGACCTTGTTATTGTCAAGCAGAAGTATGACTCATGCTTGACCTTGTTATTGTCAAGTAGAAGTATGACTCATGCTTGATTTTATATTATGACTCATTCGTGTCTGCATTACATCCTTGAATTGATAATTATCCCTTTATAATTAAACTTCCCTTCAGCTTATTTTAACCCTTTTTACGCTAATTTATTATACAATAACCCTTTATATTTATATTAATTGCAAAATAATTAATTAGTTACAAAATAACAATGTCTAATTGAAAAAACTCAGATTCATTGCAAAAGGACCTTAATTACATTATTTCTTAAGTCCTTTCGACGTCTGCAGCCGATTTCAAAAATAGGTACTCGCATTTACCTGAAACAATCCTTCAGAGGAAAGGGGAAACTGCAGAAAACCCTTCCTAAGTACCCTTTAATCTAATATCATACCTTTATTTGAAACTCTTTTCACTCTTGCATACTTTTATTACTATTGTTTAATTTCTTATTACTTTTATTCTTAAATTCATCTTTTATATATTTATTAATTCTTCTTATAACTATTTTCTTTTTTACATATCTTTCATTCTTATATCTTATCTTTATCTACTCCTTTCTCTATCTTTATTTTATATCCCTTTTTTTACACCTTGCCTTTACTTATCATACATATTTCTCTTTGTCTTTTACACAATTTTCTTATAATTTACCTGTCTCTAACTCTGTTTTTCTTATTTATGTCAATTCATTATTCTTTGTTTCTCTCTCTTTCTCTCCTTCTTAAAATTAAGACTAGTACTCAGTGCTCTTAAAACAAGATATCAAATTAAATTTAAATATTACGGTACTCTACCCAGCCGTGGGCAGAGGAGCGTTACAAGATTAATGTCAGACAGTATTCCAGATATATAGAGTTCAGTGTTCCCACTATTAGTTTATTGTAGAACCACATTCAGAAGGTAACAATTTGTACTAACCGTGGTACTAACCTAAACAGATTTTCTACTTTCATTTTTCACGTTTTCTGCTGACACAGCTGACAGCATTGCGCTGTAAACAAGAGTTAATCATTTAATAACTAAAAAAATTACTTTATACAACTATAGACAATTCTAATGGGTATAAAAGTTTGATACACGTGAAAAACTTAAGGTATGATTCGTATGAAATTGGTGTAGTATTTCGGATTAATTAACCTTTATTTATACACATTTATACAAGTTTAACATTGTAAAATATTTTTTTAACTATCAGTTATGATTTAGGTTTGTTACAAAACTTAATTAAAGTACATAATTTAATACAATAATACTATTATTATATTGCGTCACATATGTAATTTTTTAAAAATAGAAATCGTAAATGGACTAAAAGTTTTTTTTTGAATTTTGTCAATAATAATCACAAATGACAAAAATTTACATATTAAGGCAAGGAAGTTCTTGTGTAAAAAAACTTTGTTTATTTGTTTTTTTCTCCATGTAAAATTCAAGTTTTGTTTGTAAATCAGTAATTCAAGTCTAGCACTGTTCCATAAACATTGTAAGTGAATTTTAAAGTTTAAAAATAGTACAGTTACATAATTAGGGGTGCATGATTATTCCATAAAAATTATTAGTGAGAATTTTCATTTTCAACAATTTCATTACATATAATTATTTTTTACACGAATTTTCATTTTTCAAATTAACATTTGTCAGAATTTCTTTTTTAAAGAATTTTTAATTAACAGAATTCTTAGGCACAGAAATTTTATTTGTCAGAATTCTTAAAACGCCGAATTTTCATTTGTCCGAAATTGCAAATGTCCGAACAAACAATCGACAGAAAGATTTTGGCGCGATGTTTAAAATCAACCAATCATAATTTTATGGATAATTTTTGAATGGTTGATTTTATAAATCGCGCCAAAATCTTTCTGTCGATTGTTTGTTCGGACATTTGCAATTTCGGACAAATGAAAATTCGGCGTTTTAAGAATTCTGCCAAATAAAATTTCGATATATAAGAATTATGTTAAGTAAAAATTTGTTTAAAACGTAATTCTGTCAAATGTTAATTGGAAAAATGAAAATTCGTGTAAAAAATAATTATATGTAATGAAATTGTTGAAAATGAAAATTCTCACTAATAATTTTTATGGAATAATCATGCACCCCTAATTATGTAACTGTACTATTTTTAAACTTTAAAATTCACTTACAATGTTTATGGAACAGTGCTAGACTTAAAAAAATTTCAAGATAAAAAAAAAATTGTTCAAAACAAAAGAAAGCAACATTTTTTAATATTAAAAACTAGAAACGTTTGTGATACAAGAGGAGTAAAAATGTTTTTGACCAAAAAAAATTAAAATCTTTTTTATAAACGAAGCACACGGAGAAAATCTGAAATCACTGAGTATTTTTTCTCACAGCACTGGCTACTGTGTAAACCAAAAAATTAAATTCCAGAGTTCTGAAAGTTCTCCACACAGCACTGAATGCTCTGCAGAAAATAATCACAACTTTTTTTGACAGTAATCAGAGTTTTGTTTCATATTAGTTGACAACAGATTATTGAGAACTACGAATGTAGCAATAAATTCTTTGCTCAAAGTTGTGACTGCTGTTCTCAGAGCTCTGAGTACTGTGTAGAATTATTTTTTAGGATTAAAGAAATGAAAGAACATTAAACCTTTAATAAAAAATAGACAACAATTTTTAACAAGCGTTCAAGACAATTTTAATCAATTTTAGATGTTTTCTAATATTTTTATGAAAAACAGATTATTTGACTAAGATTATTTATATTTTTTTACTTCAAGAGATAAATATTTAAAATAATAATGTTGAAACTTATTATTTTTTAATCATAATTATCTATAAATTTAGATTAGGTTGTAATTTGATATTAGCTAAGAAATCTTAAAATCTCAAAACTTGTGAAATACAAATAAATATTTAAAATTTACCTATAGTAATTTATTTTAAAAATAATTATTTATTATTTCATTATAATATAATAACTTTATTTGCTATATAACTAAAAAAAAATTTTAAACCGATAGTTTTTAAAAAGACTTTTTAAATTCTTCATTTCTTTATTTCTGTTATTCATTAACTGGTTATAAACATGCCAATTAAAATTAATATTTGACAAGAAAAAATAACCATGGCTATCTTCCTTTTAATTGACGTTAAACGTTCCTTTGTTTTCTAAATTCTAAAAAATAATTCTACACAGTACTCAGAGCTGTGAGAACAGCACTCACGACTTCGAGCAAAGAATTTATTGCTACATTCGTAGCTCTGAATAATCTGTTGCCAACTAATATAAAACAAAACTCTGATTACTGTCAAAAAAAGTTGTGATTATTTTCTGCAGAGCATTCAGTGCTGTGTGGAGAACTTTTAGAACTCTGGAATTTAATTTTTTGGTGTACGCAGTAGCCAGTGCTGTGAGAAAAAATACTCAGTGCTTTCAGATTTTCTCCGTGCAGAAACTTTTTAAGTAATTTTTTAGAAAGAAATATTTTTAGTTTTCTAAATTTGGAAAACTAAATTATCATTTTAATTTTAAATTTATATTCCCAAAAATTCATGAAAAAACTTTTCAATTGCGCTCTTCTACAATGTTCGTAGAGCAACATACCTCATTTACGCAGATAAAAATTTCTATATTGGAAATCTAAAGCGCGCGTTTTTAATTACTTTATTACATTTGTAGATGCGTTGAGGAGCCATTAAAAAGCATTCGTTCGCATTTAATTTCGTCAAATCAAATGTTAATATTACTTTCGGCGCTTCGCTTTAAAAAGTTTTGCGTCACATAAAAGTGAACACAAGTTTATGCGATTAAGTACTGGAATGACGCCGTTCGCATTAAAAAGTATTTAGAAGTATTAGCCCAGCAATTACGAATACTACGAATACGCGACCCTATCGAAAATTCCAAGAACGAAATCTATATATTATACAGAGACTGTCACGGAACAATCGTATCGTGTCCGAGTACGATACCAATAGTGACTTGAGATTTGTATGTTGTCCAGATACGATACGTAAAATGATTTAGGGAATCGTACTGTATCCGGGTACGATACGAATAAAGACTTGAGAATCGTATCTTGTTTATAAACAATCTAAACAGTAAATGGGGAACTTATTTTAAATTTATTAGATTATTTTATAACAAAATCTATTTTTTATGACAAATTAAATTTTTAAAACATATATACTCAGAAAATATTATAATATAATATAATATAATATAATATAATATAATTAAGTATTTTGTGAAACTATACGATTCTAAAATTACAAATTGTATCGTGTCAGTCACGACACTTTCAACCCATTACTAATCGTATACCCGATACTTTCCTTCTATTTACTAATCGTGTGTGGGCACGATACGTTTCTTTCACCAAAAATAGTATCGTGCCTGGGCCCAATACTTTTGCCCTCTTTACTAATCGTATCGTGTGGGGACACGATACGTTTCATCTATTACTAATTGTATAGTGTCTTGAACCCGACTAGATACGATCATCATATACTGTATAGTTTCGTGCAGGTGACAGTCCCTGATATTATATAGAAACTGATATAGAAGAACATATCGAAAAATATATAGGAACTGATATCGGAAACTATATCGGTTTTTATATGGGAAGTTATATCGGAACCGATGTCGGGAATTAGGATAGGATCATTTATAGTTTCTATATTATACTACTATATTATTTAATTATATATTATTATTATTATTTATTTCAAACATAAATAAAAATAATAATATTTAGTTGGTTAAAAAAATTAAATAAATTTTTTTTTAATAAAAAATTTTTATTTCAATAATTTTCAAAACTTACTTATTTATAATTTAATACGTAATTTTTTTTAAAACAACCTTCCATATTTTTGGAAAAGTGTGTGATAGTATGAATCCATACATGTTGACGTGCAGTATGTAATAGAGGAGACGGTACAAGTCATTTACGGATAAATGATTTGTATTTAATGTTTTATAAACAATTATTAATTTAATTTTGTAATGTGTTTTTCTCTGTCCTACTAACAGATAAAAAAACAATTTATGGGTAAAGTACTCACCCATAGTACTAAAGTTTATGCAAATTTCAGCACGATCCGAAAACCTTCAATTTTAAAGTTGGATCACATGAGGAATTTTGCCTCATATATGAAATTTGTTCGATTTTTCTTCTGTATTTTAAATATGAAATAAAAATTAACACTCTAAAAAAAACTAGTAGGTTTTACTACTTTTTAATTACTCTGCGTAGAACAATAGATCCTCAATTGATTTTAAAAGGTTCTATTGACTACATATATAAAAATAGTTAAACCAATTAAGAATGTAATTAATAGAATGACATTCTGTCATTGCATTAACTCAATTCAAAAATTTTAAAACAACTCAAGATGTAAGTAGTAGATTTTACTACTTAAAGTGGTTCAATATGCTTTAAGAACATTTTTTTTGTACAATTAATAAATATTTTGCAAACGAAAATACTACTTCAAGTAGTAAACTTTATTATTGAAAGTGGTTCATTAGATTTTACTACTTAAAATAGGAAAATAAATTTATTTATTATTTACACTGAGAAAACTGTTTGGTATCATGTATCAAAGTTTGGTTGTCCCTACCAAATTTTTTATTTGATATATGTGCAACTAACCCGTTTGGTTGGGAGTACTAAATTTTTTTGTCCAACCGTTAAATTTCGCTCAATTGAATTATTTAGTAGGTGTAACCAAATAATTTAGTCTACGTAATAAATACATTTATTAGAATGAAAAAAAATGTTCTGTTGACGTAAATAAAATTTAGTTATTTCAACTTACTGTTTTCGTTGATTAAAAAAAATTTTTTTGTAGAAATAACTAAATAATTTATTTTATATAAAATAGTTTATTTGGTCATTTTTACGATTTTGTATAAAAAATACGGTATTTTAATTCAAGAGAGATGAGATTAATAATATAACTTTATTAAATTCATTATGCTTAGACATTACAAAAATAATCTATCTTCCCGTAAGTACACACTACGCGCGTTTCATGAAATATCTCAAAATGATATCGCATAAAATTGAGGAGCAAGTTTTCAAAAGTTGATACAGAATGCCACGAGGCATTCTAACCCCCATTCTCTTAGCAAACGTTTTGTCACTTCGTCAGCCATTCTTTCAAAATAAAAGAAACACTTTCAGTACACTTTTAAAAAATAAATATTTATAAAACTTTAATGACACTGCTACGATAATAGACCAGCCGAACAATAAAAACACATGACATAAATGATCGGATAAGCATAACGCGGAAGAGGTCCACGACTGACTAGGCCCTACGACTGACGCCACATTTTCGAGAACAGCGCGTGCGCAATTCTGCGTGCCAGCGATTTAGTACGGAGAACCAAACTGTTTAGTTCGTAGACATGAAACCTTCAAAAATATTTTTTGGTAGAGCAAACTAAATTTTTCGATTGATTGACACTTTCTTTTCTGTTGTGCCAACCATACTTTAGTAAGGCCAACTAAAAATGCTTAACTAAATTATTTTCTTATTATTACGATATTATTTTTCTCAGTGTATAATTGTTTATGATTAGTAGAAATGACTTTTTCATCCTCTCTCCTACACGGAGCGAAAAAACATGCTTTTACAGTATGAAGAGGCATACGTTTAATGTATGAAACTTTCTCATGCGATTACAGTATGACATTCATAGTTTCTCATTGTCAGTAAGAAGTCCATACGTGGTATGTATAAGACAAACATACTACGATTGTATGAGGTTCATACTAATAATAAATAATAATAATAAATTTTTTAGCAAAAAATTATTAAATGTAGTCATAATTATTTATTGTTATTTTTTCAAGAAATATTTAAATTTTTATTTCATTTAGATAAAGACAAATCATTTTTAAAATATATTTAATTAAATGTAATTTATAATTTTTTTTATGTATAAAGCGTGTTAATTTATTAATTAAGTGACTATAGTACTTTCTAATAAATAAGATTTTTACTTATTTTAAATTTGGAGCGCACACAAACACAATCATAATGCCCTGCGTGTACACAAAATTTCCCAGATAACAAAATGCCTAGCCCATGGTGCGCCATGTTCTGTCCGCGGTCCTATTGATCGGACGAAGTGCCGGCTAGAACGCAGCTCAATATGCATGCCATCACTTTCTCCTAGACTACGTAGTCGTAGAATCTGGGGTCTTATTAGGGCTTTTACGGGCAAATATTTTAACAGACTAAATTCTTCCAATGATCCAAATTCTCGAGATCTTAAAAATTGCAAGATGAAATAGTAAGGGAGGACATCAAACCAATACCATTTATTATGATCTCCCAGGTGAATGAGACAGATCCATATAATAGGCCCTTCATACGTGAGGAATTTAACTCTGCTCTCAAGCACTGTAAAAAGAATTCTTCGGGAGCAGACCAAATTACATACGAAATAGTTAAAAAAACTTCCTCTCGCAACTTTAGAAACTGTTAGGGAAATTTATAACGATTTTTTCATGACTTCTCGGTTTCCTGATTCATAGAAATGAACACTGGTAAGATTTATTCCAATTCTGCTTTCGGAGGCAGGTGAGCCTCCACTCGAGTACAGGCGAACGCGCCTCCTGAATAGAAATGCGGTTAGATTATCCGGATGGTCAGACAACTCAGTGGCTCCGAGACTGAGAAGTCTTGGAGAATTGGAAAACGTTCCTAAATATGTCATCATGTTCCCGCGCTTAAAGTATCTTAACCCTATCAACGAGATGAGCAGACTAGCTAATAGGCCTCGTCGACCCTCTAATTTTGATTGGCCATGGCAGGACATAGTCTTGGAGTTAGGAAACTTTTTCGATACTGACATAGGTTACGAAGTAAGATCGGCTAAAAACGCTGAAAGGGCTTTGCAGGACTTTCTCAATCAGAAATATGGCGAATATATGATAACACAGCCACACAAAAAAAAGTACCCGGGCCGGGGAATGAGACCACCATTTCTTGATGTATTTTGATGCGCTGAACACGAATCTGAAGTCCGTTTAGCTCCATCACGTCAGGATTTTGATATAACCTTAAAAAACATAGCTGATTTTAAATGACAAGAGAAATTTTTTAAATAATGGCAGATTTGCTTGAATCTTGTTACTCGGGGGTTTTTGGGGACGCTGATTACGAATTTAACGTCAGATTTATAAAATTCAAAATGGCGGATACAAGATGGCGGACGAATTTTTAAAAAGTAGTTGGATTTTTACGAAAATTGGTATCTCGGGGTTTTGGGAGTCGCTGATTACAAATTTATCGTCAGATTATTCAAATTCAAAATGGCGGATCCAATATGGCGGACAAATTTTTAAAAAGTAGTTGGATTTTTACAAAAATTGGTATCATGGGGTTTTTTTGGAGTCGCTGATTACGAATTTAACGTCAGATTATTCAAATGTAAAATGGCAGATATAGTACGGTGGTCAAATATCTTTATGTTTCTACATGTGTCTGCATCCAGGGCACCACCACGCGGTGACGGTGGACAACGGAGTTTGTCCGCTATCCGGCTAAGTCCCTGGATAATGGCTTTGATGCCGTCATGGCAGACACACGTTGGAAACGTATTACGATGCAGGGACTCGAAACCCCAGTATCGGCCAAGTTACATAAAAATTCAACTATTTTTTAAAAACTCGTCCGCTATAATGGATCCGCCATTTTGAATTTGAATAATCTGACGATAAATTTGTAATCAGCGACTCCCAAAACCCCTAGATACCAATTTTCGTAAAAATCGAACTACTTTTTAAAAATTCGTCCGCCTTATTGGATCCGCCATTTTGAATTTTATAAATCTGACGTTAAATTCGTAATCAGCGACCCCAAAAACCCCCGAGTAACAAGATTCAAGCAAATCTGCCATTATTTAAAAAATATCTCCTGTCATTTAAAATCAGCTATGTTTTTTGAGGTTAGGTCAAAATCCTGACGTGATGAAGCTAAACGGACTTCAGATTCGTGTTCAGCGCATCAAAATACATCAAGAAATGGTGGTCTCATTCCCCGGCCCGAGTACTTTTTTTTTTGTGGCTGTGTAATAGTTTGTGAGTTGAATATTGATTTGAATATTAATAAAATGTGCAGAGGAAAATAAGTTAAATAATAATCATTATCGAAAATAATCTAATATGGAAAAAGATTAAACAAGGCTAATTCACGTTCATATAAGACTATCATTGTTGTATTCGTTAGCTGAATTATAGTAAATGAAATATTTTATAGGTGAAACACATGTAAGTAAATTTTTTAAAGTAATAAACTAAAATAAACGATTTGTTTTAAAAATTGTCTTTATCGTCAGTTTAAAAGTTCAATACCATGTCGAACATAAAAGAGTATTTTATTTTAAGTAATGAAGATTTTAAAATTATTGAAAATGTATATGAAATGTTAAATGATATGCATATGTATAAATTTCAAGAATTATTAAAAAATGATTCAAATTCTTTTTTTATTATGCAAAGTACTTTGAATTTACAAATGCTTGATTTAATTGTTGCAATTAGAGAAAGAGATAAACATATTCAAATAGTTTTTAGCGGTACTAACAATTCTGGTCATTGGATTTGTGTTTATTACGATGGAGTAAGTCTTTATATTTTTGATAGCCTTAATCAGGGTGTTTGAATATTCATCAAATAGAATATTTAATTAGATTGTACTTTTTTAAACCAACAGAATTTTTTGTAGGTGTTGATCAACAACCGATTGGTACAGTTAACTGTGAAGTATAATGCAATAGCATTTGCAACATCTGGATTGGTTAACAGTGTAAATTAAAAGATTAATTTATGAAACTGATAATAATATAATGAGCTAGTATTTGATATCATTTTTTGAAAACAATTAATTAAATCATTTTCCGGCAGTTAGAATGTCTAATATTAGGATTTTGATTTGTAGAGAATGATTGGAATTGTCTTTTCATAAATCGAGCTAAAGAACTTCAAAATGGTGAACTAAACCTTTCAAATTTTTTAAAGACTTTTCCCAGTAAAAATAACAACAGAGTTCTGTCTACTGAAACTGAGAATGAAAAGAGAATACCCAAAGAAAAAAATTTGTCCTGTAAGATGAAGTAATTATCTACAGAAATTGAAGAACGATTTACATGTTGATGTAAATTCAGTATGCACAACATAAAATAATAAGAAAATAATTTCTAGTCTTATTGTTAGGGAAAATTTTGATCACATGACATATCCTACAATGTTTCCTTATGGTGATCCTGTATGGACTGTTAACCTTAAGATACTCAAGGTACTTGTAATTTTATTCATTTACAATTTTTTTTTATCGTCTTTCATAGAGAAGAAAAAGGCGTGGATTGCCACATGTGCGTTTAACTATATGTTTACGTACACAAATTTGCGATTCACAAACTTTAAATAAAATGATATGTGCTGAAAGCACAGACGAAATAAAGAATCCAGAACTTTTTAACATTGCTAAGCGATTTTAAGTTCATTGGCCTTGTGGTAAACAAAATAGGAATTCACCCTGCATCTATCCTGAGATGGGTCATTTAAATGTATTGCTGACAATTCGATGATCGTAGCATATAATCTTTATTTGAGTACAAAATTTAAAGGTCATATTGACTGTGGTATTATATTATTATAACACCATAATGTTGAAATAGTAATACAGTAACGATTACAAAAATATTTTTGTGAGATCAAAATTCCAATAAGTGTCCGTCAAATAAAAATAAATTTTTAATTTTTCATAAAAATTATAGACACCACGCGTGTTTACTCGCGTTTCTTTTAGCTAGTTCTTTAATAATAATCAAAGTATAAATCTCCTTAAATGTTTTTGAGTTAAATGTTTGAAACAAAATTTGTATGAGTTGATGAAATGAGCGAACGTGCCTTAATATGATCCAAATTTAAAATTGGGACTAAATGTCATTTCATGTTTGTAAAGAGCAGGTAGATCATCAGGTACAAATATTCGCAATTAAAAATATTCGATTCCATTTGTAATGATCTGAATTTTTGTGCCAAAGGATTTGCTCGCCGGATGGAGTCCGGGTACCTATTTTGACTATTTACAATAAGTCTCGGTAGATAGCGTGAAGCGTCATCTATGTTTCGATTAATTCCGGAACTATTTCTTACTATGATGTAGAGGAGAGGTGTAGTCATTGACGAGTCTTTATTTAAACCTTCGAAAGAGAATATATTGTTAAAATAAAAGAATAATAAAATATACAAAAATGAAGTATTACATAAAATAATAAAGAACAAAAGAATCTATACAATGCAAATAAAATACTAAACTCTAGAAAACGTAACGATAAAAGAACTAGCTATTCTAGAGGAGCGTTCGCTGAGCTCCGATTTAAACATATTTCCCACGTTCGCGAAGATGTTGGTCAGGACGACGCATATTACTTTTGCGTGGGGTACTTTCTAGAATTTACCCCTAGACGACGGTACGGACGGTTACTAGGGTCGTGCACGCTAGGTCGATTATTATTCGTAATCGGGAAGAAGCTAGATATTGGATTCGGTTCCAATATTCATGCCCGACGCGAAGTAGTATTCACTAGGTGTCTCCTCCACCCGAGAAGCGCCTCGAGATGGGGAATCGGCCTAGTGCATCATCTTTGTCAAGAGAGGAGCGCCTCTACTCGGCAAGGATGGTCCTGGTTCATATGGGAAGGAGGGCGAAAGGAGTTACTGTTCCACAGGAGCACCTGTAGGAACACGTACAGCTCCTTCTAGGAAGTGAGGAAGGCTCTGATGTTCTGAGAGGAGCACCTCTACAGCGTACCAGGTAGCCAGGAGTGAGTCCCTTCCAATAGTCAGAGGAGCACCTCTAGGCGAGTCGGAAGAAGACTGACGAAAAAGGTGCGAGACGAAAGGTATAACACTAGCAGCTAGGTGACAGCGAGTGGTGGGGGAAGAGAGTGACACTACTACTTACGCTGTCTACTTTCTCTCTTTTCGCCGGGCGACTATACTACGATACTCTATCGTTACACATTTAAAATACAGACATTTTTATTTATTGGGACTATATGAGGCGCTGGGCCTCATTAACCCAGTCTACATGATATTCGCTGGAGTGACCCAGCTGCTAAATATATTTTAGATAATATTAATAAATGCCATAAAATTTTATAAATCTTTATATTTTGGAGAACTCTAATATATTTTTTTCTCCTGGATCTGATTATAGTGATTTATGTAAACAATTCAGTCCAGTGAGTCTATGTGATTGTAAAATTAATAATACGAGTAGTTCTTTGTAAAATTAATTGAGCTGCGAGATCAAAGAGGGGCACCCCTACCGAAAGAGTGGTACTGGAATGGTACTGAATTGGACTTGGCTTGAGTTCCACTTCAGTACCACTACCTGATAACCCATAAGAAGACATTTTTAAAGTACTTTAACAATAGGTTTAAAGGTATATGGGCAAATCCACAGAACCGGCCGATTTTTACTTATCAAGATGAAAATTTTCCAAATAGCAAGCACACCTTTTATTTATGGTTTACTTTCTTTAAAATATATTCAAGAACAATTATCTTCTTGCGTGATTCATCTTATTTTAATGCCGTTTGAGTTAAAAGCCAAAAACGAAAATATTATTTTTCTTTTGGAAATTATAATTAAAAATGGCATTTCTTTGTTTTTTTTATATATTATTTGAAATATGTGCAAAACATTTTGAATAATAAAATATGATAAAATACAAATAATTAATTTTTTAATTATCAAAAATAAATTATTTATATTCTATCATATTTTATTATATATTTTATTTATTAGCATTTAATTTTTTATTTCTGTAAATTAAATTGTTTACTTACTAATTTTGATATTAACTATTTTAACCAACAAACTGACATTATTGACATCGATTTTGATATAACTTTGAAAATAAAACAAATGAAAGGATAATTCATTTTTCACGATTAACCCCTTGACAGTCCAGGGCCCATATGTGGCCAGAAAAAGTCGTGCCACCTTTGTGCAAGTGGCCATATATGGCCATCGCAAAAAAATAATACTAAATTTAATTTGATTCGCCTGAAATTTGTTACTTGGGGGTTTTTGTAGTCGCTGAATTCGAATTTGAGGTCAGTTTGTCAAAATTCAAAATGGTGGATCCAATATGGCGAACAAATTTTTAAAAAATCAATCCGATTTGTCTGAAATTTGTTACTCGGGGGTTTTTGGGATCGCTCAATTCGAATTTGAGGTCGGTTTTTTGAAATTCAAAATAGCGGATCCAATATGGCGGACAAATTAAAAAAAAAATTTTTTAAATTTGTCCGCCATATTGGATCCGCCATTTTGAATTTTGAAAAACTGACCTAAAATTCGAATTCAGCGACCACAAAAACCCCTGAGTAACAAATTTCAGGCAAATCGGTTTGATTTTTTAAAAATTTGTCCGCCATATTGGATCCGCCATTTTGAATTTTGAAAAACTGACCTCAAATTTGAATTTAGCGACCCCAAAAACCCCCGAGTAACAAATTTCAGGCAAATTGGATTGATTTTTTAAAAATTTGTCCGCCATATTGGATCCGCCATTTTGAATTTTGAAAAACTGACCTCAAATTCGAATTCAGCGACCACAAAAACCTTAAATGTGATGAAGTCATATTTTTTTGGAAACTTTTTTTCGGACCGTTTTAGGCCCACCAGCGATTTTTAACTGGACTGCGAAGGGGTTAACTAGTTAAATTTCGATAAATTTTTTTTTATTTTTAATTTTTAGACGTTATAAATTGAAAATATAATTTGGCGTTTGCATACAAGAATTATAATAATGTCATTATATAATCACACATGTTTTCAACTCATCATATTTTATCCTGTAGTTGTGCTACTGAAAAAAGGCTAAGTTGAAAATGGTTCACGCTTAAACATAGAGTGATAATTATTGGAATATTTTCTTTAATTCTGATTGCACTCTATTCTATGATACATACATTTGTTCGTCTGTTCACAAGCAATAAGCTCCAATTTGAAAAATTCAAATCGAATAATCGCCGCAAAAGATATTTACAAAAATGTATAGACATTTCATTATTATAAAATAATGAGTAACGCTACTTTCAACGACTATCATTTCTTTTTATTTAAGAGCACATATTTTTTATTACTTTCAAAACATTCTTCAATAAGTAAACTATAATTCACCACAGTTTGGAATTGTTCGGATCTATGCCGAACAAGTTATACCTATAAGAATTAAAATTTATACCTGGAGTAACACCGTAAATTTCATTTTTTAAGTTACTTAATTCGATTTTGTTTTTTATAAAAGACTAGAAGGTTCACATTTATTCAATTTTCTTATTTCAATAGGTTCTCAGAGATATTACAAAATGGTTGAAGTATGAAAATAATTAATATAATACTTCTAAAATAGAAAAATATGTGAGTAACATGAAATCGGCCGGTTCTGTGGATTTGCCCATATAAGATTACAAACCGTCTCTCACGATATACGTGTAAAACAGTAAAAAAAAAACATAATAGTTTGTAGAAAATTTCTGTTAAGTTTGGAAATTATATTGCAATCCCTCCTTGAACAATAGACCCCTAGGTCCTTTGTTGGAGGATTCAAATTTTAACCCGAGTTTTATTGCTTAAAAAATTTATAATTTAATAACTCAACTTTAAAAAATATATATTGAGATTCGTTAATATTTCCAGATTATGAATATCTAAAATTTATCAAAAAATAATTACATTTAAAAAAGTTATAATTTATCTCGTTTACCTTAAGTTTGACAAAAAAATGGACATCATTTTTTAATTTAGCTGCCAAAGGACATATCATATGCATAATAATGTATGAAAATAATATAAATCTAGGAAAAACAAATATAATATTGAAATAAATATAAAGTATTAGTTTAAACATATTGAAAAAGCTAGTCGCTTTTCATTTTTATGAGGGTATTAACGGTAACTCGATCCTTTTCGCAGGTAAATTTCCTAGTTCCATTTCAGTACCAAAATGCACCAAATTAGTACTGAGTTGGTACTGAGCCCTCAGTTCCAAATTTCCAGAACCAATCCAGTACCACCCTTCCAGCAGGGACATATCTAATATAATTCAAATGGGTTGTGTGCCCTTCTTCGATCCGGCAGCTCAATTAGAATATTAATTGATTCGATTTCAATATACATATAAATAATTAAATGAGAAGCAGCTTGATTACAAAAATATATTTTTAGTCTGTTTTGAAACAGGAGAATTTATATGTGACGACATGAATCCATCAAAAGAAGAACCAATGTCAGTAATGACTAATGATGATTCTTTTAAGTGGACTAAGTGTGATGCAGAACAAATGACAAATTCTTATATTGCATCTGATGTTCATTTACAAAATTTAGGTTTATCTATGACCTGTGGTAAACCTAGATTTAAATTAAATGAAATGTGTTCGAGTTTCGCAACAAGTTCAGTATGTCAACCTAATTTTCAAGATGATAAGGATTCAACACCTTCTGAGTCATTTGTAGTACTAAGTCATCCATCATTAGAAATGGTTCAAGCACAGTCTTTGAACAATTACATTCAAATTCAAGAAAAATGTACTTCTATCGTAAGTTACTTTTTATCTACTATTATTATATATATTATAAATATTTATTTGTCTATGAAAAAATTTAACTTCAAAAAATGCTATTAAAAAACTCACAGCACTTATTTCCTAAATATTTCATAAATGTTTTTTTAAAAGATTTGAAATATTTCGTAAATATTGCGCTGAAATTTCTGGAAATGTATGATAACAAATGACAGTAATATTAGATTTAAAAATATTTTTAAATTGAATAAAAAAAAATTTAATTTAGCATTTACAGTTTTTGAATAATTAAAGATTAAAACTTTAACTTGAAATATCTCCGTTCGTCGTTTTTTGTTATACGCCCTTCTTGCACCCAACCCTATTAAAAATCTCTGTACAAGATCTTTTACAAGAAAATGTACATGTTCAGCAGCTGAATGTGTACCTGTTCTGCTGAGAAAATGTATAAGACGTCATGTAGGGTCTCTCAAGACTCGAGGGTTAGACCATTTTTATGGAATGTATCTTACGATGACTTCTTGAGAATGGACCTGCCCGAAGGTGCGGTGATCGTCGGCTTTGCGGACGACGCGTTGATCTTGTGCACTGCCCACTCGGCGGAAGCTCTGGGTACATTGGTGAACGAATGTCTGCGGCTAGCAAAATGCTGGCTGGAAACCAGAGGTCTTCAAATGGCCCTGGAAAAGACCAAAGCATTGCTGGTCACAGACAGACGTAGTTATAAATCCCCACGAATCGTGATGGACGAATTCGAGGTCAAGTGGAGGAGACAGATTAAGTACCTTGGTGTGGAACTGGATGGAAGGTTAAACTTCCATCACCACATAGCTACGGCGTCAAACAAGGCTATTGAATGTGCGGATAATCTAGCACGGGTGATGCCAAATGTCCGCGCAGAGATGCATTACTTCACGAATAAAAAAAATAATTTATAAAATTCTTTTTCTTTGAAATAAGTAGTGAAATAGTGATAAATGTGATAGTTATTTTTGTGTGTGGAAAAACAATAAATAGTGTAAAAGCTCATTTACCATGTGTCTATTTACTTTATTTTATACAATAGAATATTATAATTTTTTTAGATGAAAAATCGATAGGAAATAATATTTTAACAATTTTGTTTTTGCAAAAAGGAATAGTAAAAATGGTTATAATTTCTTTTTGGTAATATAAGTGATAAATTAAAAACGTGAAATTGCAATATTATGGAATTGTTTGATTATTAAGAAAGAGAAGAATGTATTTTGTTATTGAAAATTTTTTTTGAAGTGTTTGCAATTGTTGTGTTACGTTAGAATATTTTTAAAAAATAAGCAGAGCTGTTTTATATGAAATATACCCCAGATAACAAAACGCCTAGCCAATAGCGCGCCTTGTTCCGTCCGCGTCCGATTGATCGGACGACGTGCCGGCTAGATTGCAACTCAATGTGTGTGCCATTGCTTTCCAAATAGCACGCCCGTTTGTGTGTCACTGGTGCCTATGGATGATCCATAGGGGCCCATCATGGAAACGACATGCTCGTCGATGAGGGCGCCCGCATGGGCGATCCATGAGGGCGCCCTTATGGGCCCTCACGTTTGCCCTCAAGTTTGACATAATGTTTTTTAATCAATAATATTAAAATTAAAAGTTAATTAATAATAAATAAGCTTAAGTTATGAATAAATAACATATTTATTTAATAATTATTCAATTTTAAATTAAATTCTTACTCAAATTGAATTTATTAATTAACGTTCTAATTAATTAACTGTCGGATATAATTAAAAGTAATAATAAATTAATTAATTAAAATATTAAAAAATATGTAATTTATCCATACTATTAACGGATATTTTCATTTTCCAATTAATTCATACATAGAATTAATGATTAAACGCAAACCTGAGAAATAAATAAATCTAACGCATGGGGGGAATCGAACCTACGACCTACGGACTATGAGTCTAACGCTTTACCAACTACGCTACGCACGCTACTTCAAAACGAATGCTAACTTCTTGATGCTATTTAAACTTAAAAAATACCTAACAAAGAAAAGTGCTTAACATCATTTAGTTAAAGTTATGATATTAAATTATATTTTCCAATCAAATGCAATTTATAAAATATAATTAATTATATGCTTTATGATTATTATCATGAATCATCTCAGTTGAATTTTCAAAAAAAGTGTAAATATATTTTTATTAAAAACGCGTTTTTCGTTGTTCTGAATCATTGGAAACATTCATTTTTTGTTGACGAAAAAATATTTGAATTTTGGACTTAGAAAATTTTGCTAATCGACCATGAGGGCGATCCATGCGGGCCCCTACGATGGCCCTCATTTATTTTGCCATAAGTGTGAGTGTTATTCTCAAAAAAGTGTAAATATATTTTTATTAAAAACGCGTTTTTCGTTGTTCTGAATCATTATAAACATTAATTTTTTGGTGATAAAAAAATATTTCAATTTTGGACTTAGAAAATTTTGCTAATCGATCATGAGGGCGATCCATGCGGGGCCCCTACGTTGCCCCTCATGGATTCGCCATATGGATCAGCCCTCATGGGCCCCCGCCGGGGGCCCCGAACTCTTGAGGGCAAGATCGTGGCTTTTTCCACACGGGTTGTTAGAAAATTATTTTTTGATTTGTATTTTGGAAACATGGTATACCTAAGGTGACTATTTAAACAAAACTTTAAGAATTTTAAATATATCGAAATGTTGTAAAAAATCTAGAGATATTAGATGTAAGTACGGGATGGATTGCAGTTAGAGGGTGGGTAGACGGGAATGAATGGGATTTTATATGTATTTATGTACGTCCAAATTGCATAAAAAAAATATTGTTAATGATAAATGACTTTTTATGGGAAATTAGAGAAAAGTATAATGCAGGTATAATGATTTCAGGCGATTTTAATTGTAGAATCGGAAATCTTAATAATATTGACGAAGATATGATGGTTAATTTAAATTTAAGTCATCAAAGAAATTCAGAAGATAAAAATTTATGTAGTAACGGAGTGTTATTATATGATTTGATGTGCGAAAATGGGTTATGTTGTGTAAATGGGAGAACTTTGGGTGACTCAAGGGGAGCTTACTCTTTTATTAATTGTAACGGAAAAAGTACCGTACATTATACATGGGTGGACTGGAATGGACTAGAAAAAATAAAAGAGTTTAGCCTAATAGACTTGGATACTTCAGACCATCTTGCACAGAGCGTTATAATTGAAAGAGAAAAGAAAATTGAAAATTAAGAGGTTGTAAGATAAGGAAATGAATCAGTACTGGTAATAAAATTTTGTTGGGAAAATGAAAAACGTAATAGATATGCAATGGATATTAAGGATAAAATTAAAACATACTAGGAGGAATCCAAAGAAATTAAGTTTGAAACTGTCATTGAACTTATTACGAAAACTGTATCAGAGTTAGAAATTGTCAAAGTTATTGGAGGAAAAAGAAAATCCCAAGTTAGAGACAAACCCTGGTTTACTAAGGAATGTAAACAAAGGAAACAGGAAGTAAGAAAAATGTATAGACAGTTTGTAAAAACGAATTCAGACGGTTCTAGAAAAAATTACGTTGACAAAATGGGAGAATATAAAGATAAGTTGCGATTTGAAAAAAAGAAGATTAATGGAGTGATTGAGATTGCGCATTAATAATGTAAAGAAAATATCCGAATTTTGGGAGGTGGTCAGGACATTTAGAAATAAAAGAGGGAATGGAAGATTTTGTGATCTTAGTAGTGAAAAAATTCTTGAATTTTACGAAAATATTTTCCCACCAAGAATAATTATAAATGAAGACTACATAGATGTAAGAAACCGATACCTGGATAATGATATTACTCTATATGAACTAAACTTAACACTTAGAAAACTGAAAGCTAACAAGGCACCGAGGGAAGATGGCATCACTAATGAGTTCTACAAATCACTACCTATAAATGTTAAAAGTATTTAATGGCAAAATTTAATCAAGTTTTAAATTCTAGGAATGTTCCGGAAAGTTGGAGTAGTTTTGTGCAATTCTTACTGTACAAGAAGGGCGATAGGAATAATATACTGAATTATAGAGGTATCACACTTGCTAAAACAATATTGAAATTTTTTACTACTATCCTAGTCAGAAGTATTGGTATATGTGCAGAGAGAAGTGGAATTCTTCCAGAGGGACAAGCTGGTTTTCGTGAGGAACGATCGTGCGAAGACAATATTTTTGTACTACAAGCAAAAATATGTTTAATTATCTCAAATGTAGGAGGTAAGCTTTACACTGCTTTAGTTGATTTTAAAAGGGCCTTTGATTCCGTGAACCATGAGTTACTGAGGCGAAAGCTGTATAAGATGAGAATGAGCGGACAAACTATAAAGGTTATCAGAACTATATACGAAAATGCAAGGATGAAGGTTAAATTAAATGATGGTCAATATACAAAGGAAATAAAAATAACTATGGGAGTTCTACAAAGCGATTCACTGAGTTCAGTATTATTCATACTTTTCATTTACTTCTTCATTTTCATACTCTTCACGACATTCTAGATTTTTTTGAAAAGAGTCCTTTTAAAAATGTGGGAATTAATGGGGCAATACTTCTTTTTGCTGACGACCTTACATTATCAGGAGAATCAAGTGCTAATCTGCAAAGGAAATTAAACACTTTAAATGAATACTGCGTATTAAATAAATTGATGGTGAACACGGGAAAAACAAAGATTATAGTCTTCCAAAAAGGCGGAAAAAGAAAATTAAATGTTGGATTTAAATATGATAAAAAAAGGATTGAGATCGTAGATGAGTATATTTATTTAGGTACTCTTTTTCACAAATCGGGAAATTTCTCAAGGGCAGCAGATTATTTTGTGAGCAAGGCAAAATAGCGTTAGGAACAATATGGAAATCTTTAATTTCTACAAAAGCAGAAGCCTGGGATTCAAGAAAAAAGCTATTCGACTCAATTGCCACATCAACTCTTTTGTATGCAGCAAGTGTTTGGGAATTGGGATTTGAGGACATAGTAGAAATTATTCAATCTAGGTTCGTGAAGCAGCTGTTAGGTCTTTTAACCAGAACGCCAGGTTATTTGCTGAGGATGGAAATAAATTATGAGAAATTAGAAGTAGAGATCATGAAAATGGTCTTGAGATTAATGATAAAAATGTAACGAGGTTTTTGAATTTATAATTAAATAAATTTGGCATCTAAACCCGCCAATTCAAAAATACTTTATACGAACAAATCTCAAAAGGGGGATCCTCCAAGACATACGAACATCTGATGCCGGACGTTGAGGCAGGCCAACACTAACTACACTTACCTCGAGGACGCTCAGCTGACTCTAACCGACGCCGCTTCTCGAGTTGTAGGAAGAAATCCGCCAAGGAGAAAACACTTATAAAACAAAACACTCCAAATTTAATACAAGAAACTATTTATTTAAACGCTAAAAGTACAGCAAAAGATATGATAAAATATATATAAGAATGCTATTGAGAATGAGAGCACGTCCGCTCTTTATCGATCAGGTAATTGAACTGATGGTAGATCCCCCTTCCGGTCCTAGGATCACCACTATGCCTCTATCTCTCTCGCTCCTATGGACAGCCCCAAATCTACGAAGTGACCATTCGGCCCTAATCGCCGCCCCCGTGAAGCAACTGAATTTCACTGCCACATAGAAAAGCAAGACGAAAAAACCAACTAACGAATGCTTCGTTACAATCCCCTCCCCTAGGCCGATGTTACTCTCAGTAATATCGCCTATCAACCTCACAAAGAGCCACAAAATCAAATCACAAAAAACGAATAAGGGGGGGAGAGTAAGCATTCTAAACACAGTTCAAAACAAAAGAAACCAAAAATTTATTATAAAAAAAAGTGAAAGGAGAATCATTTTACAAATATATAATTTTTTTTTAACTCAAAAACGTTGGAATCTCCTTCCCTTTTATTCAAACACGTCGCTTCTGACGCTCATTGAGGAACTCAATTTTTAACTCCTCCTTGAGTTCTTGCGAAACCCCCTCCATGCGCTGGATCTGAAATACTGCGATACGCCATCTGATGACGACCCCGTTGTGTCAGCCATTTTTCGTTTCATCCTTTTTAAAATATATGTAGAAGAAAGAGATAAAAAATCAAGATGGCTGACGCAACGGGGTCAGTTTCCCCATAATTCCCTATGATTTCAGATCCCAATTGAAATTTCGAACGTTCTAGTCGTATTAATTCTGTGAACAAGATTGAAGAGATTTAATCTTTTCAATTCGTCAACTCGAATTGGAACCAATTCTCATTAATTCTTTTCAATTCGTGAAGTTGAGAATCAACCTTTAATTCGTCGAAATTCTTGCACGGAAATAGAATGCAGCACTAATTAATTCTTTTAAATTCGTACGTTGAAAAATATTAATCAAATATGAAATCTTTTACAATGAATTTAAAAATTCTCCACGATACTTACATTCTAATAAATTTGTTATAACCAACTAAATTATTTCATTTTTGTACTGAAAGAATAATATCGAATACGCATAGAACATAAATAAAGTTTAGGTATAAAAAAATAATCCTTAGTTATAAATATTTTTTTAATTTAAAAACAAAAATTTTTTTAAACATTGATATATTTAAATTATTTATGTTTAATTTAATACGTACCCAGTGCGCAGTGGGCCAAAGACCTTGTTCGTTTTGAAAACGTTTTTAGAACGTATCATGTCTGACAAATAATATTTCAGAACATTATTTGAAAATCTATGTTCTTAAAATGTTTCAGAACATTATTTGGCAGACATGAAACGTTCTTAAAACGTTTTTAAAACGTTGAACTGCCCACTGGGTATTTATCTTATATATTATCATGAACAAAAATCATTTTTTGACAATAGTATAATTTTATTAAAAAATTTTTATTTTAATACCTATAGTTAAAATTATTTCAGAAAATAAAGTAAGACAATATTCGTATAACTATATTTTTTAATTTCTCTATTTTATTAATAACGCCTGACATTATAGGTGTGTCAATTTTTAGTTGCTAATACAGCAAATTATTTTTATACTCGAATATTCTATAACATAGAACTTTAATAATATTGTTCAATATACATGAGACCTGGTCTATGAAAAGTTCATGATGTTACATCTGGATCATTCATAAGTTAATTTCCCGTTTAATTTGAAAGGGCTGAAAGTACTTTATTAGTAAAAGTCTTCCCATTGCCTTTAAAATAATTTTGTAGCGTGTTCAGTTCCTGTATAACTGTATTTGATGCTAATATATGGCTCAAAATTTCTGAAGTGGGCCACTAATTTTTCGATGGCGAGATTTTTATAAGTCATATCAATAATTTTATAGTATTTTCGAATCAAAATAAGATCCTAAAGTTATATTGCAAAATTTTAATTTTTTTAAGAGTTATTGTTTAAACAATTTTTAAGCAGCCAATTAGTAAAAAAAGCTTTTCTACGGTTCCATTTGATGGATTTTGCTGAAATTTGGTATGAATAATGTACAATAACCATGCTTTCAAATAAAAAAAATTTGTTTCATTTTGTTCATAATTTGTTGAAAATAGCAACAATTATTATAAACAAATGAAAATTTAATAACCTTCTGCGCCTAATTTCGTATTTTTTCTTGTCAATTATGATTCCCTATTTTATCACGAGTATTTTAAAAAAAAAAAAAGTCAGTATATTGCATTAGGTCAAAAGTTATTAATATATTTGTGATCGCGGTCCGAGAACTAAGTGGAACGCCGCGCCGGACGAATACGCTGAAACACGTTAGAACACGAGCGCGCTCTTGGACCTTGCTGTTTTTTTGAGTGCATGTGTATAATTTAATTTTTAAATTCATATTTATTTGTAATTACCCTTACTAATAAAAAATTATATCTGCATAATATTTAATAATTTTTCTATTTGTACAGAATATTTTGTATACGTAAGTATTTTAAATGCCTATTCGTTCACGAGTATTTTAAAGTTTATTGTTTATGAAAATTATAACCTTATATCACAAATATTTTTCACACTCTGCTTCTATTTCTCATGAAAAATAAAAATGCCGTCACCAAATGTATGCTGCAACCCCTTGTTAAAGAAAAATCATAGACGTGTGATGAAAAACCTTCATTTAGTGACTGAAAAATTTGATAAAAAATTTACTAATCTTGTCGGGAAGTATATTTGCACGTCATGTAAATCCGTGATATATAAGCAAACTGACACTGTGCAGGGAAATGAATTTGAAAAAATTGAAAGTGTACGTATTATTGAATCGAGTGACGAAGATGAAGACAACATTTCAAAAGACAAAAATTACATTCCAGAAGAACCTCGCAATAAAATTGTAAGTGATGATTTAATAGATTTGGTGAAAACGATTACGAGATCATCTGGCAAAAAATTTAAACTGGATATTTCCAATGAAGAACGTAACAAACTTCTAAAAGTGTCTGAAAAAATTGAAATTCAATTAAGGGGTGAGAAACCTTTAGAAAACGAGCTGAACGAAATGTGGGTCAATGACTTGAAAGATGCCATTTCAAAACAAACATCAAAATCTGAAAAAATTTTTCTTTTAACAACAATTCCAGTTGACTTGAGCGTTCGAAAAACTGCAAAATTGTTCAGCGTTTCACGTCGTTTAGCAGCTAGAGCAAAACAATTGCGCTTAAAGAAGGGATATGCATCTCACGTTGATCCAAAACCTGGTCACCCCATGGACTTATCTATAAAGAAAAAAGTAAATCAATTTTACCTATCTGACGAAGTGAGTCGTGTGTTACCTGGGAGAAAAGATTTCAAATCAGTGGTAATTGATGGAAAACGACAGCATTTAACAGTAAGTTTTTTAATATTTAATTTTTCATTAGATAATTTTAAATTTAAATTTTTTATTAGGATAATTGTTTACTGTATTCTGAAAAAATGCAAAATATTCCAATTTTTGTTGGCTTTAAACTTTAAAGTTTTATAACTTAAAATTTATTTAGATGAGATTTTATAATTGATAACATTTTTCCTGTAATATAAATGAGTAATATTGAGTTTATAATAATTGAAAGTGCCTATCATGGAAAAACAGAGTATAGTTTCATTAATTTAAATTTCTTAGTTTGGTCTCAAGTTATCCATCTTTTAATTTCTTTTAATTTAATCCAGATTTTCATCCATTTTTAAAATTATTATAGAAACGATTGTTGATGGGCAACCTTAACGAGTTACACTCCCGATTTTTGAAGGAATTTTCCGAAGTGCAAATTTCTCTCTCGAAATTTCAAAGTTTAAGACCACCTCAATGCGTATTAGTTGGAGCAAAAGGCAACCACAATGTTTGCGTTTGCAAAACGCACCAAAATATCAGATTAAAAATACAAGCCCTAAAACAGGAGTTATTTAAGAAACAAATAGATTATCCTTATTCTTACTGTGATATGTTAAAAAAAATTGTTTGTGAAAATTCTTGTTCTGAATGTTTTCTTTTAAAATGCAAAAAATGCCCTGGCACAAAAATAATTTTGCAAGAAATAAAATCAATTTTTATAAATCAGGGCATAAAGGAGATTTCATTTCATCAGTGGCTCACGACTGACAGGTAATAATTTTATGCTTTACATTTTCATTCTTAATAATTTACAATTAATTCATATGAAACATATTTTTGTAGATGTCAATTTTCGATCGTCACTGAATCTATGAAGGTCTTTTTAGAAAATTTTGCAACAGATTTATTGGCACTTTTAAAGCACGATTTCATAGCTAAATCTCAGGCAGAGCATTTATCAAAATTGAAAGAGAAAATAGGCGAAGGAGAGTTCATAGTCACAGAGGATTTTTCAGAAAATTATTCTTTTAAAATACAAAATGAAATTCAAGCCCAACATTGGCGTAAAGACCAAGTCACGCTACATGTTCACGTTGCATATTATAAAAAAGAGGGCAATTTACAAAACGAAAACTTTGTAATTTTTTCGGAGAATTTGCAACACGATTCGACAGCTGTTCACTTGTTCAACAAGAAATTAATTGAGCATTTAAAAAAAAAATTTGGTGCCAAAAAATTAAAAAAAATTTATTACTTTTCCGATGGAGCTACGTCTCAATATAAAAACAAATATAATTTGTTAAATTTGGCTAATCATAAAAATGATTTCGGAATTGATGCAGAGTGGCACTTTTTTGCAACCGCCCACGGCAAAGGCGCTTGCGACGGAGTAGGAGGCACGGTCAAAAGGCATGCATATTTCACATCCCTGCAAAAAGACACTAATCTTCTTTTGACAACTCCAAAACAATTGTACGAGTGGGCAAGAGGATTTTTTAAAAAAATTCATTTTTGCCTGTGTTCGAATGAAGAGCTTGAAAATCATAGAAAAAGTTTAGAGTTACGATTTTCAACTGCTAAAACAATTAACCAAACACGATCATTTCATTGCTATCAGCCAGGAAAAAACAACACATTATTGTGTAAAATTTTTTCTGGTCAAAAGGAAGCAGTCACGGTTAAGCTTGCTTAAAGTAGAAACTGGCGAATACCAAATAATATAATTCTGAAAATAATAACATTGTTAAATCATTGTTTTAATTTTAAATATTTTTTTGGTAGGCCCTATTTTTTTAAAATATTGTAAACACAACATTGAAATAAAACAATTACGTTTATTTCAAAATTTCTCTTCTCAGATAATATTTTCTTCAATCTGCAATGTAACTTTAGAAATATTAAACATTTATTAAAATCTTAGATTTTCAAATAATGCAAAACAATTTTGTCGCATGCAATGAAGATGTTTAAATTTTTTATTGTTTATATATGTATGTTGAATTTATTTAATAAAAATTATTTTTTGCAATAAACAAAAAATATTGCATCATAAAGTATATTTATTAACGGAAATTTGTTAATGTAACATGTTAAATTTGGACGCAGTACGCGGTCTTGAGGATAGCGAGTCAGTAACTATGATATTGGCGCGTCAATAGGGCACTGAGCGTCAAGAGAAAAAGTACCATAACTTTTGACCTAATGCAATATACTGACTTTTTTTTTTTTTAAAATACTCGTGATAAAATAGGGAATCATAATTTACAAGAAAAAATACGAAATTAGGCGCAGAAGGTTATTAAATTTTCATTTGTTTATAATAATTGTTGCTATTTTCAACAAATTATGAACAAAATGAAACAAATTTTTTTTATTTGAAAGCATGGTTATTGTACATTATTCATACCAAATTTCAGCAAAATCCATCAAATGGAACCGTAGAAAAGCTTTTTTTACTAATTGGCTGCTTAAAAATTGTTTAAACAATAACTCTTAAAAAAATTAAAATTTTGCAATATAACTTTAGGATCTTATTTTGATTCGAAAATACTATAAAATTATTGATCTGACTTATAAAAATCTCGCCATCGAAAAATTAGTGGCTCACTTCAGAAATTTTGAGCCATATAGAAATTGATAAGAGAAATCGAATTTACAGTTACTTAAAAAAAATATATATTCTGCCTTGAATATTACCAGTTTCTGTAGAATCATCAAAATATTTTTATCATACTTGAAGAGGATGTGTAAAAATATTGAAATGTTTTCTATGAACAACTAATGAAATTCGCATGTCTCGTAATATTATTACTTAAATTTTGTTTTTATTTTTTAGGATTATAATTCCGTAATATCAGGTATGACTCCTTTAGAAATTGAGCAAAAACTTTCTGACTTATTACAAGAAAATGCCAAATTAAAAGAAACTTTAATTGAAAATAATGTGGCAATGAAAAAACAATTTAACTCACTCGCGGCTTGGCAAGAAACAATTTCATCTGTACATCAGAATCATAGAGAAAAGTTTGCTGAAACTCGAGAATTAATGGAACAGCTCAAGAAAGAAAACATGAAACTTAAAATTAAAGTATCAATCAGTGAACTCCAAGATGTCTCTCTTCAAAAGGTAAACGTAAAATAGAAATTTATTAAGATTGCAGGATTTTTACTGTCATGGAATACCTGAAGAGGTTAAAATTTTTATAAAATATTGTTCTATAATGTAGGCTTACATATTTTTAATACTTTTTATAACACCTTGCGTCAAAAACTCAACTAAATCGCTGTCTTTTACGCAATTAGCTACATGTAAATATAAACGGATTTTCAGCTTATATTAGGTTATATTTTAAAACTAATTTTGAATCTTTTATTTTGCTTAAGAACTTCATTGCTATTGTACTATAAATTTTCTGTAAAATAAATTATATTTAACAATAAATAACTGAAATTAACTATTTTCACTTTTTAATATCTTTTAGACGGCAGCTGAAGACCATTCTATACTACCAAGTCTAACTCACGTATGTAATTGTTCATGTCGTGCAGAACTTGTAAAACTTCTAAAAGAAAAAATGATGGCACTAATTGATCATGATGAGACTTGTTTAAAATCAGTAGAAAATTTAAACGCAACTGTTGAAAATTCCGATAAAAATTTAACTGAAGAGTGCCAGGCCTTACAAAAAATGGACACAAAAATTATTCTACCAACATTAAAGTTGAAAGAATGCACAGAAGAGGGAAATAAAATGGTAACAAATGTGGAGCAACAGATTGATACCATTAATGAAAACGTAATATATATATATATATATATATTTGACCGGCAAAACCTGAAGACCAGGCAAAACCCGAATTGCCTAAGCATTTTGGGTTTTGCCTGGTCTTCGGCTTTTGCCGGTAACATATATATGGGTGATTCTACAAACGAGGGAATTATGAGCGGTCAAACTTATTTTGTATATTAATTTTGAAAATAATAATTTTATTTTTGATGAAAAATCAACATTCTGATGAATTTACAGTTCGTTATTGTTGTTAATTAAACTAAACTAAATGTGATACCACGCGTGTTTTATTTAATCTGTTATTCTATTAACCAAGATTTTTCAATTTGTGACCAAGATTGCGTTGTGACCAGAAAAATTCTCATTCGTCTGGCATCCATTTTTTTGAAAAAAATATTATTCTTAGGTCCTTTTATAGGCTTATGTATTGCAAATTTGAATTCCCTATCGGATAGAATTGCTTATTTTTTTATTTAATGTTGTTTCTACCTTTTTTTAAAAAAAACTGCCAAATTCTCATTCGTCTGGAACTTTTGAGACAGGATATACATTAAGCACTAAAAACAGCTTAAAACTAATAATTTTTTAACAATTTTCGATTTTCTTGACTTAAAATAATCCTCACTAAATTTTTAAGATATTGCTAAACCCCAATCTTTAATTTTCATTTTGTATATATAATTATACTAATATAAATAAACAAATAAAAAGTACTTTTTTCCTGTGAATCGTATGAATATCACAATAAAATAGAAATATTTTTTATTATTAGACACTTTAAGTACTCCTACAGATTTGTGATTTGTAAAATTATGTTCTAGTAGAACACACATAATTTGTTATAAACAAATTATATAAACAAATTTCTAATTAAAGCGATACCTTTTATTGATCCTTTTAAACTTTGTTAATCGGGGGTTTTCGGGGTCGCTGATTACGAATTCGACGTCAGTTTTTCAAAATTAAAAATGGCGGATCCAATATGGCGGACGACTTTTGAAAAATCTTATTAATTTAAATTAACTTGTTTATCAAAATTATACGTGCAAAAAATGTTTCATTCCTTACTTTTCTTTTTAGAATTACCAGATTACGAGTTTTAAGCCAGATTTTCAAAATTTGACTATTTTAAAGAAATATCTTAAAAATTGTGAAACTTTAAAAATTGGACTTTAGATTAGTTATCAATAATTCAAAAACTCCTGGATTTAAAATTTAATAATAATCGAATTTTTTTTAAAAACTCGTTTAATACAGTAGATCTGCACATTTTAAATATGAAAAACGGACGTCGGAATTATTACTAGCGACCCTGAAAAGTTACCAAGTAAGTAGTTTCCAGTGATTTGAAATATTTGTCCGTCATGTTGCATCCGCCATTTTAAATTTTGAAAAACTGACTTCGGATTCATTTTCAGCAAGCCCGAAAACCCCCGAGTAGAGAGTTTCAAGCAAATACGAACGATTTTTTTAAAAAAATTCCGCCATTTTGAATTTTGAAAAACTGACCTCGGATTCGTAATCAGCGACCCTGAAAACCTCCGAATAATAAATTTTGTATAAATCCATCCATTATTTTTTGTGTTAATGTGAATTTTCTATACACGATCTTAATTTCCTGGATAAATTGTTTATAAACAACCATAACTTTTGTAATTTTTAATATTTTGTCTGGACACTTTCAGATATCTTTTTTAGTGTCATTGACTTGAAATTAATGTACTTTTCAGACTTTAAATTAGAAAAAAATGTGTCCATATTTTCTTCATTTTCGTCCTTCGTTTGTAGAATCACCCATATATATATATATATGTATATATATATATATATATATATATATATATATATATATATATATATATATATATATATATATATAGTAGAATTAAGGATATATTTTGAATATTTTTTTATTTTAAAATTAAAATGGAATGTTTCATTATTTTAGACTATTACTTCGATTCAATTGCCCGATTATGTGGAATCAATTGTAAAACGAATTCCCCGTACTGAATTTCGTCAACAATTAATTGATAATATGAAGCCATATCATGAAAGTTTGGAAGTACTTATTAATTGTTTTTCTGTTCAGTCATCACGTTATGTCCACGTTCAGGAATGTATAAAAAAATGCATAGAAATATTACAGAATTGTGGAACTATTAACAGTAAAATTCCAAATGATAGAAATTCTACAATGATATCTTACAAAAATTCTCTAAGTGAATGTCGTCAAAAACTTATTGACGAGCAGCTAAAAGATATTGATCATCATCAAAAGTGGATAAGAATACAAAATCATCTTAAGAAACTTTTTTATGACTATACATCAACTCTATGTGAATTTGAGATACTGCAAGAGCAAAACAGAAAATTGTTAACAATTCAGAAGGAGAATGATCATGAGAATTATTCGTGTGATAAGCATAGCGAAAAGGAAAACACTATATTGAAAGAAAAGGTGATAAATATTTCTCTTGAAAAATTATCTCTTCACGAAGAGAAAAAGTCATTAGATAAACTTCAAAAATCACTTGTTATTGATCGAGAAAGCTTAAATACCGAAGTAGAAAAACTAAAATTGGAAAGATTAAATCTATTAGGAGAGAAAACAGCTCTTGATAGACAAAGTAAAATGTATGAGGAGCAAGAGAGAGCTTTAATCATTGAGAAAAGAAATTTTATGAAAATGTCTGAGGAACTTACTGGGAAGATTGTAGATTTAGAGGAGAAGCTCAAAAATCAGAATGAATCAACATATACAGACGTGAGTTTCTTGTTTTTTATTGGTTTAATAATGTAATTATTTTTAATATTTTCAGTTATTCAACTTAGGTTAGTTGAGCAGACTTTTAATATGTTCATATATTCTGACGCATGAACAAAACAATCCTGTTTATTTGTTATTCATGTTCTGATATTAGGGGAAAAACGCGTTCATTAAAACATTTTTTATTTTCAAGTTATTTGACGTTACATTTTTTACCATTGATCAGTATATTTAAAGACAATACAGATGTGATAATAATTTTATTTTATTTATTATTATTTATGTTAGATATTCAATTTAAACCATATTCTCTTTTTAAAGTTATGTCTCTTTCGCGCCAATCAATCATAGATGTCTCTTTAATCGACACAAACAAAAGAATGTAATGTGTGTGTACACATTACATTCTTTACTTTCTTGTACTTTGTAGTAAAAGCCACGCTTTCTGGAATATTGTAATAAATCATTCTCAATTGTATTTGGTATTCTCTCGACTATTTTTCCGATCAGGTTATGGGCCCAGGCCCCGCGAAAACAATACTTTAATTCGAGTAATGTAAAAATAATTCCGGGAGTGTCGTTTCTACCTGAAAATAAGTTAATTCGAAAAGTGTTAAAGTGTAACCTCAAATCAATTAAAAATGGCAGCAGGTGGAAGCATGAACTCCATCAGAATCGAAATGTTATCGCGTAATAATTACGACACATGGAGGATACAAACTGAAGCTCTATTCATAAACAATGACACATGGACCTATGTCTCAGGAGAAACACCACAACCCGAAATTCCAGAAGATGAAGCACGACGAGAAGCCGCACACAAAGCATGGCTGAAAGCCGACCAAAAGGCCAAAGCAGACCTTATACTCTGTATCAGTCCTCCAGAACTAAACCAAATAAAAGGATGCGTTAAATCCCATCAAATCTGGACCAAGCTTGAAACAATCTACGCGTCAAAAGGGTCTGCCAGAAAAGCCACGCTTCTCAAACGACTTATACAACATAAAATGGCGGAAGGAGACGACGCTAAGCAGCACCCCGGCGAATTTTTCGATGTAGATGACAAGTTTCAATCTATGAAAATTGAAATAAACAGAGATTTTCTATCCATTATATTATTATACAGCCTTCCAAGCACCTTCGAAAATTTTCGCTGCGCAATAGAATCCCGCGATAAGCTGCCCGATCCCGACAGTCTCGAAATTAAAATCATGGAGGAATATAACGCCAGACAACGAAATAAAGATAAAGACGATTCGGCCATGTTCGTAAATCCGAAGCGAAATTCGTACAACAAGAGGAAACGCCAAATATTGGAACTCGAAACTCGGAATAAAAACTCCAAGTTTAATGGAAAGTGCAATTTCTGTGGTCGAAAAGGAAACAAAATAAGTGAGTACACACATAAACACAAACATGAAAACCAATCCGCGAGTGTAGCAGAAACATCGCTGTTTCTTTATCCCGAATAGGACCAAAAATACCAGTGATCTGTGGTGCATCGACAGCGGATGCAGTTCTCATTTAAGCCACGACAAAAGTGTTTTTACCGACATTGTTAAAACAGAATCCCAAGTAAAACTCGCGAGTAGTGCCACGACACCGGTAATCGCGAAAGGAAACGTGAAATTCGGCGTAAGTAATTCGGAAAGCTCAATAAATCTAAAAAATACTCTATACCCGCCGGACTTTAGAACAAATTTGATCTCTGTGTCAAAAATCGTCGACAACGACTACGAAGTCAATTTCAAGAAAAATTCTTACACGATTTCGGACGCGAGGGGGGTAATCAAACTGACAAAAAAACTTAATAGGAGATTTATTTTACTTATCTAAAGCTCCGACCGAAATAAATATCGCGAATGTCGCGATAAATACTAAAAGTAACGCCGAAATATGACACGATCGTCTCGGACATTTAAACAAAAAGGACATGATCGACATGCTCAGAAACAAACATGCGACCGGTTTCGAATTTGACGTTTCGATCGACTTAAGCAAATGTGAAACATGTTTATCCGAAAAATTCAGAAGTACACCGTTTCCAAAAAGAAAAAATTCATCGAAAGTACCTATGGAATTGATCCATACCGATTTGTGCGGGCCGATGAGAAACGAATCTCTCGGAGGGAAATTTTATTTCGTAACGTTCATCGATGATTATAGTACGTTGTGTCAAGTGTATTTTATCCGGAAGAAAAACGAAGCTGTCGACAAATTCATGGAGTTTAAAAATATGGCGGAAAACCAAACGGGACACAAAATCAAAGCCGTTCAATCGGACAACGGTCGCGAGTACATTAATCAAAGTTTAAGTGTCATGTTAAAAAAGTTCGGAATCCACCATCGCGTTACCGTGCCGCATACGCCATAACAAAACGGCGTTGCTATACGCAAGAATAGAACGCTCGTTGAGGCCGCTCGTTGCATGTTATTACAGTCAAGAAAAACTCTCAGTTTTTGGGCAGAAGCAATTGCTACCGCTAACTACATACAAAATCGTTGCATCACAAAAGGGATCGAAGATGGAAAGCCATATCAACGTTGGACAGGAGAAAAGCCCGATATCTCAAACCTGCGAACATTCGGCGAAAAAGTGTTTATCTTGTACAAAATCGTTTTGTCAAGAGATGTAAAATTCCTCGATTCTTTTGAAACAGAATACGATAATTCTTCACACTTGAAGGAGACGGATCTCATAGAACAATCAAAAGTCGACATCAAGTCAACTGACAGTCCAGAAATCATCGAAATTGAACCCATCGATAGAAGTTCAATACCCACAGTCGATGAGCAATGCCCACTCGATCTTGAAGAACGAGTAAACCCGGACAATTCAATAAACGATGAATCACCATTCCTCGGATTCCAAAGAGATAATGACAGGAACAACTCAACAATTAGTGAATCTCCACTTCTTGGATCTGAACGAGAACTCGATTACTCAATAAATAGTGCATTTATTCTGTCTATAAATTCAATAAAAAAATTTTGTCAGGTATGTTTTTTCAAGGTTTTTTCATGCTCTTTCCAATGGTGAATTTCGTTTTTAAAATTTTTGAATTTTGAGCTTGATTTTCTATAATTAAACATAAATTTTCTATTTTCACTAAAATCGATGCGTTTTTTAAAATAAATAATTGCAAACGAAAGCTGTGATTTTTTCCGATCTGTATATAAATTTTTAGAATGCCGATTTTTTTTGATTTCGAGATATATAAATTTCAAAAAAGATCAAAAAATTTTTTGGGGATATTTTACTATCAGGTAGGACAACAATTTCCGCAAGTTTCACTTTTTTTCGAGAAATCAATTTTTTAACTCAGGACATTACATGTAAAATGCCTCATTTTGACATATAAATTGTGAAAACCGAAAAGAACGAAAGCATTCTCAAAAAGGCCAGAAAAATGCTCAACGATCTGAAAACCGGAGACAAAGTATGCAAACTCCGAAAATCTATTTATGGATTACGACAATCAGGTCGCAAATTGCACGCAAAATTAGATAAAATTCTAAAATCAATGGATCTGAAACCAACGAACTCTGATACTTATCTCTACGTTGACGAAAATGAAGACGATCCAATATATGTACTTATCTACGTGGACGATATCCTACTCATCTCGAAGAATGAAACGAAAGTGAACAAAATCAAGAAAAATCTCTCACCTCACTTTGATGTCAGGGATCTAGGAGCCGCAAATTGTTGCTTAGGGATTGAAATCCATCAAACGCAAGACCAGGTAACGTTATGTCAGACAGGATACATAAACGAATTATTATCCAAGTTCAACATGACCGAATGCAAACCGGTGAAGACTCTTCTCGTCTGTGGAACTAAACTGGAAAAACCAACACCATCCGAGAATACAACTTCTCTTCCATCCAGGAAATTAATCGGAGCTCATTTTTACTTGACAATCGGGACTCGTCCCGACATCGCTCATGCCGTGAACCTTCTCAGCCAGTTTAACAATGATCATGGACGACATCATTGGGAGGCAGGCAAACAAATTTTACGTTACCTAAAAGGGACAGCAAATATGAAGCTGATCTACACGCGAAATAACAAGGAAGTCATTGGATATGCTGATGCTGATTGGGGAAATTGTCTAATGGACTGAAAATCCTACTCAGAATATTCCTTCATCGTGTCAGGCGGAGCAGTGTCCTGGTGTTCTCGAAAAAAAGACCGTTGCACTCTCATCGACCGAGGCGGAGTATTTGAATCTCAGCGAAGCAGCAACAGAAGGAATTTACTACAGTACACTACTAGGCGAATTGAATCTCAAGGACATGTCAAAAATCACCATTTTCAACGATAATAAATCAGCCGGTAAACTCGACAGTAACCCTGTGTTTCATGCAAGATCGAAACACATAAGCATTCGACACCATTTTATCCGAAACGCAATCCAAGAATACCCTCTCAAGCTGATGTATCTTCCTACCAAAGATATGACAGCAGACGTCCTGACCAACGCCCTTCCGGCAGCCAAACATGAAAAATGTACAATTGAATTGGGACTACGTGTGTTATAAATTAAAAGACTTTTGAATCAGTGTTTTTAATTAAGGCGGAGTGTTAGACATTCAATTGAAACCATATTCTTTTTTTAAAGTTATGTCTCTTTCGCGCCAATCAATCATAGATGTCTCTTTAATCGACACACACACATTACATTACATTCTTTACTTTCTTGTACTTTGTAGTAAAAGCCACGCTTTCTGGAATATTCTAATAAATCATTCTGAATCGTATTTGGTATTCTCTCGACTATTTTTCCCATCAATTTAATAATAATTCTTAATATTCTTACAATATTCCTGCAATGTCGCCAATATTGCAATGTAATATTACCTACATTTAAAGCAATGTGAAAAATAAAAAGTTGCTTTATGAGGAAATGCATTAAACTTTTTTTAATATATAAAAGTAAAGAAACAATTAAATTTTTTGATTTCTAACATCATATTTAACCAACTTCAAGGTTGCTACAATGTCTGGAAATCTGTAAATGTCAGGGAATTTTATTTTATATAGAAAAGTCAGAGAAAAATGAAAAAACACCTAGAAAATAATTTTCTGTTAAAGTTATGTTAATTTTTGGCGAATTTTATCTAATTTTACCATGGAAAAAAAATTTACCTAATTGATGAACAGTTATGAAAACTATAAGTTTTTATATTTTCGAGATTTAATTACTGACTTTTATTTTTTAAATCATGTTATAAAAATAGACCGCAATAGTGTATCTTAAGGGGTTACATCACTTTGAAATTTTTAAAAAATTAAAAAAAATTTTTTTTGCTTAAAGTACACCTTATAGGCATAGAAATGATATGCTATGTGGACCCGGCGTAGCTGATTAGAGGTAATTTTTGATTTCCTTCAAATCGATGTCATTTTGCGAAAAATTCATTTTTTTAAACGGATACGTATTTTGCTAGACTTTGAGCTGTAGAAACTAATGCTTTTTTTATTTTTATGTAGCTCAAATCTGGATCGAGTTATAGTGCCCACCGCATGGTGAAAAAGCCACTTTGCGATTCGGGCAAAATATATTACCAATTTTTGTTTTTTCATGTTTTTTCTTTATTTATATAACAAATAATGTTATGAATTTATTATTTATTAACAATTACGTTTTATTATACAGGGCATTCTATTTTAAAATTACACCTTTATAAACAATTGAAAATGTATGCAAATTTGATGGAATATATACTTTTGTATATTGTTATTTACGATTCAAAATACTATCTCTATTCGCCACTAGAGGTCTCTTTGTACACTTCTTACTAGCTCCTAAGTCAGTCACTTGTTGTCTCTAACACGATACAGATCTTTTCTTATTGTCTACTTACAATAAAGTTATTACCGTTTATAGTAAACTCTAACTATCGTTTCTTTTCTGTGCGTTACCTAAAGTTCATTTGCTAATAGGTTATGGGCCCAGAGCGGCGAGAAACAACGCGGAGTTTATAAAACGAGTGGAACAGTCGTAGTTGAAAAACGCTTTGTCCGGCAGCCATTTTTTTTGTGGTTAGCGTCAGTTCTCGAAAGTTCAATTTCCGTAACATTCTATCAAAATGAACACAGTCGGTGTGCGGTTCGACGTTTTACGAAAAGATAATTACGATACGTGGAAACTCCAAGTGCGTGCGGTTTTGATTAAAAATGACGCGTGGGGTTATGCGAGTGGCACGTTAGCAAAACCTGCACTCGTAGCTGGAGATGAGGCGAGTCAAACAGCAGTTAATAAGTGGGTGGAAGCCGACTTAAAGGCTCAGTCATATCATTTTATCTATGGGATCATCGGAAATTCAACAGGTTAAGGATTCCACGACTGCGCGTGAAATATGGCTAAAATTGGAAAATACGTATCAGTCCAAAGGTCCAGCGCGAAAAGCAGCATATCTGAACCAGTTAATATCCTTGAAGATGAAAGATGGTAGCGACGCTCGTGAATATTGTCAATCCTTTTTTGATGTAGTTGATAAGCTAGCAGAGTTGGAGATTGATATCAATCAAGATCTTTTAGCTGTCATGTTCTTAAGAAGTTTACTCGAAAACTTCGAAAATTTCCGATGCGCAATGACCTCGCGAGACGAATTACACCCTCTCGAAACACTTCGAATAAAAGTAATTGAAGAATATGACGCGCGTAAAGATGTAAATAAAAAATCTGTACAAAATGCAATGATTGCTGGCAAACTGGAAAATAAAAGTGGACATGATCGTCAGAACAAGTTTAAAAAAGGAAATATTACGAAAAACGATTCAAAAATGAAGTGCTTTAAATGTGGTGAAATTGGACATCGGGCAAGAATGTGCAATGATGTGAATTCTTTTATACAAGTTGATCGGGAAGAAGAGATTAAAAAACTTAATCTTGCAAGTAACGCGTATACCGATATACTTGGTCGTGGTGTCGTGTCGATGGAAACTATCGCAAACGGGAATCGGAAAGTGTTAAAATTGAGTGAAACTTTATTTGTTCCAGACTTACGTACTAATTTTATTTCGATTGGTAAAATCAGGGATAAAGGGCACAGTGTCGTATTCAATAAAACAAACGCGAGTGTTTTGGATATCGACGGCAATGTATTAATCTGGGGAAAAAGGGAAGGTGGATTGTATTATCTACAAAAATCAACTGATACAGAGTGCAAAAATATTGTTGAAACCGACGTACAGATGCCAAAGAAAAATTCTCTACATGATTGGCACGTTCGCATGGGACACCTCAATGTGCAGTCACTACGCGAGGCCATAAAAACGGGAACACTTCGTGGCATCAAGGTCAACGACATCAACGAGAATATCCAGTGCACTACCTGTCTTCAGGGGAAGATGACTCGTCTTCCATTTCCAAAGTCTTCCACGAGAGTCTCGGCCGTAGGAGATTTAATCCACTCGGATCTCTGTGGTCCAATGCGTGTGTCGTCCCTAGGAAGAAAATTGTATTTCGTCACATTTATCGACGACTCCTCTGGATGGTGCGAAATAAAATTTTTCAGTCTGAAGAGTCAAGTGATGGACGAATTCAACAAGTGTTTGTTATGAATCGATCTCCATCTCCTGGGAAGTTAGAGCCACGGTCAAGGAAAGGAATTTTTGTGGGATATAGCTCTGAGGCGAAAGCTTACCGCATATGGATACCAAGTGCAGGAAGAGTGGAAATATCCAGAGATGTAAAATTTATTGATAGTTTTCCCCTTTTACGCAACGAGAACCTTGAAGATTTTGCTCCAAAGGAAGTGCCTTCCAATGATCAGTTGCAGTCATCCGTGGATCACGTCGAGGTCGATTTTTGCGAAAAAGTGAACTCGAAAAAGAACGTAAATAATTTAGAACCAGAAAATGTCTACGACGACGATTTTCAATCCGCAGAAGAAGAGGAAGAAGATTTCCAAGGATTTCCTCGAGCTGATCTTGTCAAACGTCCAGGAAGGCCACGCATCATCCGAACTGGAGAACGTGGCAGACCTAAAAAAGTTCAGGGTTTAGCGAATTTCGTTGACGAGAATTTAGATGATTTTGTTTTTCTCACGGAATCGTGGCGAAAGGATACTCACAGCAGTATGGCAGAGATTATCCCGAAACATATGCTCCTGTCGCACGATTAAATTCTATTAGAACTGTGATCGCTTTAGCAGCCCAGAAAAATATGGATATTCGTCAGTACGATGTAACAACCGCTTATCTCAATGGTATCATTGACGAAGAAGTTTACATGGAGCCACCGGATTGGTTCGAAGAAACTCTCAGATACATCATCGAAAAGAGGAAGAATGAAGATCCATGGGTGAACAAAGCAAAAATGATGTTAAACGATCTAATGAAAAGTGACAAAGTGTGTCGAATGAAGAAAGCTTTATACGGATTAAAGCAAGCCGGCCGTGTTTGGCACAAACGATTCGATCAGGAACTTCGAGCTTTGGGAGCTACACCGACGTCATCTGACCCATGCATTTATCTCATCAAATTGAAGGATGGCACCTTGATGATCATCGTTGTCTACGTCGACGACATCCTGGTAATATGTCAGAATACAGACGAGATCCTGAAATTTGGAAGACAATTGTCAAAAATTTTTAATTTGAGGGACATCGGCAGACTCGAGCATTGTCTTGGAATGGATTTTGACATGGGCGAAAAAGGAATCCTGATTCATCATAAAAAGTACATCGAAGAAATCCTCGAACGATTTGGATTAAGTGAATGTAATCCCGTATCCACTCCGCTGGATGCTGGAACGAAACTTGTGCAGGACAGCGCATGGAAGGACTCCGATGGAGAAAAACCTCCCTACAGGGAATTGGTTGGATGCCTTGTATACCTGGCGGTATCAACTCGACCTGACATTTCGCACGCAGCAAGTCTGTTAGGTCAATTTAATGATTGTTTCAACAAGAACCATTGGAATGCTGCCAAAAGAGTATTACGGTACTTAAAAGGTACCAAACAACTTGGAATTTTCTACGCACGTGAAAAATGTGACATTGTGGGCTATGTGGCTGCAGATTGGGCGAGCTCTGCCTGTGATCGACGTTCATTTTCTGGATTCGTTTTCTTGTTGGGCTGAGGCGCCATTACCTGGGACTCCAAGAAGCAGCGAACGGTTGCCCTTTCAACGACAGAGGCCGAGTACATGGCAATGGCCGAGGCGGCCAAAGAAGTAGTGCATCTACGACGTTTTCTGTTAGAACTCGGTGTTTCAAGTGCAAATTCCATAAAATTGTGTGTGGACAATATGAGTGCTCAGAAACTAGCCGGAAATCCAGTTCACCATATGTGAACCAAGCACATTGACGTGCGCTACCATTTCATCCGAGAAATTGTTGAAACGGGACAGATAAATTTAAATCATGTTCAATCAAGTGATATGTTAGCCGACGTATTTACAAAAAGTTTAGTAAAATCAAAACACGAAAAATGTATCAAAGCTACTGGACTGTTAAGTAATGTAAATTAAGGAGAAAAATTTAGTGTTTGTCTCGAGGGGAAGTGATGGAATATATACTTTTGTATATTGTTATTTACGATTCAAAATACTATCTCTATTCGCCACTAGAGGTCTCTTTGTACACTTCTTTCTAGCTCCTAAGTCAGTCACTTGTTGAAATAAGAAAAATAAATATATTGTCCAAATGTTTTCGTTTTTATTATTATTTAATTCTTTAATATTCTTCTCCGCTGTCGACACTGATGTTGTTATAATCCTTGCAGGTGTCATTTGTTCTTAATTGTTGGTAGAACTGTTTGTAATTAGGAGGAATAAATTCTGTTAATGACATTAGGTCTGTGTGTTTTTGTTTGGTAATAGTCACACCATTTGGATGTAGCAGAGACAACTCAATGTCTCTGAAATCTTCCTCGGTTACACGTTTTCTTTCAATGCTAACTCTGTGAAGAGTGTCGTCGTCGTATTTTAAAAATAAATAAAAAAACCTGTTCTTTGTCGTGTTATATCTGTCTAGTCTTTAACCAATTAATGTTGTCTTTATTAACGTCTTTTTTCCTATTGATTATGTGTTCCTGTAACTCATGTGAAGAATAGAAATCACTTGTTGTCATTTTTGTGACAATGAATTTTGGATAACTCGTCTTCGATTTTTTAATTATCTCAATCCAATGATCGGGGTCACATATTATTGCGTTCCGTTTCCTCTCTTTCTCTATATATCCAAAATTTCGGTCACAAGCGTTATAGCTGTGCCCTGGCATGAAAAATTTCTGTTCTATAAAATCGATAGTAACGCTGGATGCAAGAAAATGCTTCAACATCAAAGAAACTTTAATATTTCTATTCTGACCGCCACAGGAATCAGAATATAATATTAAATGTTTTGTATTCTCTTGGATGTGGTTTCTGAAATGTTTCAGCAAGCAAGATCCTATTTCTTGGCCACCTCTAGATGCTACGTTTTCCAACCATACGTACATGTATGCTGAAACAATATAAAAATTTTTTTGGAAAATTTAATTAAACATAAACTTACTTTTTAATTATAATTATAATAAATATTTGCTTTTGAATGTTTTCATTATTTAATATTTAAAAAACAATTTAAATACAAATGTCCTGGTTGTAGCAAAAATTTAGTTTTAGTTTTACCTTACAAAAAGTGAATAAATATTTTCGAAGCATTGAATTAAAAATTTTTTTTAATAAGTTGCTTTATGCAGAAAAATTATAATTTATTAATAATTTTTGTTGTTTTTAAGTAATTATGCACTGAATTAAATTATCATTACCTTGTCGTTGGATTTCATCGTAAATACAAAGATTATACGTAGACAACTGCCGTTTATAAAATGCGACTCCAGTTGTGAGGCAAGGTGTCGGTAGGACTTTCTGGAAATCGAATGTCAAAACGGCAGTGTCTTCTGTCGCATTCTTGACATCATCCTTAAATTCAGTTTCGATTTTTTGTGTCAATAACATATGGTTTTTCTTTGAATTTTCAATATCCTCTTTTTCTTCGTCTGGCAAATTTTCTTTCATCAATTTAGCCTTGTGTGCGTCCCAGGTCTTACAAGTGTCCGAATGTGGCTTTTTAAAACTTAAATTAAAATCTTCATTAAAAATCTTGCGGAAAATGTTTTCTGATACAGATCTTATAAATTGCTCATCACATTGCTCTTGGTACATTCTGTACATTTTAGCTTGATTCAGATCCTGATTTAAATACTTCTTCTGTAAAGATGAACGACCGTAAAATGTGATTCGTAGGCTGGAAAACGGGCAATGAACGATCTGACAGTAGACCCGATAACGCAATCGTTTACGTTTGAGAAAGGTTAAATTAATTTTGATTTTTCATATCTTTCCGACATCAAATTTGGAATAAAACTCATGGATTCTGACACATTTTTTTATGCTCTTTCGATTGGTAATAATTAAAAATTGAACAAACTTTAATAAGCGCCCGATAACGCGATCGTTAACATTTAAGAAAGGTTAAATTAATTTTGATTTTGATTTTTCATAACTTTCCGACATCAAATTTGGAATAAAACTCATGGATTCTGACACATTTTTTTATGCTCTTTCGATTGGTAATGATTAAAATTTGAACAAAATTTAATAAGCGCTTGATAACGCGATCGTTAACATTTAAGAAAGGTTAAATTAATTTTGATTTTGATTTTTCATAACTTTCCGACATCAAATTTGGAATAAAACTCATGGATTCTGACACATTTTTTATGCTCTTTCGATTGGTAATAATTAAAAATTAAACAAACTTTAATAAATTGGTTTTTGTAACCGTTAAACAATTAACGTTATGTTCTTCAGCTCAATGTATCAAATTACAAAAATTGCAACCAAAAACGTGGATGGAATTATGAATTTAATATTTTCTTTAAAAATGACTTATGTTGTGAATGATTTTATTTCGAAATTTAAACACAGAAATCATTGAATTTTTGAAGAAATACAGTTGCAACTTTTAGAAATAATTAAATTTCAAAAATTTTGCATTGAAATCATGTGAAAATATTTCAATTCTTCTAGAAAAATAAATATTCAAATACTTATTTAACTAAAATTAACTAAGTTTGAAATGTAATTTCATTTAGAAATTTTTAAAAAAATTAGTCTTTTGATAAATTAAAATTAAAATTTCTTCAAGATAGATAAATTCTCGTACATACCCAAATAGCACGGAAACTTGCAGCAAGATTGCTGCAAGTTTGCAGTGCAAGGTTTGAAAGTTTGTAAGGTAAGTTTGCAGCAAACTTGTGGCAAATATTAAAATGTCCTCCCTTGTCAAGTTTGCAGCAAAAACTTTCTGCAAACATGCTAAGCAAAATTGTTGAAAAGTTTCAAGATCAATTTGTAGCAAAATTGCGCTGAAAATTTTTAGAAATTTTAAAATGGAAGTTTTAGTAAACTAAATATTTAATAGTTTTATGGAAAATTATTTTGTCAATTTCTTTTGAATTTAAATAATTAAATCACAGAATAGAAAAGGAGAAATAACGAAACAATTGTGTTACATCTGGTCATTTTTTCGACTTTATTTCTTTTTTACTCTATATTTAATTTTTCCGCGTTTCTTATTTTCTTAACCCCTTCGCAGTGTAGCAGAAATAATGCTTCCGTGCCCCGTATGTGGGAAAATTTTTTTTTTTTTAAACTTGATATTACCATACCTAAGAATACCCATTGACAAGTTTATCGTATTGTGTCTACTTATTTTTTTTTTAGATGCTACCATAGGGGTCATACACACTTGTGGCACTACATTTTTATGCCTCTATATAGGTCAATAACAGTGAAGGGGTTAAGAAAAAACAACATCTGTTTATTTAAAAAATCATGTTATTTCTTCTTATTCACCGACTCATAATGTATCTGTTTTTTCTCTTATTTCTTTTTTTTAAGCAGATAATAAAGCGTGAAACCTTAGTGGTCGACATATACAGAATGCACTTTTTCCAAAAATCTAAGAAACTGAAACATCAGTAAGCAATAAAATTATAAAATACAACCATAAAAATCTTTTCGGAACTCTACAAGTGCATCCTCCAGATGTCGACCGCTGGGGCCCTTTTCCTTTTATTTTCGTTTTTCTTACGACAGGTCCCAGAGTCCCTGTCGCCAAGATTTCCTTCTGTTTGTAATAAAATTTGTCTAGTAAATTAAAATTATTAAATTAAAATTTGTCTAGGTTCCGAAAATATATATTATACTAAAATTCACACACATATAAATTTTTAATAACAATTAACTTTAATAATTAATTTCATTATTATTATTAATAAATAATTAAAATGTTATTTTTCAACAATTTATATTAAATTTTAATAAAAACTAATAATTGTCAAAATTTATAATTAATTATTGTTTAAAATTATTAATATAAGTAAAATTAATAATAAAAATTATAAAAAATATAAAATTAATAAATAAACAATTAAAATTTAATACAATTTAACAATAATTAAATTATTTTGATATTTAACAATAAATAATTATAAATAATTAAAATTTTAAATAATTACAACTATAATTTGTAGGTTAGGTTAAGTTATTATACAAATTAGTTAAAATTAATAATAATTATAGAAAATTATAAATAAATTAAATCTAAAAAAATGAATTATTCTTAAAAATCGTCGTAGAACCAAAATTTAAAAAGGGTTATGTAAATTAAGTCAAATAATAATTGTTAATAACAAATTATAATAAAAATCATTATTGTTTATAACAAAAAATTAATCTAATTGTAAAAAGATGCAAAATATAAAAGATCTCTCCTTCTTTGAGATTTTATCCCTACTTTTTGGAAATCTGTTTCTTTCAGGGACAACCCACAAAAGGTCTAAATTTTGAGTGGGGATAGACCCTTAAAAACGCATGTTTGCGTAAGTCAGCAGCTCATTCAAAAATTTTACATTCATTCAAAAAGTCATTCAAAGATTTACATTTTTACATTCAAACTCATAAAGAGTTATTCAGTTATTCAACATTCAAAATTTCTATTAACAAACTCTAAAGAGTCATTTTCAAATTCTTTCAACATTATAAGTTTCCAAAATTTAAAGTTATTTTACAAATTATAAAATTCCAATTTCTTTGATTAAAAAGTTATTCTAAAAAATTTTACATTCAGTGACAAGTTATTTTCAAAGTTATTTTCTGAATTTAAAATCTTGTTTAAATTCAATTCTTCAATTTCAACATCCAATTCTACGAGTTCCTGTTATTTTGATTGCTGACCAAACAACCTATCTTTGAATTCTAACGACGTTCTCCTAATTTTGCATCTTTAGGAAATCTATTATTTGAAAAATAAAAAAGTAAGTTTATATTTAAATTCTATTATTTCTTTCTTTTCTTAATCTTATCCATCTCTCAATTCCGATAAATTTCGTGCTATGGTGCGCGATATTTTATCAAATTCCAAAATTATAAATTTTTATTTTTTCATAATTATTGAAAACCTTTCCGAGAAATTTTAGTGCTACCAGTGCGCAATTATTTTCTCAATTCCTTTTAAAATCATTTCCTAACCTTCTAAAAATTTTATTTTCTCAACAAGAAATCCAATCGAAAAGATTCCTAAGTTGTTGGACGAAAGTCTAGACTTAAAAATTAAACAATTATTAAATTAATTATGTTATATCTCCGGATGTAACAATTGTTTGAAAGAAAATTTTTTTAATTTATTCTCAGTGACTTTATACATTTGAAAATATTTGTTATGGAACATTTTTAAAATTGAGTACAATTTATTAGCCCCGATGTTAGTGGCTTAAAAACATTAAAAATCGAGATTAGGTAAGTCAAAATATTTATAAATTTTTTAATTAAATACAAAATAGTTATAAAATGTTAAACAATACAATTTTTCTACAAATTGTTCTTGAAACTTTTCGACAATTTTGCTTAGCATGTTTGCAGAAAGTTTTTGCTGCAAACTTGCCAAGGGAAGACATTTCAATATTTGCCACAAGTTTGCTGCAAACTTACCTTACAAACTTTCAAACCTTGCACTGCAAACTTGCAGCAAACTTGCTGCAAGTTTCCGTGCTATTTGGGTAATTAAAAAAAGATTGCATTAAATTTCTAAATATTTGGAAGTTTTGAGAATTTAATTGAAATGAATTTTATAATTTAGAGAATTTCATTTTATTTTTAAAAATTATTTTTAAATGAGACAATCCATTATGTTTCGCCTAAAGTCGTTGCTGACTAATTTTTAAAAATTATAATATTTTGCAGAAATAATTCTTAAAGTATTAAAATCACGAAATAGAAAGAATTTTATAAAAAAAATCATTATTTATTGTAAAATATGAATTTAAAGTATAAGAGGTACTGAAAACTGTCAGTTTTTTAGGCAATATAAAATATCCAATAAAACATAGAATTTACCATTAAAATAAAAAACAAGTAGGGTGTCCTTTATGTTCATTTCATGAACATTTTTCTTTCTCATTATATGATGCAAAAAATTTGCTTCCTCATGGAGGAAGCATTAACACTGAAATTAATATACATAAAAAAATTGTGTTTCTTTAAATTCAAGTTTAAACATAAAATTATTGTATTCCTTGCATTATAATAAATCGATTGGTATGTATGATATATATTTAAATTATTATTATTATTTAAATTGAAAGAGTTAATAAAAGTTTAAAAAAAGGAATACAATTATTTTATATTTGAACATGAATTTAAATAAACACAAAATTTCTTTGTTAAAATGTAAATTTTTTATTTTTTAACTTTCATTAATTGTTTTAATTTAACGCAAATGTATACTTTATACATACCAGTCGATTCGTTTAAATGCAAGGAATACAATTATTTTATGTTTAAACTTGAATTTAAATAAAAACACAATTTTTTAGCTAAGACGTAAATTTTTTATTTCTTAAATTTCATTAATTTTTTTAATTTTATTCAAATGTATACTTTCTATATACTAATTGATTTGTTTCAATGCAAGGAATAAAATTATTTCATATCTAAACTTGAATTTAATTAAAAACATCGTTTTTTAGCTAAAATGAGAATTTTTGATTTTTTAACTTTCATTAATTCTTTAAATTTCAATCAAATCTATAATTTATATATATCAATCGATTCATCTTGACATAAAGAAGACGATTATATTATATATTACCTTAAATTTTTCGATTTAAAAATTTTTTCAATTAAAAAAAAATTTTTGGAAAAAAGACGATAAAATTTTTTTTTGGGGTATTTTTAAAAATCCTCTCGTCATTTTTGAGAGATTAATGTGTTAAATAAGCCTACCAAATTTTACCCAAATCCATTAAAACCTGTTAAAGATATCGTGTTCACAAAAAGTATCCACACACACATACATACATCCGGACAATTGATCAGGATCTCATATAACATGTTTCTATATAGAGGAAAATTTGTTTTCACCATTTTTAAAAATTTTATAAACGAAAGGACTACATAGCTTCCTCCACGAGGAAGCAAAATGATTGGAATTTAAATAGAATGAATAAATTTATCATTATAAGTTGATATAATGATTTTAAGATGCGAAATAATAGATAAAAAATGATTTTTAAGTGCATCTGTCAAATAACCTAATTTTGCGATTTTAATTCATTAATTATAAAAAATAGGACCCATTACATTAAATTGAAACATACCAAATCTAAAGTTCTTGGGATGGACTTTTAGAATTTCTTGACACTTTTCTTCTTTCTTCTTTATAAGTATAAAAATTTTCGAAATTAAAATAGCCACTTTGCTCATTTTCACGATTTTTGAACGTCAATAACTTTCTTGGAGAAAAATAATAAAATATAGGTCTTTGAAATTTATAAAATATATAAATATGGCAAATTAATTTTTAATAAATATTTTATAAAATTCACTGACTTTTCCAGGTTTCCCAGGATTTACCTGATTAAATAAAAATCCTTGAAAATTTCAGGTTTTCCCTAACCGTATCAACTGTATTTTCTCAAGAAAAGGAAAAGGAGAAAAGCGATGCAAGTGCAGGGGCGGCGAAACGAAAATTGTCTCTCTCCTCCACTCATCTGTAGGCAAACGAGAGTAAGAGTAACTGTGGACATTTTTGAATGTCAGTGTTCCGCTCACTCTCGTTCGTCTACAAATGAGCGAAAGAGATAGACAACCTTTGCATGGAAGAGGCAGCTCTCTTGACTCTATACAAACGTTTTTCCCGCTGTATAGGTCTCTTTGAAAAGTTACTCAAAATTTCACATGTTGAATATTCTCGAGTTCATCACGCAGCACGGTGTACTGCGTGCTATTAGATTCCCCCACTTCGACCACTCAATCACGATCATTTCAATTAAAATTTTTAAATATTTCTTTCTAAATAAAAATTATTGTTATTTTTATTAAACTATTTTAAATAAGCGCGTTTTTCCAATAAGAATTGCTTATAAGCATTAACGTGTAAATTTTTCCTTAAAAGTGCAGTCTGTCACAGTACTAAGTAAATGCAGAAATTTACCATTAATTTATAATTAATTAACAACCAATCAAAAAAGAAAAGTAAAATTCTCATTTTAATTCAATTTTAAGCATACCTTCGTTTTCTATTTCAGATGTTTCTCTGATTATATCACTCGTATCACTGTCAGTCGAGAAGTCATAAATATTTTCGTTTGATTCTGCAAAACCAAATTACAATTTTATAATTTCCTATCAATTAAAGACAGTTTTATAAAATTTATTTTTTACTTAAGAGATTATTTTACGTACCTTTTGTATTTGAATTCATTTTAGAATTAAAATAAAATTTTACACAAGTTTAAAAAACACTGTATTTACAAAAAAATTTAAACTTTAAATTTATTTAAATTTACACTGTAAAAAATTTGCAAACTTTAAAACAAAGAACAGGAATTAAAATATCGTAATCTGAAATACGTGTAATAAGATCAATTGAGATGACATATATATAATATATATATAATATTGTTATAAATATTGTTCACGGCAGATAGTGATGAGTATTAAATAAATAATAAACGAATGACGTTAAAGAAAATATATTTCAAATAGTGTGCACTTTTAAAATTATATAAAATATATGTACAATTGATTAATCTGCAGCATACTACCTTTAAACAATTAAAACTCACGACATATGATCGTTCACGATTGCGACCGGTTACATCGCCCAAGCGAATCTTTCTGAAAACCCTACTCCTAATCTTCTCATTCGATTCCCACGCTTTTCATTTCGTTTCGCTCGCTTTTCACTGACTTGCGCATAATTAAATAGGAAACACGAGTTTCCGTTTCAATTAAAATAAAATTTCTAACAATATATATGTCATATGTCTTCTATTTCCAAATTTACGAAATAATAATATAAATAAATCAATCTCCTTTGACATACTTAACTTTAAAACATTTTATAAATACAAACTTTACAAATGATACAAATTGAATTATTGAAAATAAAATAGCAATTTTCGAAAATAAAAGTTTCGATGAGGAAATATTTATAGCACTGAAAAAAAATTTATTTGGTCCAAATAATCGGTTACTTGTCTATTATCAAATAAATATTTACTTGAACCAAATAATTATTATTTGAGTCAAATAAACTTTATTTGAACCAATAAATTCTGTATTTGAAACAAATACCATTTAATTGATTCAAATAATAATTATTTGGTTCAAGTAAATATTTATTTGATAATAGACAAGTAACCGATTATTTGAACCAAATAAATTTTTTTTCAGTGTGGAAGTAAATATTTAAGAGACATGTAGAATCGTTTAATTTTGTTTATTAAATTAGTTTTAAAGTATTCTAAACAGCAATTAATATTCTATTCACTTTACGGGAATATTCCATCAATATTCACACATTATTATTATTATTATTAATTATTCTTATTTTATTATATTAAAACAATTAAATAAAAGTAAAATAAACGAAATGGAATCAAACGTAATATTACAAAAATAAGTATTTATAATAATTTACAATTACTATTATTTACTATTCACACACTAAAACAATTAAATATAAATAATGTAAATGAAAAGGAATGAAACGAGATAATTATTAGCGACGGCTAATATCTCGACATTATTGTAGGCTTCTCGGTGCGAGCAAGAACGGATCAACTTTTGACTAACGGCAAAAATAGTTATGTATTGTAGTTTTTTAAAATTAAAGGTGAGAAAAATGACAAATTGAATACATTCGAAAGTTTTATGTTATTAAGAATCGGAAAAACGAATTGCAGTGCAGTATGTTGAATCCGTTATTTGGATTTTAACGAATTGGAGTCCTAAGTTGAATCCATTCTCAATAGATAGTCCAATACGTTCGATTGAAAATGACGTATAAATAAAGAATCAGCGCATATATTTTAGTTATTTTAATAAATTTTTAGTTGCTTTTGTTGGAAATATTAATGCTTGATACGAGCAATCATTTCTTAAAAATTTCACTTTAATTTATTAAATACATAAATAGTTATTTCAATTTGAATACGCGATTTTTAACAATGTCTACTTGTTCCTTACCATACTTTCTGATGCTTTAAACGATTAAATTTTTTATGTAATAAAAATTACTAGTTCTAAAATATGTATTTTTAATGGGGCATAGACAGTCATCGACGCGAAAATAAACGGTTTTAATCTATTTTTTTGTAAAAAAATTAATGGCATTTTTTTATTATAACTTTTTCCATCATATTAATCTATATACGAAGAACATTTCGTAATTTTTTTGTTAAAAAATAATAAAAATTGTAAGCAGTATAACGAATTTAGTGTGGTTCTTGAAAAAAGGCTTTTAACGGGACACGATAAGTCCCGACAGGATCATCTGAAATTAAAAAAACCAAAAACATTTCGTTTGAAGATGAGTTTGTTTAATAATTGAGCGAGGTATTTCCTACCAAAAAATCAAAAATTATTTTGGAAATGTACCTCGCTTAAGTACTAAACAAACATGATTAAATAAATAAAAAAAAAGAATTTAATGATGATTAAGAAAATGACAAGAAAATAATAATGTGAACTTGAAAAAAAAGCTAATGAGAATAGGAGAATGAAATAAAATAAATTTTCAAGAAAAACTATTAATTCCCACATAGCACCTTTATTTCCAGGAAGTTTCCAGGATTGTCTACAGTAATTGTAATATATATATATATATATATAATTTATTAATATAAATTACTTTTTATTATATATTTATTATTTTATTATTATTATATTTTTTATGTATTTTTTATTTATTTAATATTTTTAAACTGTATTTATTACTCAAGATAATAAACATGAAAATTAAAGTTATAAATATAATAAAAAAATTAAAAAATTAATTAGGTATTTCATTTTCTTCCTTGATTTATGCCTTAACTTATGTTTATTTATTTTTGATATTAACGCAGAAATTTTTTGAAATAAATTCGGAGGGACTGGGGATTGAACCCGGGTTCGCCGCGCATAAAGCAACAACCTTACTAACTAACCTAACTAACCAACTATGGATGGAAAAAAAATCTTTCCCTTAAGCTTCAAGTAATCTCCCATTGGTTAACATTTGATTGATTAAAACGGCGGGATAATTCAAATAGGTTTCAATGAAAAAATTGAATATTCACATTATAATAATTAGGGTCAGCCGGGGTAAATCCGAACGGGGGGTAAATCCGAACGCTAATTATTTCAGCTTAATTAAAATTTTTTAAAAATAAGTTCGATATGAGAATTTTTACCTCAGATCCTCTTCAAGAGATTCTAAGTATTATCCCATTTTTCGTTTGTTAATTAGCAACAGCATAAATAAAGATAACGAGTATTGCAAAAAAGATTGAAAATCAAAGATGACACTCTTTCAGTATTTTGTCTCGTATTTGAAGAAAAAGAAGCTAAAAATTTATTTTATTATTTATAATTGTTTGTTATGAATACTAGAACAGAAACTATTTTTGATTTTTGCCTTCTGTAAAATTTTATTAATAATATCAGACCGTTCGTATTTACCCAGGAAAATTGGAAAACCGGGGTAAATCCGAACGGTATTTTCAATAATTTTTTTTTACATCAGAGTCACACAAAATTGTTTTTATTTCATTACACTATTATTTTAACATTATAAAAGTACATAGAAAAAAGTTTTTCTTTCTATACGTATCCTCGTTAGTAATTAATAAGCAGAAACTTAATCTCTGTTCTCTCGAAGGAGTGTTACAATTTTTTTGCCAAATGGTTTGTTGAAAAAAGTTTTTCAGGATCTTAATAAAATTTGGTATTCTACAGTTTTTGGGGTCGCTAATTACCAATTTGAAGTCAGTTTTTCAAAATTCAAAATGGCGGACGAGAATTAAAAAATTCATTGAATTCTCTCGAAAATTGTTACTCGGGGGGTTTCAGGGTCGCTGATTACGAATTTGGAGTTAGCAAATTTAATCATTTTTAAAAATAAGTTTTAGGAAAGTCTGCCATTTTGAATTTAAAAAACTTGACTTTTATTTTTGTATTTACATTCAATCACTCCAAAATACTTTCTGTATACTTGTATTTTTATAAACAAACTTGACGAATTTCAACCCTTACTGCGGGGTACCAATAATATTCTCTACCACTCTTAGTGGGAGTTAAACTTTATATTCATCCGCCTTTTTGCGGGAAACACATCCGCTCTGCGGGAAAGATAAAATAAGACTTGTTGAACAATAATTTGGTGGCAACGATCACACCCATTTGGTATATAATTTTAGGTGGTGGGAGGGTTGATTTTGCAATCCACACCTCGTTGTCTCCATGCAAGTTTTGGCAAACTTGCATTTTACTAGTGGCGTGATCGGTTCAACCACCTGATTTACTTTTATACTTTATATGTTTCCTCATTTTCCAGAATAATGTGGCAACTTCTATACAGTGTAAGTCCCACAATTTGAAGTTCAATAATCTGAACTCATTTGCGAAATAACCTTTGATTTAGAAATTAAATAAAATAGTAAAAAAAAATGAAATTATAAATATTAATTGAATTATTTAGAAGTATTATTTAAATATTCTAGTTCCCGAAACTTAATAGGTGAATGTGTTTGTGTTGTTCATGTTGTAGGTGTATAATTGGGAAGAATGTTTACGATATTTTAATAACAAATATTATTTCTAATGAATAATATTTAGCAAAAAAAATTAAAAATTACGGAAATCCGTCCGTAACATTGACCCAAGTATTTTTTTTTTAAAGAAAAAACTTATGTTATTGTTGAAACTTACTGAAAGCGTTCGGATTTACCCCGGTTGACCCTAATTTAATTGTCATATAATATAAAATAATTAAAAGTTTAATCAAATAAACTTTTAAAATTTGTTAATTATGAAAAAAAATTATTAAACTACACTTTAAGAGCATTTGAACCTTCGTGACGTCACAAATCATGGCGCATGACACGCAAACTTCTCAGGTATGTGAAAAGCACAATTTTGAATATTATTTAAAAAAACCTTTTGGAAAATGTTCAGAATAACATAGACTCTGTCTGTTATGTGCGGAAAATTCAAAATTTTGCGTTTAAAACGTTTTTTAAACAATGTTAAGGTCACAAATTATGGCGCATGACACGCAAACTTCTCAGGTATGTGAAAAGCACAATTTTGAATATTTTTTAAAAAAACCTTTTGGAAAATGTTCAGAGAAACATAGACTATGTCTGTTATGTGCGAAAAATTCAAAATTTTGCGTATAAAACGTTTTTTAAACAATGTTTAAGTTGGTTGTCACAAGTAAGGAAAAATACACGAATTGCTTATATGTAGGCATTGTTTAAAAAACGTTTTAAACGCAAAATTTTGAATTTTCCGCACATAACAGACAGAGTCTATGTTATTCTGAACATTTTCCAAAAGGTTTTTTTAAAAAATATTCAAAATTGTGCTTTTCACATACCTGAGAAGTTTGCGTGTCATGCGCCATGATTTGTGACGTCACGAAGGTTCAAATGCTCTTAATTTATTTTATAAAATAAAAATTATTAAATAAATAGAAAAATATTAAAGATTTTATCTTTAATGATATTTATTTTACTTTACTATTTTAAATTTATTGAATAATTTCAAAAAAAATTAGAAAAAAATATAAATTTAATTAAGAAACTATTAATTCATTAAAATTTATTCTTTTTAATAAATAAATTTAAAAAAAAATTTCTGCGTTAATATTAATAATAAATAAACTTAAGTTAAGGCAAAAATTAAAGAAGAGAATGAAATAATTAATTAATTAAAAAATTTTTTTTTTATTATATTTATAACTTTAATTTTCATGTTTATTATCTTAAGTAATAAATACAGTTTTAAAATATTAAATAAATAAAAAATATAATAATAATAAAATAATAAAAACCGCTGCCAAGTTGAAGTATGTATTTTTGTGTTCATTCCATGAACACTTTGCTTCCTCATGGAGATATTTTGCGATCAGTTTACGATTTTTTATTTATATTTATTTATATAATAATAAGTAAAAAATTAAACTAAAAATTAAAATAAAATAATGTGTGTATAACTTTATATTTAAAAATGATTGGTATTTAGCCAATTTCATTAAAAATGATATTAAAATTTTTTCTACTACTGTTTTTTTTAATTTTTTTAGGTGTATGAAATATAATAGAAAAAAGTTAAATAGTTTTTTAACTGGAAGTATTTCAATGACATTGATTGAATTATATTATTAAAAATGTCAATAACTTTGGATAAAGTAATCGTAAAATGTTCGTTAACAGGTCAAAAGATGCGTCTTGAAAATCTCTACAAAATGAAACTAAAAAAACTGTAGGTGTCATAACATTTTTTTAAAGTTATAAGCAAAAAACGATTTTTTATGATTTTTAAAATGTCAATAACTTTGGATAAAATGATAGCAGATTGTTCGTCAATAGCTCAAAAAATGCGTCTTAAAAAACTCTACAAAATTAAGTAAAAACATCCCAACTTTCAAAACATGTGTTTCAAGTTATGGGCAAAAAACGATTTTTCAAAAATTTTAAAAGTCAAAAAAAATATAGTTAATATGTATTAATTTGTCCCAAAGTTTTCTCATTTTATGTCCCCAAGTGAGATCTACAATTTAAAAAAAAATTCAGCCCTAAAGCTCTTATAGAATTTGAGATATTTATGAAAATGTAATGTATACACACACACACACACATACGGAATGACATTTTCTAAAAATGTCATTTTTGGATTCCTGAGGTCAAAAAACATAAAGATATGTCAAAAAAATGAGTTCGAAAAATTTCGCGAAAACAATACTTCCTCCATGAGGAAGCAATATATAATAAAAAATAACTTATATTAATAAATTATATAATATATATATATATATTGCAATTACTGTAGACAATTTTATAGTAAATTCTTGGAAAATAACAATTTAAAAATTTATGAATTTTCCTATGCAATATTCCTGATAATTTACTAAGATAATTTTTTGGAACTTAACCAAGGAAGTTAACAGGAAGTTAATAATAAGGGAAACTACCGTACCTAAGACATTTTCAGATTCAGTGAAATAAGCAGGAAGTTTCCACAAAGTTACCAGTGGAAACTTCCGAAGTTACCTTGAATATTTTCCTGGAAACTTCCTGGAAATAAAGGTGCTATGTGGGAATTAATAGTTTTTCTTGATAATTTATTTTATTTCATTCTCCTACTCTCATTACCTTTTTTTCAAGTTCACATTATTATTTTCTTTTCATTTTCTTAATCATCATTAAATTAATTTTTTTTATTTATTTAATCATGTTTGTTTAGTACTTAAGCGAGGTACATTTCCAAAATAATTTTTGATTTTTTGGTAGGAAATACCTCGCTCAATTATTAAACAAACATGATTAAATAAATAAAAAAAAATAATTTAATGATGATTAAGAAAATGAAAAGAAAATAATAATGTGAACTTGAAAAAAAGGTAATGAGAGTAGGAGAATGAAATAAAATAAATTATCAAGAAAAACTATTAATTCCCACATAGCACCTTTATTTCCAGGAAGTTTCCAGGAAAATATTCAAGGTAACTTCGGAAGTTTCCACTGGTAACTTTGTGGAAACTTCCTGCTTATTTCACTGAATCTGAAAATGTCTTAGGTACGGTAGTTTCCCTTATTATTAACTTCCTGTTAACTTCCTTGGTTAAGTTCCAAAAAATTATCTTAGTAAATTATCAGGAATATTGCATAGGAAAATTCATAAATTTTTAAATTGTTATTTTCCAAGAATTTACTATAAAATTGTCTACAGTAATTGCAATATATATATATATATTATATAATTTATTAATATAAGTTATTTTTTATTATATATTGCTTCCTCATGGAGGAAGTATTGTTTTCGCGAAATTTTTCGAACTCATTTTTTTGACATATCTTTATGTTTTTTGACCTCAGGAATCCAAAAATGACATTTTTAGAAAATGTCATTCCGTATGTGTGTGTGTGTGTGTATACATTACATTTTCATAAATATCTCAAATTCTATAAGAGCTTTAGGGCTGAATTTTTTTTTAAATTGTAGATCTCACTTGGGGACATAAAATGAGAAAACTTTGGGACAAATTAATACATATTAACTATATTTTTTTTGACTTTTAAAATTTTTGAAAAATCGTTTTTTGCCCATAACTTGAAACACATGTTTTGAAAGTTGAGATGTTTTTACTTAATTTTGTAGAGTTTTTTAAGACGCATTTTTTGAGCTATTGACGAACAATCTGCTATCATTTTATCCAAAGTTATTGACATTTTAAAAATACGTATAATTATACGTCAAGTTACTTTGTCTTCGACATATTTTTTCTGCACTTAATTGTCTTCTTTTGAAACAACAAAAGAGTTTTTTAAAGGTGTTAAAGTTTATCAATCTTCCAAGTCAATTGTAATATTTAAAAGAAAGAAAAATAAAAAACGATCAACGTTTCGACAGCACAGCTGTCCTCATCAGAAGCGAAAAAAGAAATTTCGTGACTTCTGTTCAGTGTTCACTTCTTTTTTCGTTTCTGATGAGGACAGCTGTGCTGTCGAAACGTTAAAAAAAGGGATCGTTTTTTATTTTTATTTTCCTTTTTTTTAAATATTACAATTGACTTGGAAGATTGATAAACTTTAAAACCTTTAATATACAGTCACCAAGTGATAAATTCAATATTATTGAAAAAAGAGTTTTTTGTTGATCGTATAGCAGTGACTCGCATAATACGTCTTTATTGCTCGCACACTTCACTGCAACGTATGTGAAAAGTTCGCTGACATTGCTAACAAATACTTACAGTAAAACCCCGTTTATCCGAGCTCGCTTTATCCGAGGTAGGTCCGGTCCACATTAGCTCGGATAACCGGAGTCCCACTGTACATACAAAGACAGGTGGCTCTAGTGTGATAAAACAAAATAAACGCAATGGCTCAACCCTGACCATTGTCCAACCCTGACTACTCTCCCCTAATAAAATAATTAATAATTTTTCTTGAAAATTTATTTTATTTCATTCTATTACTCTTGTTACCATTTTTTTAAGTTCACATTATTATTTGCTTGTCATTTTCTTAATCATCATTTAAATTCTTTTTTTTATTTATTTATTTAATCAAATTCTATTTTATTTCGTTTTATATACCGTCAATAAAAATGCATAGATTCCACATAACTCGATATTCACTGTCGGTAAAAAAGAACAGCTCTTACCTGCTGAATCGCTTATTTTAATTTCGCTGATTATTTTATTATTTTATTTTCATAAAATTGCATTTTTTTTACATAATTCTGTTATTTTTACAATTTCTTTGCATTCCTTTATTCATACGAAATCAATTTTCGAACATTTAAAGCGCTAATTCTTAATTTATACGTCATTTGCAATAGAACGTATTGGATTATCTATTTTGAACGGATTCAACTTAGGACTCCAATCCGTTAAAATCCAAATAACGAATAAAACATACCGCACTGCAATTCGTTTTCCCGGTTCGTGCAATTCGTTTCCTTCCTCAAAACAGGAAAGCTTTGTATGTAACCGCCTAGATACGGTTAAAGTTGAGTAGTTGATAATCACAGATGGATCACAGCAAGATACCCAGCAAACACTGTTATATAATAGTTATGTAGCAATTATATAACCAAAAATCACATGTGATATCACAGGTGATAAACGTGTGATTGAAAATGTCGTAATATAATGGTCACAGTGATATTACTGTTACAAGCACTATGATATAACAGTTATGTAACTTTGTGCCAATAAATTTGTGATTCTTGGTGATAAGTGCTTTGTGATATAACAATTATGTAATAGTGTTTTTTCATTTTTGAAATTTTACTGGATTCTATAATACTGTTACATATATATGTATATATATATATATATATATATATGAGAGATTCTTTTTTAACCGCCCCAGTCCAAAAAGTCAATGTTAAAAAAGTCAATTTAAAAAAAAAATTTTTGACCCCTTTTTTTCAAAATCAACCCTTATTTTTCGATTTTCACCCCTTCGGGTATTTTTTTTTTATTTTGATTGGAAAGCTGAGGTTTTTTCCCATGAGCTATGTAAATATGAAAGTGGGACAACAATAATTTTGAGAGAAACAGAATATTAAAGTAGGCGGTGCCGATAACGGGTATACCTGGAGATCATCTTCGAGGATATAGGTAGGCACCGCCTAATTTTATATTATGTTTGTCACAAAATTATTGTTGTCCCACTTTCATATTTACATAGCTCATGGGAAAAAACCTCAGCTTTCCAATGAAAATAAAAAAAAAAAAAAAATTCTCGAAGGGGTGAAATCGAAAAATAAGGGTTGATTTTGAAAAAAAGGGTTCAAAATTTTTTTTTTTAAAGAACCCCGCACCATTTACATGGGAATTTGGGGTCCGGTGAAATTTTCTGCAACTGTATAATTTTGTAGTTTTTGACCTCCTGAACAAAAAATGTAAATGGCAAAATTCAAAAAAATGTGCAGATTTTTTAAAAATTGAGGTTTAAGTTTAAAAAATAGTGTTACAAGCGGAAAAAATTCAAAAATGAGTAAAACCAAAAGAGGTAAACAAACTGTCTTAAAACTCGCTAGTCGAGGGTTTTCGGGGTCGCTCATTACGAATTCGATATCAATTTTTGAAAATCCAAAATGGCGGATCCAAAATGGCCGACGATTTTTTTAAATACATTGAATTCCCTTAAATCTTGTTACTCGGGGGTTTTCGGGGTCGCTAATTACGAATTCGATGATAGTTTTTCAAAATTCAAAATACCGGATGCGAAAAAAGGTTTAAAAATTATTTTTTTAACGTGTTTTAAGAAAGTTTGTTTAGTTCTTTTGGTTTTACTCATTTTTGAATTTTTTTCGCTTTTAACACTATTTTTTAAACTTAAACCTCAATTTTTAAATAATCTGTCCATTTTTTTGGAATTTTGCCATTTACATTTTTTGTTCAGGAGGTCAAAAACTACAAAAGTTCAAAGTTGCAGAAAATTTCACCGGACCCCAAATTCTCATGTAAATGGTGCGGTGTTCTTTCGTAAACATTTTTGAAAAGTACGTGAAAAATGCATTAAAATTCATTATAGATAAATTAAAATCCATTAACTTTTGTCATAGTTATACGGATATGAAAATGACAATGTTACCCTTAACGGCACCCTTACCATATCGGCACCGCCTACTTTAATATTCTGTTTCTCACAAAATTATTGTTGTCCCACTTTCATATTTACATAGCTCATGGGAAAAAACCTCAGCTTTCCAATGAAAATAAAAAAAAATACCCGAAGGGGTAAAAATAGAAAAATAAGGGTTGATTATGAAAAAAGGGGTAAAAATTTAAAAAAAAAGAAATACATTTTTGAAAAGTACGTGAAAAATGCATTAAAATTCATTATAGATAAATTAAAATCCATTAACTTTTGTCATAGTTATACGAATTTGAATATGACAATGTTACCCTAACGTCAAAACTTCAACCCCTTCTACTTTCTACAAATATTTTTTTAATGAGTTTATATTTTAGGGATTTATTACTATCATATAGGACAACAATTGAGGAGTTTAGTCAAATAACTCGACCTACGCTCGGTGGATCGCTGAGAAGCCAGTCAGTGGTAACAAATATAGGAAAAAATAAAAACTCAAAATTTTTTTATTTTAAAAACACTATCTTGTAGCAAATCAAAAGGCACAACTTTTTTCTTATTGCCTTTTTTTATAGAACTAATATTTTGGACAATAAAAATTAAAAACTGACAAATTTTCATTTTGAAATTTAATTAAGTTTTAAAACATAAATTGCCTTCCTGAGTACAAATATTAATGAATTTGATTGGAATTTGGTATGTGTACTCACTTGGGTCTCCTGAAACCGACAAAGTCTTTAAAATCTTGAAAACTATTCATTGTTTATAATTTTTTTGTTATAAATAATGAGGTGTCATCAATGAAACTTTCTTATTTTCAAAGAGAAAAAGTATGCAGGGAACTTTTGAGTTCAGAGAACTTCCAGTGAGAAAGTTGTTCCTCACTATTTCAGGAAGTTTTTGGAAAATTTCAAATAAATTTATTAAAAAACAAAAAAGTTATACAATTTTTAATGAAGCTCGCGCTGCGCGTGTGGTTTAAGGTTAACTCCAGAAACGTGAAAACTGTCTGTTTTCAAACTTTTATCACTCACAATTATGTTCTTAATTTATTTCAATAATTTTTTTTATAATTTTATTAGTAATAATTTTATTAGTTAACAAACTTCATCACATTATATATATATATATATATATATATTCTAAAGCTTTTTTATTTTTACAATTCTTTTACTTAACACAATAGTTAATACTGATAGCTTGTACTTAACTAAAACATTATACATTATTTATCTACATAGTATGTCTCTTAACAATAAAATAGATTGAATGTTTTTAATATTTTAAAACATTTATAAGAAGAACATAAAACATTCTTATCACACATTCAAGTAATAACTTTTAAGGTTGTTTTATACAGAGAATTATTTAAGTAATTTCTAAGTTACAATATTATTATGAATACATTTTTTTCAGGCATCTTTAATTACGTTTACATACGCATACAATTAACATATAAATAAATATTTTCAATTTCAATTAAATTTTGAAATAATGCTTTTAAAGCACTTAATAGTAAATTTCTATTAATTTTCTGAATGTTTCTCAATTCTTTTTGAAAGAATTTTAACTATATTTTTTTCATTTTATATGAGATTTTGTTGGTTTTATTATTGACTTATCAAATAAATCATTAAAAAACTGTTTGCCCTTAGGACTTAAGTATTTAATTAAAGACTGTACATCTTTAATTTTTTCTTTGCTGATTCCAACTTTGGGAGGGCAAGAAATGTTTAACAAGTTATCCAATTCAAGATCAGAAGTTAATTTATATTGAAATGGTTTTTGATTGTAACTTTTAAATTGTTCAATTTCGCCATTTGGAAAATAAGTTATTTTTACTGATTCGCTAATTTTCATGTTCTTTGGTACATTTATATCATTTGGGTGGAAAACTTTAAAATCATGCATTCTAATATCGGCATCTTTAATAAGTGTAAAAGGAGGATTTCTTGCGCTTTTAATTATTTTAAGATTATCCTCAAAAGTTTTCGATTGTTTCCACTTTCTTTTTCTTTATACCGTACATACCAAAATTCCTATCGCACGAACAATAGGAATGACCCCGAACAGGATATATGTGCTGAATTTCTAGTTGTAATTTTTTTGAAAGTAAAGATAAAAAGGATAATATTAAGTAATTTTTATTTTGTCCACCACAGCTGTCAGAAAATAGATAAATTTTATCATAACAACTTATATCAAGTTCACGTTGGATGGAGTCAAAAAGAAAATTACACACCGTGTTTCCACCTTTTTTTAAATTGCCTTCTAAAAACTATACATATAACTCCTTTTATGTCTGCCAAAAACGTTTGCATTAAAAATGTGAAGCCAAATTAGTCGCTTATAAAACTGCTCAGTGACAGGAAGTTTTGGTAGAGCTAAATTTTGACCGAAATCAAATTCCATACATAAAAGATTTTTTTCTGATAAGATAGTATTTTTTAAAAGTTTATATTCTTCCACACTTTGTTTATGACAGTAAAAATCCTCATTAATGTCGTCAACAATTTTAAATTCGAAACATAAATTGCAAACGTCTGTTTTTGGTTTGGAGAAAGAAAAATTTAAATTCTTATTAAAATAATTGCAATATGATTTCTGTGTTATTGGTGGCGCTTTCCCAATCTTATTCGTATAATATTCAACAAATAATAAATACAATTTTGTTAAAGTCAACTCTGAATTTTCAAAATAAAGACGACTCGATTTTCCTAGACTGTAGTGAGACTGAGAATGAGGAATAGACAAACAGTGTTCGCGAATAAGCTGTTTCAAATTACAAGTATATCGAGTAACGTGATTATTGTGTCTTCCCGAATTATTTTGAAGAGATTCATTGTTAATTAGCTTCTTTTGAAGGACAGTGAATTTTCCAGAAACAGAAGTGTACTCTTCTCCCTATTGAAATAAATAAATAAATGTCACTACATATTTATAAGTTATAATTAATGTCAAAATAACAATAAAGGAAAACTTTAAACAAAAAATATTTAAATATTGTTAAAATTAGTTAATTAAGGTAAACATAAAACAATGCTTCCACAATGCGCACTTTAAAAAAAATTTTTAATACTTATTTTTTATTAAATTATAAACTGACAAACAAATTTTTGCTTTTTTTCAAAATGCTTTCAGAACAATTTTTTTTAAATAGAAGAAATGTTTACTGAAAACACAGACCATTATAAAAAAGTTATTCAAATTAAAGTCATTATTTATAACACTAATTAAAACTATCATTACAATAAAGTAAAATAATAAACCTTACCCTATTTCTTTGACATTTTCTTATGTTTTGTATCCAAAAAATTTCATTTCTATTTCTTTTCCTTCTTCTAACAATATTTTCGTTTATTAACATTTTTCTAATTCAAATTTTTTTAATTATAGTTATATTAACTATTAACTATATTATAATAATAAGATGCCGAAAATAGAACTATTCAGTTGACAATTACAACCAACACTAGTTGGTTAAAGTTTATTGAAGGTAAAGTTCTTAATTGGTTTGTTTATAAACAATCATAATATCAATAAGCAAAAGTAATCACGTCTACGTTTCAATTGAAATTTGTATTAGAAATTATAAATAGTACTTTCATTAAATAATATTACGAATAAAATCAATTTTTTATAAAAATGAAACAAAATTATTGATCTTATTACTGTGCAGAAGTGAACTAATAAAATTATTATTATTTAATAAAATTATTATTATTTAATAAAATTATTATGACTAATAAAATTATAAAAAAAATTATTGAAATAAATTAAGAACATAATTGTGAGTGATAAAAGTTTGAAAATAGACAGTTTTCACGTTTCTGGAGTTAACCTTAAACCACACGCGCTGCGCGAGCTTTATTAAAAATTGTATAACTTTTTTGTTTTTTAATAAATTTATTTAAAATTTTCCAAAAACTTCCTGAAATAGTGAGGAACAACTTTCTCACTGGAAGTTCTCTGAACTCAAAAGTTCCCTGCATACTTTTTCTCTTTGAAAATAAGAAAGTTTCATTGATGACACCTCATTATTTATAACAAAAAAATTATAAACAATGAATAGTTTTCAAGATTTTAAAGACTTTGTCGGTTTCAGGAGACCCAAGTGAGTACACATACCAAATTCCAATCAAATTCATTAATATTTGTACTCAGGAAGGCGATTTATGTTTTAAAATTTAATTAAATTTCAAAATGAAAATTTGTCAGTTTTTAATTTTTATTGTCCAAAATATTAGTTCTATAAAAAAAAGGCAATAAGAAAAAAGTTGTGCCTTTTGATTTGCTACAAGATAGTGTTTTTAAAATAAAAAAATTTTGAGTTTTTATTTTTTCCTATATTTGTTACCACTGACTGGCTTCTCAGCGATCCGCCGAGCGTAGGTCGAGTTATTTGACTGAACTTCTCAATTTACCAAAGTATGAAGCCAATCCCAGAACATTGACTTTTTGGGCTGGGGCGATTGAAAAAGAATCTCTCATATATATATATATATATATATATATATACATGGACGTATATATACGTCTGATTTCAATCACAATAATAACTTAATTATTATTAATACTTTTACAATTTCAAAGGAAATGATATTATTAAAATTAAAAAATTTAAATATTAAAAAAGGCGCAGGTCCTGATCACATTCCTCCAGCGATTATAAAGTCATGCAGTTCTGTTTTTGTCCATCCGCTATATATCTTATTTAATAAATCTTTAACATCGGGAGTATTTCCGCATGAATGGAAAAGGGGTTTTATCGTACCGGTTCACAAGGACGGGGATATGAAGAATGTGAAAAATTATCGTCCTATAACATTACTTAGTGCAATACCTAAAGTCTTTGAGAGTATTGTTTTTGATATGATTTATCAGCAGGTGGAACACTTGATAATTGATGAACAGCATGGCTTTATGAGAAGAAGATCAGTAATGACTAACTTAACACTGTTTACTAACTTTGTAGCATCTCAAATTGGAAAAAGTCTTCAAGTGGATGTGATTTATACTGATTTTGCGAAAGCTTTTGATAAGGTTGATCATGCGATTCTGGTGTCGAAGCTAGAGGCTTTAGGATTTTCAGTGGATTTAATTACCTGGATTAAGAGTTATCTTGCTGATAGATATTCATCAGTACGTGTTGAACATGAGTTTTCAGATGTTTTTTTAGCGACCTCTGGTGTACCCCAGGGATCGAATCTTGGACCACTTTTTTTCTTGCTGTTTATTAATGAAATCAAAACTATATTTAAACATAGTTTATGCCTTTTGTTTGCCGATGACCTTAAATTATTTAAAACAATAACTTGTGCGCAGGATGCTATCGATCTTCAATCAGATCTTGATCAGCTTTATAATTGGTCATCAAACAACAAATTGTTTCTTAATATAAAAAATGTAATATAGTCTCATTTAGCAGACTGAGAGAATTTGAACAGTATCAATATGTTATTGATGGTGAAATTCTTTCAAGAGTGTCCATGATCCGAGACCTTGGAGTTACGCTAGACTCAAAGTTGGATTTTAGATCACATATCTTAAATGTTGTTAATAACGCGACTAGAGTCTTGGGCTTTGTCACCAGAAACGCTTCGCGGTTCAAAAATATCTTGGCGTTAAAGGTATTATACTTTTCATTGGTTAGACCAATTATTGAATTTGCTTCGCTAATTTGGTCACCTTATCAGGAATATCTAATGATTGCTCTTGAACGCGTTCAAAATAAATTTATGCGATTTGTTGCTAGAAGAACGGGGATACCATATGATAGATATAGTCATGATTACACTGAATTAAGACGTATATTGGGCATTCCTCTATTGAGGGACAGATTCTTATTTACTGATTTGTTATTCATGTTCAAAATTATCAATGGTATTATAAATTGTCCTCCGCTTTTATCACTACTTAACTTTGCTGTCCCTTATAAACCATCTAGATATTCAATTTTGTTCAGGCAGTCAGTGCAAAGATTAAATTATATAGATAACTCTGTTGTGATCAGAATTACAAGAGAAGCCAACGAACATAATAGCGTAGATTTTTATGGTATTTCTTTAAGTAGATTTATAAGCAACTTGCGTACTGAGATATTTGGTACTAATTGAAAATTGATGTTTCAATGTTTCGCCGAGTCATGGCACCTTATATTTTTATAATTAAGTACATTTGTACGAAAGGGCACTGCCCGTGTAAAAATTAAATAAATAAATAAAAAATTTTAAATCTAAAAAATACATACTAAAAATATACTAACCCCGTTTTAATTAAAAATCACTTTTTTTAAATTTTACATCGAAAATTCAATTTAATAATGTATGTAATTTATTTCAATATATAAAATTAAAAAATATTTTTCTAAAATATACAATTTCATAAGACAATACACATTATTATTTAAAAAAATTTTTTTAATTGATTTAAAAAATGAAATTTAATCATAAAAAATTACCAGAAAATTAAAATTTTTTTTTAAATTTTATAAATGCTCAAAACAATATAGGTTACTATTAAACCCTTTTATTTAAACCTGTATTAAATTTTATTAAATTTCGCAAATAAACAATTTTAAAAATATATTTAAAAAATAAAATATAATTATAAGAAATTATTACAAAATTAAAAAATATTTTTTAAAAATTTTAGAAATTAATTTAAAAATTATTACTGAATAAAAACATATTTTTAAAAAGGCATTAAATAATTTAGTTTAATATTAAACCTCGTTTTAATTAAAAATTCCTTTTTTTAAATTGTACATCGAAAATTCAAGTTAATAATGTATGTAATTTATTTCATTATAAAATTAAAAAAAATTTTTTCTAAAATATACAATTTCATAAGACAATACAGATTATTATTTAAAATTTTTTTTTTAATTAATTTAAAAAATGAAATTTAATCATCAAAAATTACCACAAAATTAAAATTTTTTTTTAAATTTTATAAATTCCAAAAAAATATAGGTTACCCTTTTTAATTAAACCCTTTTTATTTAAACATGTATTAAATTTTCTTTAAATTTCGCAAATAAACAATTTTAAAAATATATTTGTAAATCATCCTTTATGATTAAAAATGTTTTTTCTATTTTGAATTTCCCCCCACCTAAATTGAGCTACCTAATGGAGAAAAGCAAAAACCAGCTCAAGAAATATTACAAATTTTTTATAAATTTCTTTTATTGTATTATTTTTAGAAGGAAAATCTGATGATTCTGAGAGCACAATTGGATATATATCGTACTGACTTTGAACAAGAGAAGGCTGCGAAAAAGAATCTAATTCGTGAAAAGAATAAACTGGTTGAACAGATTCAATCTCTTACTGTTCATAATCAAAACCTAAGAAAAGATATGGACAGATTGAGACAGGGGGAGCAAACTTTTTTACCTTCATCTTCAAGATCACAAAGGAATCAGGTAATATGATATAATAAATGGTAGGGAGTCAAAAGTGGCAAAATAAAAGTGCCAATGCCAAATTTCCAAAATTATTATTTTAAAAAAATTATAGTCAACTTTAAGAATGCAACTTCACGTTTATTCATTGTTGTTATTAAATTGTCAGTGCAGCATTAAATGTTAGCTTGTTTAATAGTTTTTTTTTAATTTTTGGTTTATTAAATTAAAATTTTAGTATAAATTAAATGTTTCGTTAAAAATGGCTGAGGTATTACGCATTGGGAAAAAACTATGTTACATTCTGATGACTTTCTATATTACAAACATAATGTTAAGACAGCTTTCGATTGACAAATGATGGAAGACCGAATTTTTAATATTGTCAACACTTACGAAAATTTTTTTGGGAGATTAACATTTTAGGATATTTATAAGCCATCGGTTATCATTTACATTCATAATTTTCAATTAAAAAATTATTTTTTAATCGCAATTTTTTGATTCATTTATTTCAGTTTTACCACACTTTTTTAAAAACTTTTGTATTTTGGGATTATTTTTTTACTTTGCAAATTTTGTATTTTGGAAAAATATACTTTGGAATTTTTAAGCTTTGGATATTTTTCTTGGCAATTTTTTTTTGCATTTTTGTACCTCAATCATAATAAATATATGATATAAGGAGTTAGTACCACATCTTATTTCAAAAAATTCGATTTTCTAAAAACTGCAGATTCTTGTAGTAAATTATGTAGAAATTCTATGGAAACTATTATTTTGATTGGAAACTTCGGTATCATATCATATCCTTTTTTGACTAATAATTAATAGGGCTCGTTGGATTTCAAAGTCAAATTTAATTTAAAAAAAAAATTTTTTTCATAACACATGCATGGAAACAGTAAGTTTCTCTTCATGGAAATTGTGTAGAAAGGCTCACATTTCCAAATCATGCGTAAAAGTTTGTAAAGTTCACCAATGACAATACAGAGTGACATTGTCGCTACTTTGTCTCATCGTTTTTCACCAATCATAATGCAGAGTTACTTTGTCACATTACTTTGTCGCACACTTCTTACGAAAAAACCCGAAGATGACTCGACGCCAGCCGAATTCACTGTTGCCTACGTAACTATAATCACGTAGTCGTGTTGCTATAGCAACGAATCGGATTGCGTCAGGCGTCAGTTTGTTTACTCTCTGCGTTCACAATATTTTATCGCGCAACATCGCAACCATTGCGATACGTATAAAGTGCGTATAAACGAAATTTGTGAAAAAATCATCATTACATCATTGCTCTATCAATCACCAAAAACTGTAAGTATAATTTAAATTTTACTAATTTCAACTAAATTAAAGTGATTAGTTTTATTAATTTAGATTTACAATAATAAAGTGATTACAGGAATCACTTACTGTTACCTTCTTACACCTTTTTAAAATTTACTTACCCATTTCGCCTACTTTGAGAATTTGTAATCTTATATATTCATTAATTCTAACCTTCAATCTATTCAAATTATAATCAATTATTTCAAATTCAATCATTCCAAATATTAATTTAAAAAATCAACTACTTTAAATTTTTCTCAATTTCAAATTCTAATCAATTAAAAAATCAATCATAAATTCAATTGTTCCACACACCACTCATTTTAAAATTCAATTATTTAAAATTTTAAGAAATTAAATTATGAAATTATTATTATTGAAATAATGTAATTTCTAATCGATACAAATGTGTTATAATTGAAATTTGAATTTTTTGAAATTTAGAATGATTGTTGAAAATTCATTTTTCTGTTAAATTTGATTGAAAAAAAAATATTTCGAGTTTTAATATTTGAAGTTAGGTAGCTTTTATTTACTTTTGTAAATTAGTCTTTTGAGTTGGTTTGTTTTTCTTTCGGGGGGCTTCGCCCCCCGAACACCCCACCGGGGCTGTGCCCCTGGACCCTGTTGGGGGGCAAGCCCCCCGACCCCCCCGCGCCATTAAATATGTTTCCCATATAAAGTATTTCTGTGATAAGTGAGCTCCCCGCGTTCCCCTTTTATTTCAACAAGTGTGAATTCTATGACATCTCGACATTTGTGCCAAAAATTGCATGTTAAAATATGATTTAAACTATTATTTTATTAACTAAATGTGTAAATTATATTATAATTAACTATTATAATCTAAATACTGAGAAAACACGTTAAAAATAATTTAAAAAATTAATTAAAATAAAATATTTTGATCATTCTAAAAAAGACTGATTGAAGGTTAAAAAATAATTGTTTTAAAAATTGCAAGTGATCTGTTAGAAAAATTCCGACCCTACGAATTTCTATAACATTTTCGTTTCTTTCAGCCAGATTTTATTACAAGAAATAACCCCGAAAAAGAGAAAATGAACGAGAATAGAAGTCCTGGTGACGAAAATGAGGGAATACCTCTAGAGATGCTTGAAGACTAAATTTGCTACCAGCAAAATCGAGAAGCAAATACACTAAAGCGTACAATGATTTTCAGCGTTAGAAAACACAAAAAATCGCAACCTCGTCTGCTGAAAAGGTGTTATTAGTCTATTTTAACGAATTGACAGTTCTCAAAAAGTGGAAATCACCAACCTTATGGTCTCACTGGTCAATGTTAAAATCTATGATTAATCTAAATGAAAATGTTGACATCAATTCGTACAAGAAATTGAAATCATTTCTGAAACTACAAGGCGTCGGTTACACAGCCCCACAAAAAAAAAGAAGTGTCGTGCTCGGCAGACCAGACTAGTCATTTCCCATGTATTTTGACGCGCTGAACACGAATCCGAAGTCCGTTTTGCTCCATCACGTCAGGATTTTTTTCTAACCTCCAAAAACCTGTCGGATTTTGAGAGGTAGGCTATTTTTTTTAAAAAATTGATGGATTTACTTCAAAATTGGTATCTAGGGGTTTTTTGGGTCGCTGATTACGAATCTGAAGTTAGATTTTCAAAATTTAAAATGGCGGCTCCAATATGGCGGACGAATTTTGTAAAAATTGATGGATTTACTTCAAACTTGGTATCTAGGGGTTTTTTGGGTCGTTGATTACGAATCTGAAGTTAGATTTTCAAAACTAGAAATGGAAATTCTTATATACATAAGTAAGGTATTTACGTCTTTTTATGGTAGCGCACTCTTTTGTCCTCAAAGGATCTGTGTAATGGTTTTCTTTTCAAATTGGTGCCTCTAGGTACAATATCCCTTTTCAGCATCCAACAGTAGTTGGCCATCATATTTACATCCCATCTTCCTTGATAACGACGCTCAAAATCTTTCAGATCTTGATGGAATCGTTCTCCTTGTTCTTCACTGTAATCTCTCAAATTTTCAGGGAATTAATCCCGATGCGAGTCTAAGTAATGCAACTTTATGCTCATTAAGCATCCTAACTTACCAAAGTTTTTAATCATATCACTAACTATTTGCTCCCAATTTTCACTCTTGTGATTACCCAGAAAATTTTCGACAACTGCTTTGAAACTAAGCCATGCGGCTTTCTCCTTTTTATTCATCTTGGTGATAAATTGCTCATCTTTTAACAATTTGCGAATACGTGGTCCGTCGAAAACCCAAAAAACCCCTAGATACCAATTTTGAAGTAAATCCATCAATTTTTAAAAAAATAGCCTACCTCTCAAAATCCGACAGGTTTTTGGAGGTTAGAAAAAAATCCTGACGTGATGGAGCAAAACGGACTTCGGATTCGTGTTCAGCGCATCAAAATACATGGGAAATGACTAGTCTGGTCTGCCGCGCACGACACTTTTTTTGTGGGGCTGGGTTATCATTCTAAAAAGGCTCAAACTTTTACACCTGAGAATGTCCAACAGTTCTGCAATGAGGCTTCAGATGACAAATTTTTGGCCACAAAGATAATATATCCTTATTTTTAATTTATGTATAAAAATTTTTCTTGAAAGATCCAAAAAAGTCAATTTTCTAAAAATTTACTTTTCATTCAAAAATTTTTAAATTTTTAATTTATTTTTTCATAATTAATAAATTATGTATATTTTCAATAAAAATATTAAATCTTAGCATAACAAACTAAAATGTGATATTTAACACGAATTTTAATATAATTAAAATTAATTTTTCATAAAAATATTTATATTTTTAAAAATATAATACACTGGAGTCTCCCAAGAGAGGACTTCTGAAGAGAGGACTAAGTAGTGACGCGGCGCGGTAAGGAGTGAGGGGGGAAGAGATGGGCGGGATCAGAAAGAGGAACGTGAACTCAGGAGCGTTTGTTTTTAGTGTACCTTTCTCCGCAGTGTTTTATGTATGTAATAGAATGTATTCTGTTAAAAAAACACATCTCTGTGATACGATATACGGCCCTGGAGTGTTTACAATTTTCGGCGTCAAGGACGAATTCCGTAGAGAGGTCCAAGACTCTTCCTGTCCTCTCTTCGGAGACTCTAGTGTATACATAGTTTAATTTATAATACATTTATTAATAAATAATCAAAATAATAAATAAATTATATATAAATTTATAATAACAAATTAATAAAATCAAAAACTAACATTATATAACTTACATCTATTTTAATATTTTCAGGTTTGTTTGATTTTCGGATTTTTAGGCGGACTTCGACGAGAAGAGTTAGTCAATGTGCACATCACTCACATTAGGAAGGAAGGCTCAACTCTCTTTATCAGTATTCCTGATACTAAAACTCATAAACCAAAATCTTTTGCCACTGTGAACGACTTCGTTGGCATTGTAAAAAAATATGCAGCTTTGCGACCAGAGAAATGTCCTACAACAAGATTCTTCTTGAATTATCAAGACGGGAAATGCACGGTGCAACCTATAGGAGTCAACAAAATAGGAGGAATGCCCAAGATTATAGCGGAGTATTTAAGATTACCAAATCCAGAGACATTTACTGGTCACACGTTCCATCGCACTGGTGCCACTTTACTGGTTAACGCTGGTGCTGATATAACTACGCTAAAAATGTTTGGAAAGTGGAAATCAACCGCCGTTGCAGAAGGCTATATTGCTGATTCATCAAGCAACAAACAAAAAATTGCTGAAAAAATTTCAAGTTCCGTAATCTTGAAGGAATCAAACTCTAAATTAAACGCCAACAACAATGATCTCCAAAATTGCACGAATAATATCGACTGTGGTCCGACGACATCCAAATGTTCAAAATTATCGTCTCAAACAGAAAAATGTCAATCATTGCGAGATTCACAAATTACAAACGTCAATCATTTCCATAACTGCGTTATAAACCTTGTTCAAAAGTAATAATGTGTATAAAAATATCGTTTTATACATTAATACTGAAAATATACCTATACCTGTTTAATTAATGAATATTATATTCTTCCATAGTTTCTTAAAAACTATCCAATTCATACATATTTGTAAGTTGAAAAATCAAATAAAATAAATAAAACTAAATCATTTTTTATTCTCTATTAACAACTGAAATTAAATCAATCAAATTTTAATCAATAAAAAATTCAATTTTTAATTAATCAAAACAAGTTCTAGCCGGCATTATCAATAGTTTTTATTACAATTTTTTTTATTCTTTTTACCTTTCCATGCATTTGTCATGAAAAATAATATGCGACACGCATTTGAAAAGATCTTTTACCTCGTGGGAATAGCAGTGCGTTACCAGCACTCGCCTTCGTCTCGTGGAGGCGCCTCCACTTAACTACGGCTTGTGCTGGTAACATCCCACTCGGTAAAAGTTCGTCTTTCCAAACTTGTATCGCAATGTACTATTTGACCATCGTGTAGCCCGTCAAAAATGCTTTAAAAATCATTATATATATGTTAACTTTTATGCATTCTACTTATAAATATTGTACATTAAAAATTTTTTTTTTTCAAAAGTCAAAAATTAAAAACGTTGTAATTCTTAAACTATTTTATCAAATTTAATAATAATTGATTTTTAGACTTTCACCCACAATGACAACATTTTAGAAAAGTATGGATTAAATTCGACAACTTTTTATTTTTTGTTTGGACATTTCAGGAATTTTGCCTCATATATATGTACTAAGTGAAAAAAAAGTTGATCGGATCAGACTGTAACTTGCACATAGTTTTGCCCTATGGGGAATTTAACCACTAAGTATTGTTAGATTTTTCAAAAACTGTGGGAGAAGGAGAGTTTTTTCCTGCTCTGTTGAATGGTGTTTTTAAAGTTAGAATTTGATAGGTAAAGATTTTTATAGAAATTAATTATAAAACAAAAAAATGACTTTTCTTATTACGAATTCTGGTAGGCTAAAAACATGCCCTTCGGACAGGGTTGGGATCGTATATTACTGCGGGTAATATACGTGGTTTTCTACGCGTATATTACCGAGTATATTACCAAACAAATTTTATACGTATTTGAAGTATATTACATCTTGTGTACTGCGCATGCGTTATTCTAAATTCTCGTTTGTTTTCATAACCTATACACTCTTGCCTAGGGTTGTAAAGTTTCATGAAACTTTTAATGCTTCATGAAACGTTTCACAGTTTCAAAGAAAGAGGTGGGAATATTTAAATTATATATAATTGTTGGGTTTTTACCAAAAGTAAAGACACACTTTAATTAAAGAATGATAAAATTTATTAAGTATAAAGAGAATACAAAATTGTGTTAAAGCATTGAACCGAGAAAACGCAGTTTTCCTATTGAAGGTTCATACCTGAAAAACGGCGTCTCGCTTACAGTAATAAACATGACCTTAAGTTCGAATTTTCAGGTAGACACTATGCGCAGTGAAAACTAAAAACTAACCTAATGGAACATAGAACGAGAAATTATCTGTTTTTCAACACTCCCGCTTAATTTTCAGGTTCTAATACATTTAATTTTGATCGCAAATAAAAAAATTGCTGTTTCGCCAAGGGTTTAGTTAAAATATCCGCTAATTGATCTGTCGATTTGACATAATTAACTTCTACATCTTTCTTACTTACAATGTCGTGAATAAAATGATAATGCACATCGATGTGTTTTGACCTCTTATGATTCTCGGAATTGCTTGACATTTTTATTGCTGCTTGATTATCAACAAAAATTTTAACCGTGTTATACAATCGACGTTCAGTTCATTCAAAAAACGACGCAACCATACAGCTTCTTTTATCCCTTGAGGTAATGCGATATACTCAGATTCAGCGGTAGATAACGCAACCACATTCTGACGCTGGCTAGACCATGATATCGGTGCACCATTCAAAACAAATACAAAACCGCTTCTTGATTTTTGAGTGTCGGGACAACCAGCATAATCTGCGTCAGTGTACCCTAACAATGACAATGGGCTCCCGCTGTTTCCAAATACAATACCGTAGTTTAGTGTGCCTTTTAAATATCTGAGAATTTTCTTAACATACTCCCAATGCTTCTTGTCAAAACAAGTCATAAATTGACTGGCATAATTTAGGGCAAATTCAATGTCAGGACGACTAATCCTGGCAGCAAACAATAATGACCATATTGCTTCGCGGTACGGAATAGCTGAATTGCATTTATTCTCGCTTTGATCATTCTTGCTAAGATACATTCCTGGCTCGGCAGGTACGCTCGAAGATTTCGCATCGTTAACATTAAATTTTTCGAGCAATTTACTGACATACCTTGATTGACAAATTTTTATCGTACCTTGTTCCAGATTTTTCGCGGCATCTGTTTTAATAGTAAAGACCCATTTTGAACCAATTGCTCGCCTACCTAGAGGCAACTCAGACAAGGACCACGTTTGATTTTCTTTCAAGGCTGCTATTTCTTCATCCATGGCTTGCTTCCATTTCGCTGCATTTTGACCGGATTGTGCTTCGTTAAACGTTGTGGGTACGTCATTTACATACAAAGCTACAGGGATTCCGTAACGATCGGGGGGACGAATTAAGTTGCGATTTCTTAATTGTCTTCCGTGATGCTCATCTGGAATCTCGTCATTTTCTTCAAGAAGGTGATCAACTTCCGGGGGGTCAGGATCTTCAAGACGCTCGGGGTTTGCAATTATATTTCCATTTTCTAAAGGCTCAGTATCGTCGTTGAAATCAATTTCAATGGAAATATTACCTGCTTTGTTATTATTCTGGGGGCTGCAGATGTTTTCATTGAAATCCACGTCGCTGCTAATATGAATTTTATGAGCTTCACTGTCCTACAGACGATAGTTGCATGATTCACCATCATAACCGACTACAATCACTTTCTTGCTTTTAGGATCCAGCTTGTGACGATTTTCTTTGGGTACATTCAAGTACGCATCGGACCCAAAAACTTTTAAGTGCGTTACCTGTAGTTTACGACCGAACCACTGTTCGAAAGGAGTTGCTGTTTCGTCCACCTTTTATATCACCCTATTTAGAATATAACATGCCGTGTTAATTGCCTCTGGCCAAAGTTTACTATCGAACTTTTTTCCCAATAACATCGTTCTCGCACTGTCGACAATTGTCCTAATATGTCTTTCGGCTCGATCATTTTGCTCATGAACAAAAGGAGATGAGAACTCGTGAATGATACCTTTTTCACTCAGGTAATTGGTAAATTCAGAAGAAATGTACTCCCTGCCATTATCTGATTTGAGAACTTTTATTTTCGTACCTGTTTGTGTTAATACAAAAGCTTCGAATTCCTTGAATTTACTAAAAACCTCCGATTTTTGACGCAGAAAAAATATTTTTCTAAAACCTGTGCATTCATCTTTAAACAACACAAAATATCTATTCCCGCGCGGTGATTGTACATTATCTCAAAAGTTTGAACCAATTTGACATATCTGGCTTCGAATTCGGATTCAGCGGGAAAAAATACATGGAAATACACTAGTGTAGTGTGTTGGCCAAAAAAAATTTCGTTTTTTTGATTTTAACTAATTTTTTGAGCAGTTTTTTGAGTTTATCTCAAAAGTTTCAGCCAATTTGACATTTCTGGCTTCGAATTCGGATTCAGCGGGAAAAAATACATGGAAATATACTAATGTAGTGACATACAAACTTTTTTTTTAATTAGTTTTTTTGAGTCGTTTTTTGAGTATAACTCTAAAACAAGAGCCAATCTGACTATTCCGACTTCGGATTCGGATTCAGCGGCGAAAAATACATGGGAATATACTACTGTAGTGTCTCGGCCAAACCACTTTTTTTGTGTGCCTGTGATTATTGATGTCGGACAATCAGACAAAGAGTAAGAAACAGCCCGGTGAATTTTGATAATGCGCCAATATGTAGACCTATTAGCGCTATGATCGATGCAAGATCGCAGGACAAAACTGTTGAACTTTTACCCTAACCCTTATTCTAGGATTTTTGACCCTTTTATTTCTCGAAATAACGTCAAAAAATATTTTCCCGTTACAAACAAAAATCTAATTTTGCTGCAAAAATGTTCTTTGTTGGAATAATTAAAACTCATATAAAATTAAATTAAAAATTTTTTTTATTGCTTTAAAAATTCATTTACTATCTGGAGAATATGTTCTCAACTCAACTATATGAACGAAGTTTAAACTATATGAAGTTTAAATGCTTTTTTCTGGAAATGCAATTTTTTCCCGGCTGTGGAATATAACTCAAAAACTAAAAAACTGACTTCGAATTTAGTACAGTTATTTGCCAAATTCATAGCCATCAAATGAACCTCAAAGCTTGAGAAAATTCATTTAACAATTATTGTTATCAAAGATTTTTTATAAAAAAACAAAGTAATTTTTTTTTAAATGTCCTAGTTTCCAATTATTTTTTCTTTCGGTCAATTGAGGTTAGTTTGAAGTGAAATTTTTGCTGAATAAAAAATTTATTTTAATACCTTTAAACCTTATTTTTATAATGCACTTTAACTCATTTTAATAAATACTTTTAGTTGTTTCTAATAAATTCTTGAATAACAAGTCGTTTATATGAGGCTTCTTATTTAAAAAAATAAATATTTTTTATATACAAGGGTCATTCTAACAAAAAGGACAAATGACACGTTCATGACATTATTTTTAATAAATAATTATAATAATTGAAAATGTTGCAGGCCTAACTATAGTAGACAACAGGATTTAATGAGATTTTATAAAAAAAAATTGAAAATTTCAAATAATTGAATATAATCACGTTTATATAGTGTAAAAACTCCCCTCCGTTACCGTTCGCGAAGTTAGTTTTATTTAAAGAAGAATTCTTGTATTCATACTGCAATATAAAAACATCTTTTGTCTAGTAACATCTACTAATTACATTATTTGTAATTGATTTATAAAGCGTAAAACAGAATATCTTTAAAATATTTTTTCCTAGAATTAAATCAGTTTTGTTCGCAAAGTAAACTCCCCTCCATGACCGGTTACAAATATAATGAGTAAATGAAAAAAAAATGATAGTTGAGAAATGAAGAATTCAAAAGTGTTTACAGTGACGATGTTGTTTTGGTCAGTACACAACATCATGAAAGAAATGAAAACAGTAAGTGTCAGAAAGATTTTCAGTTTCGCAGTGTTCATCGACACAAAAAAAACTCTCCTCCGTGACCACTCTAAATTCAGTTTTTTGATTAATAATATTTATTATTTGTTTATCAGAAAACTGAATTTAGATTAATAATATTTATTATTTGTTTATCATTTTTAGAATATTGTTTTATTTGTATGATTTATCGCGAATACTATTATTACTTTTTTTTAAATTTATTATTTTTATATTAGATTCAATAAATTTTGGCTACGCCTAAAGGAAGAAAACTCCCCTCCGTGATCACTATAGTCACATCCATCGATTATACAGCCCCATGCAAAAAATGCACCTTTTTGTACCTCGAATTTTGAAACTTTCTTTATGCCAAATGGTAACACATGATGACCCAATAATCCCAGCAAAATTTCAAGATGAGCATATGCCCCTTTTAGGAAATACAGGGGGTCAAAGGGGGCCATGTCAAAAAAAAGAACATGCAATATTGTCGAATAATAAAGTTAAAAAAATCAAACGAAATGGTTCCTTCAAGATTTTCGTCTGCTGATTACAAATTTGAAGTCCGTTTTCAAAAATTTTAAATGGCGGATCCAATATCACGGACAACAATTTTAAAAATCGATCCAATTGACCTGAAACTGGTTACTCGGGGGTTTTTGGGGTCGCTGATTACAAATCTAAGGTCCGTTTTTAAAAATTTTTAATGGCGGATCCAATATGGCGGTTGACAATTTTAAAAGTCCATCGAAATTACTTGAAAATGGTTAGTCGGGGGGTTTCTGGGGTCGCTGATTACGCATCTAAAGTCCGTTTTAAAAAATTCAAAATGGCGGATCCAATATGGCGGACGACAATTTTAAAAATCCATCCAATTTACTTTAACATGGTTACTCGGGTTACCTTCAGATTTGTGTTCACCGACCTTGAAAAACCCTAATTAACGATTTTGAAGCCAATTAAATAGATTTAAAAGATATTCGTCCGCCATTTTGGATCCGTCATTTTGAATTTTTTAAAACTGATTCCAGATTTGTTATCAGCGGCCCCAAAAACCCACGAGTAACAAGATTTAAACGGATTCGGTCATTGTAGCGGCGACAAAATATTAAACAATTTTCGTTTACAGTGTTACCAACCTAAAACAATCAACAAAAATTTGACATCTGAGATGGCATGTTTTTGAAATCTTCACTGGAATGGCAGGTTTACCTAATATTTTTTAGATTGTCATGTTTCTCAACATTCGCCTGAATTGGCGTGTTTCTACCCTCAATCGACGATTTGTCCTTTTCGAGAGATTCACCCACAAATCTTTTTTATACAATCAATAGTTTTCACGAAAAACGAAAATAAAATTATTTTTAAATGAATTTAACCCAAAGGTACCTGGAATTTAATGTTATATAGCATATGATGTTCTAACAAAAAAAAATAATATTTCAGCAATATTGTAGTAATATTTCCGAAATATAACGTTCTATCTGGGTTATATACACGGAGAAAATCTGAAATCACTGAGTATTTTTTCTCACAGCACTGGCTACTGTGTAAACCAAAAAATTAAATTCCAGAGTTCTGAAAGTTCTCCACACAGCACTGAATGCTCTGCAGAAAATAATCACAACTTTTTTTGACAGTAATCAGAGTTTTGTTTCATATTAGTTGACAACAGATTATTCAGAACTACGAATGTAGCAATAAATTCTTTGCTCAAAGTTGTGACTGCTGTTCTCAGAGCTCTGAGTACTGTGTAGAATTATTTTTTAGGATTAAAGAAATGAAAGAACATTAAACCTTTAATAAAAAGTAGACAACAATTTTTAACAAGCGTTCAAGACAATTTTAATCAATTTTAGATGTTTTCTAATATTTTTATGAAAAACAGATTATTTGACTAAGATTATTTATATTTTTTTTACTTCAAGAGATAAATATTTAAAATAATAATGTTGAAACTTATTATTTTTTAATCATAATTATCTATAAATTTAGATTAGGTTGTAATTTGATATTAGCTAAGAAATCTTAAAATCTCAAAACTTGTGAAATACAAATAAATATTTAAAATTTACCTATAGTAATTTATTTTAAAAATAATTATTTATTATTTCATTATAATATAATAACTTTATTTGCTATATAACTAAAAAAAATTTTAAAACCGATAGTTTTTAAAAAGACTTTTTAAATTCTTCATTTCTGTTATTCATTAACTGGTTATAAACATGCCAATTAAAATTAATATTTGACAAGAAAAAATAACCATGGCTATCTTCCTTTTAATTGACGTTAAACGTTCCTTTGTTTTCTAAATCCTAAAAAATAATTCTACACAGTACTCAGAGCTCTGAGAACAGCAGTCACAACTTTGAGCAAAGAATTTATTGCTACATTCGTAGTTCTGAATAATCTGTTGTCAACTAATATGAAACAAAACTCTGATTACTGTCAAAAAAAGTTGTGATTATTTTCTGCAGAGCATTCAGTGCTGTGTGGAGAACTTTCAGAACTCTGGAATTTAATTTTTTGGTTTACGCAGTAGCCAGTGCTGTGAGAAAAAATACTCAGTGCTTTCAGATTTTCTCCGTGTAGTAGATACTGCATGCATATGCTCTATAATAATAACAGTTCTTATTATTTAAAATAAAGGAAATATTGTTTGATTAGAAATATTGACATTTATTTCATCTAACCTAACTGTGCCAAAGGATAATTATTATAATTAAAATATTTAATTTTTGCAGGAATCGACGAATTCGAGTACCTCTACAATGATTCCATTGTTCTTGTGTCCCTTATGCAGTCAAAAGTATCCAACTCTCGAGCTATTGGTGGAACACACAGAAGCTTGTATAAAATAAAAACTCATTTAATTTTACCTTATTTAAATTTCCTAATTAGCAACTGTAAAATTTGAAATCAAATATGTTTAAAAAATAACATTTAGTAATTTTAAAATCCTGTATACTTCTAAATTTATTGAAAATTTACTTTACAAATTATATAAAAGTCGTAATGACAAATACAATATACGTATATATTATGCTGTACAGAATTATTATTGAACCGTAGGAAAACGAAATTTGACTTTGTTTAACTGTTTACCATGTTTACTAAAAATTTTTTTATTATATGGTTCTTATTAGTTATTATTCTTAAGATATTTTTCTTAGAAAAAAGTAATCGTAAAATGAATTTTGCAGGACAAAAATGTAGGTAATATCTTTGTGTAAATATAATATTCTAGAATACCTTCAAATATAATTGTTTTAGAGGTTACAATAAACTAATCAATAAACTGGATAAAAATTTATAATTATTATTTATGAATTTTGTACTTTTCTGAAAAATGAAAATTTTTAAGTGTTGAATTTTTTGTGAAACATTACCATAGTTAATTAACCACTTGTTGAGTAATTAAAAATTTATGAAAATTTTAAAATTATCATATACAACAATAGAAGCATTATTTTAATATTTAAATACGCTGTTGCTTGGAACTTTCTGTGCTAAGAATCTCAAGTTTACGGATTAAAATATTGTCATTGTGCAATATTTAAAAAATAACTTGCCGAAATCCGTTTATTAAGGACGATATTTTTCTCGCTTATCTGTTTACCTAATGAAGTTTGAAAGACATCAATTCTGAGGTTGCAGTTGATATGTCCCGAAGTATGCAATGTGACGTGACAATTTTGGTACGTCACATCCTAGTTTAAAATTGTCTGTCTGTTTGTATGCCAATTTTCTATTCTTTTGACAATTGTTGTCAGTCTAGTCATTGTTCCAAGTATCGAAGAATAGAGAAAACTTTCAGAATTCTTGAATTAATTTTGTAATGTAAATCACGTCATAATTTGATCCGTAAACTAATGTTTTATAGACATTAGTTTTGAATGAGTATTAATGAGTAATTACTCATAGATGTTAATCTTTGGTAAAAATATTTTTTCATTTAGTAAGCATTTTTGAAAAAAAATTTTTTTGACCAAAAAAATGAAACTCAAAAGTAAATTTTACTTTTTCGATGTGAAAGGTACGTTTTTTTCAAAAAGAGCATCAAAAAATCTTTCGAAACTGATATTGATAAAAATTTTTTTTTTGATATTTAAGAAAAAACAATTAAAACAGCGGTGTACCGTAAAACCCCAAAACATTCACCCCCTCGCCGTCGGAAAATATTGGAACAAATGAAAAAATATTTTTCTGAAGATTACTAATCTATATCTAGATGTATGAATGTCTATAGTAAACATAAGTTTAGTACTTCAGATGCTATACCAAATGCAATTAACTGTGAGCACGAGATCCCTCTATTCTTTCGGTTTCTTTTCAATATAATTTTATTAATTGGATAATTGAACGATCTTACCTTGTGAAGTTCAATTAAAATTGCATAAGCGCCTCCTCCGAATAGATCAACTCGCAGTCCCCCTACTCTATGCCAGTGTTGCCACAATTTTAAAGAATAAAAGTAAAAAGGCTGCGCACGCGGCGTACGCGCACAACTTGCTCCTGTGAGGTTTTGTTCTCATTTTTTAAAGCTTGCCGTAATTAATATAATAGGCAAATATCTGAAGAATCGGATAATGGGATAATATTTTATCTATAAGGGTGGGTTTGATCTATTCGGAGGAGGCGCTTATACAATTTTAATTGTACTTCACAAGGTAAGATCGTTCAATTATAAAATTGTATTTCGCACCTCCTCCTCTTAGATCAACTCGTAGATGTTGAAAGCTGTAATGACGGCAAAAAGTAAATGGGAAAAACAAATTTTAATTAAATTTATTTATTACAAAATTACGAAATGAACGGAATATATATATATATATATATATATATATATAAATATATAAATAAAGTACTGATTTATAAGAAAAAAATAAATAGTAGTACAAATAATTTTAAATCAATTTATTTTTAATTAAATTTATTTTATAAATATATTATATATAATTTTTAATAATTTTTTTATTTCATAAGACTGATTATAATAATTAGGTATTAAGTTTTAAGGCCATTTGAAATATTATGACGTAGTAGTCATATGCTTTAACATGGGAATATTGTCAGCCGTCTAATTTTTAAAGTAATGAATATTTTAGTCTAGAAATTTGTGTATGTGTTTGAAATAATACTCTCTATTTATCTTGGGTGCAGGTTATTCGATATTTTATCAGAAAAGGTGTTTTTAGAGAAATTAAAAAGTAAATACAAAGGCATACAAATGAGTGCGCCAGATTGCCTATCGCAAGGCGTTTCAACCATTTGATGAGCATTGCAAATGATAAAAATGCTTAAATAGAGACTTAATTATTTAATTAAATTCAAGCAATTATAAGTAAAATAAAAACAGTTAAATTTATAGGTTAATTATTTTGTTAACCCGTAGTCAGCATTTGCGGGATGAGTAAAAGTTTCACGCAATATTTCTCGACCTATAGGGTGTTGTTGCAGTGTAAATAAAAAAAAATTTTGTGCTGATGAATTATTTAATTAATTAATTTTACAGGTTTTATATTGCAGGTAAGTGTATAATTTCATTTTTATATACAAAAATATGTAATCTAATACTATCTAATAAATTTGATTATTTGTTCACATGTTTTGATGGCATAGAGTATAATCGCTTGCCGTCAGCTGGCTCCCTCGCGTGGGTGGTCATTGACATAAGTTGAGGCAAAATGTATGTTAACGCACAATAGTTTCGTTAACGAGATGCATGCGTTAGAAAAAAGAGATATATTGGTGTCCCTTTCTATATCTTTTAAACCAAGTTCGCAAACCAATTTTGTGCGTTGGACCATAGGGGTATATATTCGTAGAAAAATTTGTATATTTTGACAGAATATCCTGATGTTTGCAGTATTGCAATTGATTTTGAAAATGTTGATTATATTATTTAGTTTTTAATTGACTCTTGAGAAATTCAACTTTAATGTTTTTTGAGGTTAACTCAAAAACTCAGCAAAATGTCATCTTCTATGTATATATTATGTTTGTTGTCTCTCCAGAGATCCAGCTGATCGCTTTTGGCCTAAGCACAATTGAATCGGGTACGCAAGTCGTATACGGGATATGTAAGTTCCTGCGCAACCTTTTTTAATTGTGCGTTGAAAAAACGATTCCGCCAATATTTCGTGCAACCGTTTTTCAACGCACAATTAAAGACAGTTGCGGGAACTTACACATCCCGTATACGACGCTTTTTTTTAGGCCATTTGCTATATTTAAAAATGAAATGCCTAATGCTTATTCTACACTCACCTAAAACTGAGCGAGCGGTCCGCTTTTCCGTGACGCTTCCCATATTTAACTATATCTGTATATATATATATATATATATATATATATATATATATATATATATATATATATATATATAACGTAACGCAAATACGGACCGCTCGCCCAGTTTTAGGTGAGTGTAGAATCAGCATAAAGGCGCCGTTCCATGACAGCGTGAAACGCCGTCGTAAAAGTAGAAAACCTAAGAACAAAAGAGATAGTGAGATATGTTCATCTCTTTTGTTCTTAGGTTTTCCACTTATACGCTAGCGTTTCACGCTGTCATGGGACGGTACCTTTCATGTTTAAGCAGAATGACTAACGTTACAAATACGGATAGGGGAAACATGAGATAGAAAAGGACAGAGACTATCTATGTCATTTTGCAAATACAGATTAGCTGCCTGCCAACGGGCAACCGAGCTGTGACTGCACCTTTAGGCATTTTTAAAATTAAGATATATAATTTAATTATAATTTTTAACGTATATTACGTAGAAAATATCTCATGCGTTAAAAACATCGAGTCACGCGTCTCTGCACAACCATGATTCGCACTGAGGTTGGTTTCACATATGCTAAATTGTACCATTCTGAAGACGATTTTCAAAATTTTCAAAACTCTATATTATACACTTTCGAATGTTGTTAAAGTCAGTTTTTTCATTGCATTTTCATTCTCTCATCCAAGAATTAATTTGCGCTCACCTCTATCTCTATTTTTTCTGAAACACAGAAAAAATATAATAGATAATAAAAACAATAACAAAATAAATAGGAAACATTTAATATTTACTGCAATTATAACAACAAATTAACTTTTTAAATTCAGGTAGGTACAAAAAACGATCTATCTACTCCCGCACAGAAAATCTAAATTAATATCCATTTAAATTATATTTTTCTTTTTAGGATATGCAGCACATTCGTTTTTTATGAATATTAATAAACAATAATAATTAAATTTATAGTAATCTAATCTATGTAACACAAGTCGTTAGTTTTTGTATTGAAAAACGTACATTAATATTTTAAAATTTTTTTTTGAAATTAAATATTTAGGAAGCAGAAAATTTATATTTTGTTTAGAACAGCAGAAAAAAAATATTGTACCTAAATATTTTAAGACTTCGATCTTTAAGAGTATGCCTGATAGTTTTTTTGTTCAAATATTGTTTTACAAGATAATAAATACACTGCAAGAAGTATGTTAATTAAAAAATAGTTTATGTTATTTTTTACTTAAAAATTATCACACTCATCGCTATGTGAAGAATAACATGTTGCACTAAGAAAGCTGAATATACTATACGTATGATTTACTAAAATTATACATTATGTAAATATACATTACCATAAATAAAAACTGAAGATTTCAAAAGTGGAATCCAAGATTGGCATTGAGTCCGTCAATTTTTTAAGAAAACTACAAAGAAATATTACAAAAATCACGATTTTAATTATCTTTTCGATTTCGCATCGCAAACTCCCGAATAAAAGTTAAAAAAATTTTTTTGTCAGTTTTCAATTAAGCCAGATGACCTGAAAAAAGGAAACACGAAATCGAGACATTCCGAAAATCAATTGTTCTTTATTTTGAATCGTAAACTCTTGATATTTTTCGACACTTTTCAATTAAACTGCAAAACTTGCACAAACAACGGCGAAATCGAGATCTTCCGGGAATAAATTCTTTTTTATTTCGAATCGCAATCTCCCGATATATTACGACAATATTGAAATTAAGCTGCAAGACCTGAAAAAGCGAATGACAAAATCGAGATATTCCGAGAACAATTTTTATTTATTTTATATCGCGAACTCCGAATATTATTCGACACTTTTTAATTAAGCTTCACAACCTGAAAATAAGAAAGACGAAATCGAGACATTGTGAAAATTAATTTTTTTTTATTTTGAATCGCGAACTCCCTATATTTTCCAACACTTTTTAATTAAGCTGCAGAACCTAAAAAAGCGAATGACAAAATCGAGACATTCCGAGAAACAATTTTTTATATCGAATCGCGAACTCCCAATATTTTGCGACATTTTTCAAATAAGCTGCAGAACCTAAAAAAAAGAAAAACGAAATAGAGACATTGCGACAATTAATTTGTTTTATTTTGAATCGCGATCCCTGGCGGATTGTGTTGACTGTGTTTGGACCAAGTTCGGTCCCAACTCGGTCCAGTGCGGTCCGAGGCCAAATATCATAATAAATTAATGAAATATGATGAAATAAATGATTAAAATTGATAAATAAGTATTTAAAAAGTTAATTTATGGAAAAATTTATTTAAATTAAGCTTTTATTAAACTTTAATTAATAACTAGCTGCTTAACGCGCGACATTTATAAGCTCAAAAAATAATAAAAAGTCAATTACTTTTAGAAAGAAGCTTGTTAAAATGAGACATTTATAAGTTTTTTAAGAAGCTCGTGTCTATATCTACAGATTTTAATAACACATAAAATTATATTCAATTTTTTTGATTTAGGCAATTTAAATTAAAAAAGTTTTACCAAAAAGTTGGTAGCAGAATTATTGCAGGCTTGTGCTCAAGAACGCTTTAAGGTCGCGTGTGTAAATATTAATATTAATTAAAGCAATATTTTTGGAGTTTAAGTGTTAGAATAAATGGCAACAAATCGTATTTCATTATCTCGTGTAGTTCTTGCAAACTTTTCTTAAAAAGAGGTTAGGTTAATTAGTTTAAGGAAATTTAGAAATTTAAAATATACATTGGTACCTCCATTCAAAACAAACTTATCTAGCAATGGTCGTGTAAAAGAGCCGCTCTTAATTTGTCCCTCTAAAGTAGCCAGACTTCTTTTTTCTCTAACCTCGAAATATTTTTTAAATCATTTTTTATTTACAGCAAAACATTTAGAACGAAATTTATACATTAAACATTTTTTTAAAAGAAAAAACATTTAATTTTTTTGATTACATGATGCACAGTAAACAAAGTATTCTTAAAAACCATGCACGTACGCATTAAGAAACTCGGTATGTTATTTGTTTGTTATGTTGTCTTGTATAAGAAGTTCTAATAAAAGAACCTGTTCCAAATTCTGGTGCAAAAATTGTACATTTTCTTGTACATTTTCTTGTACATTTTCTTGTACATTTTCTTGTACATTTTCTTTTCAGAACTGGTACAAGTTAAGTTGCTAAACAGGTACATTTTCTTGTACAGGAATTTTTAATAGGGCGTTTTTAAAATTATAATATACGACTTTTTGAACTTCTTATTTTGACACAATATGTTTATTCATATCCAGCACTTTAGAGTTAGTTAAAGAATGAATACATGCTGAGTATACTAATACATTATTTGAATATATTGATACCTTCATTGATGTCTTGTCCCAATTAATAATAAATTATAATTTCTTTAAAATTTGGGCATTTTTTTAGGGCAGGAAAGATATATAAAAAACATCTTTAACGTTTCGAAACCGGTACTTGTTTCCTCATCAGAATTTAGTAATCTCTTATTATATAAATGAATGTTAAATTATTTGTTTTTTAAAAATAAATTATTTTAAATGCGATATAAGAACTACATACCGTCAACTTCTGACAAATTAAATACAATTTTCGAATATGATTGTGATTAAATTCTATGGATCAAGGTAAACTATGAGAAATTATATCTATGTATATGTAAATGTCAATTAAATTTCCATCGGAAATCAGATTTTGTGGAAGCCACTGTCATTTTAATGCAAATAATTTTGACACTTCTGAAATGTTCAGCGTGTTTTGACATTCCACTTATATTGCATGTTAAATTTTTATTTATTGATGAAGGAAATTTAAAAATTGAATGAAAGATTCTTCTTCCTATTAGAAGATTAGCTGCTCTACCAGTTCATGCTACTTCTAAAAATATCAGTTCTTAAGTTTCATGAGTATAGTAATAATTTCTGCACTACCGGGTGTAGAAAGAAGAAAGTACCTATTTTTGCAATAATCACACTACAATAAACAGGTGATGTAAATGCTATTTAATATAATCCACAGTCAATACTGCCTTCTGGTTGCTGATCAAGACCTACAAAAATTACTGGTGATTTAAAAGAAATTAATCCATTTAAATATTTTTTTATCCGCTTTTAAACAACCTTTATTAAGACTAGTAGTAATACAGTTTTTCCACTACTCTATCTCTTCTCTACTTCAATTCTCCACCGTACTATATTCCATTAACATTTTATTGAACTAATTCTTTTTGCGCAAAAAGTTATTTGTAGATATTGTATAGATTTTAATCAAATAATTTTGCAATTACCATTCCAGATACCATCAATGTGTAAAAAAGGGTTTTTGTTCTGCTAAATACAAGTTCTCTAACCATTTTACTTAAAAGTTTACAAAAGAATAGGGTGTTATGGGAGGATGTGCAACATTTAAGATTTCCGGTCTGCATGTTGATATTTGACAGAAGTCCATACTGTCATCTGTCGGTAGCTTGTTTTTTTATATAACACACGAGATAACACGCCCTCTGCTTTACTATACGAAAAGACAGTGACATTTCTCATGTTGAAAATTTATTTTGCGTTTCACGTTCGTGGTTATTTCACGCATTGCTCTTAATCATTTTATAGGTAAATATATTTGCATAGTTAGTTTGTTAAGTTTCTTTGATATACTGAAATGATTTTGTGATTTATTTACATTTTGTGGGGGGGATGTGCAACACTGTTTTAGGGTGATGTGCAACTTTCTCTTTTCGATAATTTTTTGCTATTTTATGATTTAATTTGTGAATAAGAAATAGGGTAAGTCCGGGAAAGTTGGCCATGCGGGAGAGACGGCCAATTCAAATATTTTATAGAATTTTGTAATGGTAGACTTTCGCGCGTTACTGAAAACTCGCGTGCACCGTCTACATTATTAAAATACAAAAACTCGACTTATATCACCAAAAACCACAAAGGGAGATTCCAACCAAACGAACCATCGGTGCATTAATGATTCTAAGATTTGATATCAAAGACTTACCGGTGCTGACCAGAATCCTTGTTAGACGCCAACAACGCTGGTAACTCGCAACGGATATGGAATAACTCGACACAAACGTGTAATTAACCACAAACAATGTTTATTAAAAATCCACAAATAACAAATAAAGAACTTAACAAAAATGATAATATAAAAGCAATATATATGTGAGGCAAAATTCCTGAAATGTCCGAACAAAAAATTAAAAGTTCTCGAACTTAATCCATACTTTTCTAAAATGTTGTTATTGTTGGTGAAAGTCTAAAAATCAATTATTATTGAATTTAATAAAATAGTTTTTGAATTACAACGTTTTTAATTTTTGACTTTTGAAAAAAAAAATTTTTTTCAATGTACAATATTTATAAGTAGAATGCATAAAAGTTAACATATATATAATGATTTTTAAAGCTTTTTTGACGAGCTACACGCTGTTAATAAAATTTTTTTTTTAAATAACATTTGACCTTGAAATTCAAGGTCATAATGTTAATTTACGTTTATCTCAAAATCGGATTTTTTAAAATTATTTTTAACTATCTCAATGGAAAGCTTGACTAATTTCCTACAAAACATGTAATTTTCAGAGTGGGATCTTTTAAAGTTTTTGAGATATTAATTAATTAATTAATTAATGTTTGTAACAAATCAAATATTTTACAAACGAATAAAGTTACCGTAATTCTGAAGTTAGTAATTGAAAGTTAACGTAATTCCGCATCCAACGAGCCCTATATGATGAATTACGTTAACTTTCAATTACTAACTTCAGAATTACGGTAACTTTATTCGTTTGTAAAATATTTCACCCAAAAAAAAGTAATCTTATACTTAGAGGAAAATTCCTCTTCTAATATTCCTAAATATTTCCTCTTAAAACAAGATTATTCAATTGAAATGTAGAATATTTTTATTCTTCATTTTAATGGAAGAATGACAAAAGGATTCCTTTTGTATTTTCCTCTTTAATTAAGATTTTCCGTTTTAAATTTAGAAGATTTAAAAAAAGGAAACGGAAAAAAATAATGTAATCGTTTGATCCCTTTCCCTGGGTATGATAGTTGTGAAGTTGTTTTTTAACCTTTCAGTTTTAATATTTCTGGTAAAATGTCAACAAAAAGGACAAAAAAATGGATTTGCTTTATTAAAAATACAGAAAATATAGTTAAATTCAAATTAAATGAATATTTTTAACGCTATATTTAGATTTAAAAAAATTTGGATATTTCTTGTGAAATTTTACTACTCAGGTAAATAGAAATACTATAACCCCATTTTTGAATCTTTCGAATTTTTTAAATCTTTTTATTTACTTTTTTAAAAAAGTTTTAAAACGTTAAATAATTTCATATATGAAATTTTTTTCTGTCCTATAAAAAATGTTAACTTTTAAACATATCATCATGTTTTAAAATTATTTTTGCGCTGAAAATCTCGTTGATCATTACAACTGATTAATGAAAACTTATTTTTTGTATTTTAATTATCAATATAAAATGTTGATAATTAACCAAAAACATGACATTGTTAATGTTATATTAAAAAACAATTTTTATTATTATATTGAAATGAACTATTATAATTTTACTTAATTTTAATTTAAAAATGTATTTTCTGCAAAGATTTTATTATTTGATTGAAATTATAAATATTTTATTGATGGCTTTGACATTAAAAACAATTTTACGAGGTTTGGATGTCGACATTTAATTTAAGAGGAAAATCCTCTTAAATGAAGAACAATAATTTTGATACCAAAATTAAGAGGAAAATATGCATTTATTTTAGAGGAATCCTCTAGAATGAAAATTACTTTTTTTAGGGTGTTGATTTGTTACAAACATTAATTAATTAATTAATATCTCAAAAACTTTAAAAGATCCCACTCTGAAAATTACATGTTTTGTAGGAAATTAGTCAAGCTTTCCATTGAGATAGTTAAAAATAATTTTAAAAAATCCGATTTTGAGATAAACGTAAATTAACATTATGACCTTGAATTTCAAGGTCAAATGTTATTTAAAAAAAAAATTTTATTAACAGCGTGTAGCTCGTCAAAAAAGCTTTAAAAATCATTATATATATGTTAACTTTTATGCATTCTACTTATAAATATTGTACATTGAAAAAATTTTTTTTTTTCAAAAGTCAAAAATTAAAAACGTTGTAATTCAAAAACTATTTTATTAAATTCAATAATAATTGATTTTTAGACTTTCACCAACAATAACAACATTTTAGAAAAGTATGGATTAAATTCGAGAACTTTTAACTTTTTGTTCGGACATTTCAGGAATTTTGCCTCATATATAAAAATACTTCGATGTGACGAGACTGACAACTGACTGACAAGACCGTGATCTAAAATCGACTGACTATCGACTGACTATCGACCGCCAAAACTTCCCAAAATCACCACCAAAAAGAGGGCGCGCTGTCATCCATCCTTGTCAACCCCTGTCGCTCCATCCTTCTCGTTGACGAATTTTTCGGCAACCTGTCTCGGGAAACGGGAACCAACGCTGACAATGAGACCTTTACTCTACACACACGTGTGGTAGTGGTTACCGTAGGGGACCGTAATGTAGGTCCTGGTTCCTCCTTACAGAGCTGGCCCTCCCTCCGACGACGAATCTCCTCCTTCTCCCTGGCCCTTAGCTCGTCCACTTTGGACCTGGCTTTCTGGAAGGGAGAGTCCAGAAGGACTTGGTCCATTTCGGCCACCACTTGCCGACTCTCCTGAGCCTGCTTGCTTTCAGCAATTGACTCAAGCGGGATTCGAACCTTTTCGTCGCTCCGGACGATAGGTTTATCTGTTGCCTTCGAAACGGACTCAGACCTCTGACGCTGCGTTTTGGGGACAGCACCAAGAGACCGCGTTACGACGCTTTCCGCCAACGCCGACGGCAATCCTTTGCTCGCCCCGGAAGCTCTTGGCGACGAAGCCCTGCTTGTCTCCGCAATTTCGTCCAAGAAGTACTTCTGGGCGACATCCATGGGTGGCGGGAATTCGGGAAGGCTACGGCGAGCCATTTCTTGCCGACCCGACCACTGTCGACGGTGTGCGGCGGAATTCTTCCACATCTTACAACTCCTGATGGCACGCTTAGAACTGCGACGATGGTGACTCTTTGCCGACAACTGACGGCACGCTGGCATTCAACACCTGAAACAAACAAACATCAAGTTGCCATTCCCTAAGAATGCCCGCAACGAGGAGGTATAAACCGTTTCAAGTCAGAAACATGCACCTTAGCAACACGGCGATTATCTTCGGACTTTAACTCGTAAACCGATGCTGACAGCTGCTTTATTATTTCATACGGACCTTCATACTTGGGTGCTAATTTGGCCGAAAACCTTTGTGCCGCATTAGACAACTTATGTGTCCGCCATAAAACACGATCACCAACGCTGAAAACGAATCTATGAATCTGGCTACCAGATCGCGCAAAGCGTCCAAACGTTTCATACGATCGACCCATAATTCCGGATCAAGACGATGAATTTCGCTTATTTTCTCGACTTCACGACGTAGACTCTTGACCGGCTCTGGCTGACGACCGTAATTCAAGAACGCTGGCGACGCCTTAGTCGATGACTGCACAGCCGTGTTAACCGCATGTCGGAACTCATGCACATGTTTGTCCCAGTCGCGATGTCCCGCACCAACGAACGTCGCGATCATGTTTTTGAGGGTACGGTTACTCCTCTCCACCGGGTTGGCCTGTGGGTGGTAGGGTGGAGTCGTCAAATGTTGCACGCCATATTCTTCCAATGTAGCTTTCAGGACTTTGTTGTCAAATTCTTTACCATTATCGGTCAACAAAAAACGCGGAGTGTTCCAACGAAATACTAGCAATTCCTCGAACGCTCTGGCTATCGACTTTCCGTCCGCTGACGTAATTGGTTTGACCTCGATCCACCAAGAAAACAAATCCTGAAACACCACTAGATGGCGGCACTGACTCTTACTAGGCGGAAACTCCATACAATCCGCCGCAACTACCACCCACGGATGCTCAACCACACGATGACCCATCAACCCTTGAGGTCCCTCCTGAGACACTTTAAAACGCTGGCAATCATCACACGACTTAACGAAATTATGGACGTCGAACCAAATTCCCTGCCAATAATAATCATCATTTCAATGTCAAAAACGCTTCATTTTGGTCGTCTTCCCACTCCCATTTTCGGTCTTTCCGTAACAGACGTAACAATGGCACCTTTAATTCGCTATCATTTTCAATGAAACGCGAGTACCATCCGACCATACCGAGGAAACGCCTTAATTGTTTTAAATTCTGCGGCGCAGGGTACTCAACAACCGGTGCTATCTTCTCGGGGTCTGGACGCAAACCGCTACTGTCGAGAACATATCCTAAGTACGTTACTTTCGAATAACCGAATTCGCATTTTTCTGGATTAACCACTAATCCCGCTGACGCTAACTTTTCCAAAACTACCTTGAACCAACGCACGTGTTCATTGTAGTCTTCGGTTACCACGATAATATCGTCTAAATAACCAAAAACGACCGGTTTGAACTCGGGACCGAAAAGTGAGTCGATTAAACGCTGAAAAGTCATAGGGGCATTAGTTAACCCAAACGGCATACGTTTAAATTGAAAAAGACCTAATCCAGGGACCGAAAACGCCGTGTACTTCTTACTAGACGCTGACATAGGTACCTGGTGATAAGCTGCTTTTAGGTCAATCTTCGAAATGTAGCGTGCTTTTCTAAGCTTATCAAGGATCGAGTCCACGCTAGGTATCGGATAAGCGTCCTTTACGGTCACTTTGTTAAGATCCCTAAAATCAAAACACAAACGCAAAGTGCCGTCGCTTCTCTTGACCAAAACTGGAGCCGTGCCGTGCCTGGTCTGGGCCATATTCGTCTTCCAATCCTGACTCATCCGAAGACAAGTTCAAAAGTGAGTCATAATGGCCTCGCATTGAATTACCGCTATTTTCCCGAGAATTAAAATTTGCCTTTGTATTTCCGACATGGCCCCCACCATAAGACTTAGCTTCCTCCCTTATACCTCTCTTTACCCACTCTTCTCTCTCAGGCGGGTCTAAAACCTTTTTAATATCGTTGACCAGGCCGGATACCCGCTCGTGACACTGATCTGGAAAACTTGGGGGAGGTTCGCTAATTGGATCTTGTGGTTGAAAAACTTTAGGTACTGTACCTGAACCTAGGTTACTATCGGTACTCTGGTTAGGCGGAGCAGAAACTGAGCTTTGTAACGCTTGGCCCGGACGCTGATAATTTTGTTCGGGGGACCGCGGTGCCCAATTAACCTCGGTATTAGTATTATGTGTAAACACCGTACCGTTGTAAGGGAGATAACACATTTGAGTGTCGAATTGACTAAACCTCCCCATGGGTGGTACAAAACCAGGCGTAACCACGCCAGAGCCCTGTAATGACCAAGTTACCACTGGCGTTGTCCCGGACGTTCCACTAGTCACCATCGGCGCTACTGTCGTTACATTAGACACCGTATTGCTAAAAACCGTATTAGCCGCTGATATTGCGGCTGGTACCGTACCAGCTGATACACTAGTCGTTGGCGTACAATGATTTAACACGGTGTGGTAATCCACGCCGCTCGCCACGTTACCGTCCTGATTCAACCCCACTCCGTCGTTCGCGTCCATTTGATCGGCTGTCAAATCACTATTGCACATTAATTTTTGAAAAATTTCGTAAAATAATGTCCCCCTACCAAAAAAAAATTCAAGGGGTATTTCCCCCCCATAAATCAGCTTTTGGGGAAAAACAAAACTTACGTGTCAAATTGTTTTCAAAAAACTACAAAACTGCCAAGTTTCAGAAAAATCGGCGTATAGCACTTCCCTAGTGTTACTTGTCAGCAACTTAGAAAACCTGTAGATACCAAATTTCATAATAATCTGACAATTTTTTAAAAATAATTCCTTAATATTGAATCAGACATATCGAATTTCGGAAATCTGACATCAGATTCGTAATCAGCAACCCAAAAAACCCCTAGATACCAAGTTTGAAGTAAATCTTAAAATTTTTTCAAAATTCGTCCGCCATATTGGATCTGCCATTTTTGATTTTGAAAATCCAACTTCAGATTCGTAATCAGCGACACAAAAAACCCCCAGATACCAAGTTTGAAGTTAATACAACAATTTTTAAAAAAATCGCCTACTTCTCAAAATCCGACATGTTTTTTGAGGTTAGAAAAAAATGCTGACGTGATGGAGCAAAACGGACTTCGGATTCGTGTTCAGCGCGTCAAAATACATAGGGTTAGGGTATTCCGGTCAAAAGTACATGACACTTTTTTTTTGTGGGGCTGTGTAATTAGAGTAATTTTACGTTTTAAGTATTATTATTAAAAGTCTATCTTGAAATTAGTTATTTATGTCTAATTTAAGTAATTCAAAAGCATTGAATTTTAAATTATCTATAAAAATATTAATTTTATCAAACATAGAAAAAATCTTGAAAATTATAATATAATAATTATAATAAATTATAACTAACTGGATTTGCGGTTGGATTTTCAAATAATTGCCTTTCAGCGTAGATGCTAATTCTTTAAGAAATGCGACAATTTCTGGAGTTACTAAAAAAGGTATAATAATTTTATGTCAATTAAAATTGCGAAAATTAACATAATTGAAGTTAGTTTAGGAGTAACAAAATTACAATTTCATAGGATACTAAAAGCACCAATGCTAACCTTTGGGAAATAACACCTTCATAAATTCTGATACATCCTTTCTGAATTTGATGCGCTTTCAGTACTTTTTGAGGATTGTGGTTCAATGGTATCTAGAACACTATCATGTTGGACAATTACAGCGTTTTTTTCAGCTTGATCATTTCCGTAAGTTTCAGAAGTTTTAAAAACTTTTTCAAAATTCTTTGCCGACATGAAACCTTTCAATTATATTATTCTTTACTATTGTTACTATTATTATTAGTATAATTATAATTATTTTATTAATTTTTTCATTCATAATTTGTATCACAAAAAGAAGTAAATTTTTTAAAACCGTCATTATTTATATTTAAGGATTGAAAAAAATTGAAAATATTGGTTTATTATTATAGTTATTATCATTAAACAATTAATTTTTTTACTTTTCGGGGCATGTTTACTAGTGCTTGGTTGGATTGCATCTTGCTCCATTTCATTATCACTTTCGGTATCATCAGGATTTTTCGATGTGTATTCAATCTTTTTGGAAGCACTTTTATTCTTCAGAGATTTTGGACCTATTATTTTAATTATTATTATTATATATTATTATAGCACCTTAAATTTCAACTATATTGACAAAATTGTCTAAATATTTTAAATCAGTATTGCGTGAACCATTCTATTATATTATTATTTACTATTATTATTATAATTATGATTATTTCATTTTTTTTTATTGAGAATTTTATTATGAAAAAAAGTACAATTTTTAAAAAAGTAATTATTTATATTTAAGAATTAAATAAAAATTGAAAATCTTGGTTTATTATTACACTTTTTATCATTAAACAATTTATTTTTTTACTTTTCGGGGCACGTTGACTAGTGCTTGGTAGGATTGCATTTTGCTCCATTTCATTATCACTGTCGGTATCATCATGATTTTTCGATGTGTATTCAATCTTTTTGGAAGCACCTTTATTTTTCAGATATTTTGAACCTATTATTTTAATTATCGTTATTATTTACAATAATTATTGTTATTATTGATAATGTTATTGTTCTAATTATTATAATTGTTATAATTGTTTTATTTATTTTTTAATTTGTAATTATTATTACAAAAAATAAAGCATATTTTTATTAATGAAATTATTATTTTAATTATTATTATTTACCATATTTATTTTTATTCTTATTATTATTAATACTATTGTGGTTATTACTATTATTATCTTTATTCATGTCATCATCAGTTTCGCTATGGTCATGATTTTTATATATATTTTTTATCTTCTCGGAAAGTCCTTTATTCTTCGGAGACTCTAAGTATTAAAAATATTTTTTAATTATTATTGTTTTTATTTATTTTAATTATTGTTATCATTATCAAAACTATTGTTTTTATAATTAGTATTATTATTATTATTATTAGTTTATTTGTCTTGAACCACAGGTTCATACAAAAGAGTTACATTGAGTATATATATATTTTTTTTTACATTATTTACATTAATCTTTAGGCTGTTCTTTTTTGTACATTTTTGACAAAGAAAAATATTGTTTTTAAATTTTCTTCTCGTGGACAATCTAATAAATCAACAAAGAAATCCTTTATCATCGAAGTGTCTTCGCTTGAACATATAAACTGTTTTCAGATGTCTTTAAACAAGTCACACTCTATAAACACATGGTACGACTCCCTCCCCTTCAACTCAGAATCTCCGCAACAGTAACCGCTATTTAGTTTTAGAATTTTATTTTTAATTATAATTCTAGAGTTGTAATTATTTATTAACCGAATTTGAGCAAACACCTTGACAAACATTATCGGAATTTTTAATCTTAAATAATTTTGTGGTCCCTCTCTTAAAGTAAGTTGAGGGAGGATTTGAAGAGATTTCGAGTTTGATAAGGAGTTTACATCTTCGGCTCGGAGGAAAGTTTCATACTTTTTCAACAATCTTTCTTTATTGTCCACTATGTACTGTAATTCCCAGGTGATTGTTTACCCAATAGTTTCTAATACTTTTTCAACCTGTTTACACCAATTATATTTGAGGATTGTTTTTGGGAATTTCGCCAGTTTAACAAGTCTTAATAAGCATATTTTTGGATATCTGTCGCTTTTCATTTCAAAATTTGTTCAATTAAACTAAGAGTCAATTTCAATACTCTACTGGACAATTTAAAAGCACCTACCTCTAATCTGATCGCGTAATTTGGTGTGTTGTGAGGAGCAAGGAATAATTTTTTATAAAAATTTGTTTGAACTCTTTCAATTTCTTCAAAAGAACGAAGTCCCCATATCTGAATCGCGTAGAAACATGTACTCGAAACTAGACTATTAAATAGCTTAGGAATCGGATGCCAGGCTGTTAATTCCATTCTGTTTACAAGTGATAATGTCGAAATTGTAGCTATTGACGCTGAGCTAATCGCATTTTTTAACGCTTCCTCGGATGACGCGGTTCGTGTTTGGGGAATACCTAGATAAGTGTATTTTTTTACAACTTCAATTTCTATATCTCCATACATAAATTTAAAGTTTTTTTTGGACGCACGTCCACCTTTTTTATAAATAATAATTTTTGTTTTTTTCTCGTTGACCTCTAGATGATTCATTGTACAGTATTTTCGTAGAGCTTTTAATATTTTATTTAGGCCTGCCGGTGAATCCGCCAATAATACAATATCATCCGCATAAGCGAGAATAATAATTTCGTTATCATGCCCCATCGATACCCCCCTTATCCCTTCTGACTTTAAAAACTCCTCTAGGTCGGCTATAAAGAGTGAGAACAGTATAGAACTGCTCACCTCTCCCTGTAGCACGCCTTTTGTTACATTGACTGGTTTAGATGTTCCCCAATTATTTTGAACTGATACAGTCGCCTTCGAATAAAAATCCATTAGAATTTTTGTCAATTTGTAACCCATCCCCAAGTTATATAATTTTTTCCATAGAAGATTATGCGAAACAGAAGGAAATGCGTTACTAAAATCAACAAACAAGCCGTACAATCTTATTATTTCAATTTATTTTATAAATTTATTTATAAAATATTTTATTTTTTTTATATTTTATATTTATTTTTCAATTTCTTTATATTTTTAACACATTATATAAAATTGGAAATCAGGATTTTTTGTTATTTTTTTCTGAAAAGCCGTTATTCTTTGGAGACTTTGCACCTTATAAATATTATTTTTATTTATTATAATTATCTTGTTTATTTAATTTTTTAATCTAGAATTTTTATTACAAACTATAAAATAAATTTAATTTATCAGTTACATATTACCCTTTTTTTTAGAGTCGCTGTTTTTTTCAACTATTTTGGTTAATAAATTTAATTCTTGCAATTTTTTAGTCACTTGTGTCTGCACAGCTTCCCTGTTTTTCTTCTTAATTGTGACTCAAAATATTAAACAGAAATTATTTTTAGAAGACATTTTTCAATTAATAAAAGGATCAGTCAACTTTAATCTGCTTTACTTCTGTCTAAGATGACGTGTCAATAGTATGAAGGTGGACACTTTAAACAATTGTTTGAAGAACGAATTTTTTTTAAATATTTCAAATTTATTTGCTTAAAATTAAAATTAATTAATTATTTTGTATTTTAAATAAAAATATTTATATATTTTAATCTTTGTTAAGCAGGTTCTATTTTGAAACATTTTTATTTATATAAATTTAATCTAAATTAAAATAATTTGTTTATGAGATTGATTTTCCCATCTTTTGTTTAATATTAAATTGAAAAACGAGTATTTGATATGACATATTTGTCAAAATTGAAACTTGAAATATTATGAAAATTTAATTTTAATTTCTTTCAAGTTAAAATTTTATATTAATGTAAAAATAAAAAGAAAGATTGTATTAATAGGTTAAATATAAAAAAATCAGAACGATTGATTTTATTAAAGTTAAATACTGCAGAATAGGAAAAGAGTAATATGAGGCGATTTTAAAATTATTCATATTCAACGCAACGAAGAATTTTACAGGCACTTCGACGATCTGAGGAAATAATTCTTCTGATACTGTAAGATAATAATATAATAATTTATTGAATTTATTTCCATATTTTTAATTGTAATAAAATCTTTTTCCTATTATATATAAAATAAAATATAAATTAATATAAAATATAAAAAAAAGTAATATAAAAAAATTAATATAATTGTTTATATTTTATAATATAAAAAAGTATTAAAAATATTCTATAATATTCATAAAAGTAAGGTTATCATTTAATTATTATTATTTATTTTTAAATTTTTAAGCGCTAAATTTTTAATATTCAATGAAAATAAAAAAGATTTTTTGAAAAACAATTAATATTTTTAATAATTCTTGTAAATAATGTTTCTTCTAAAACCAAAAATAAAGATGACCGTATGACAATTTTTTTGTTGTTCTATCCCCTAAAAATAAATGCGTCCCATTCTTATATTTTTATTATTATTATTCTACTGTAAATAAAATTAACAATTTAATTTAAATTAACTTTATAATTGCTTCGTACATATATATTGTAAACATAAAGGATTAAACTGAATTTTTTTTAAATTATTAACGTAATATATTGTCTTTCTCCTTGTCTTCCTCCCCTGTTTTGTCTTGCTCTCAATCCTCGCTTTCCTTCCCATTTATTTCTGTATATCTCTCTTTCTTCTCTTTCATAACCTTTGTAATCCCCTCTTTTTGGGAAAAAATTTCTCGCTTCATTTCTACCACCTCTTCTTCTACAACTTCTTTCATTTCCATTTTTCCATTCGTTTCTTCTGCCATACCAATTGTTGCCTCCTCCTGCGCCTCTTTATCTTGTCCCCACTAAAATTAATGAAAAAAAAATATTAATGAAAATAATAATAATATTTTTATTATTAATAATATAATAATATTAATGATTAATTAATTATTTCTCTTAAAACCACCTCCTCCTCTATCACTTCTTTTATTTTCATTATTTCATTCGTTTCTTCTTCCATACCAATTACTACCGCCTGATATACCTCTTTTTCTTGTCCCCTCTGAAATTAATGAAACAAAATATTAATTAAAATAATTTAATATAATATTAAAATAATAATAGGGTCAGTTGGGGTAAAAGGGAACAAGAGATTTTGGAGCTTAATTTACATTTTTAAAATTAAGTTCAACGTCAATATTTTAACCTCAGATCACCTGCAAGAGGTTTTGAGTATTGCCAAGCAGTATTTTGTCTCGCATTTCAGAGAAAACAGACTTAAAAATCATACCAAATTTTTTTCTTATTCCTTATGACTCCTATGACTGAAATTCACTTTAATTTTTGATTTTTATCAATTTGGTTAATAATGACAAGCTGTCTTCGTTTACCCTAAGTTTTCAAATTTTTAAAGTAAATGGGGACAGCTTGTCATTATTAACCAAATTAACAAAAATCAAAAATTGAAGTGAATTTCTGTTATGGGAGTCATAAGGAATAAGAAAAAAATTTGGTATGATTTTTAAATCTGTTTTTTCAAATGCGAGACAAAATACTGAAATAAAAAAACTATTATATATCTACTACAAATTTTTTTCAAGTTTTTTCATCCCTTAATGCAGTAATATACTTAAGAAAACTTTTTTCTTAAATTTTTTTTAGAAATTATGCTGTCCCCATTCACCCCAAATTTGATGAAATTTTCTAAATTTTGGGGTAAATGGGGACAGTCAGTTTCATGCGTTTAAAGCTTATCTAAATTTTTGTCTGATGCATAAAATTAATCCTGGGAATATAAATAACAATTAAAAAAAATAAACCCGCATAAATTACCTTTTAAAGGAAGAAACTTACGTAATTTGTAAAAATTAGCTATTTTGTCCCCATTTACTCCAACTGACCCTAATAATGTTATTCTTATTATTTTTATTATTAATAATATAATATTAATGTATAATTAATTATTCCTCATATTACTACTTCTTCCTCTACCACTTCTTTCGTTTTCATTACTCCATTCAGTTCTTCTTCTATACCAATTCCTTTTACTATTGCCGCCTGCTTTACCTCTTTTTCTTACCCCCTCTGAAATTAATGAAAAAATAATAATTAATATAATTTATGATAATAATAATAATATTATTAATATAAATATAATATTATTAATATTCTTCACTAATTTAATTATTTTTAACAATTTTAATAAAATTTTTCACAAATTCAATTCCCTGAATCCATTATTCGCTTAAAAAGTTTTCGAATTATTGTATTTTTATCTTAAATTTCTAATAAATTTTTTAGTAACAGAAATCATCAAAAAATTTTAATTTAAAATCACTTGAAGTTCAATTAATTTCAAAAATCAAAATTGTAAATCTTTGAAAATTCAATTACATCATTTGAAAAAATATTATCCAAAATTATTTAATAAATTATTTTTAGTTCTGTAAAATTTAATTATTGTCTGACAATTACCAAAATATTTTGAATCTGTTAAACTTGATTAAGTACTGCCTGCAATTTGTTTGATCATCAAAACTACAAACTATGATAAAATTTTTAATTCGAATAAATTGCTTAAAACAGACTTTAAAAAATTATAAAAATGGAACTTAAAGAATTTTTTAGAAATTTGTTTTACTAAATAAAATTTTGAAAATTTATTTTACAATTAGTTCGATTCTGAAATATTTGAAATAAATTTTCTTGATAATATTTTTATAGAATTATTCTCATTACAGAATTAATAAAATAAATTTAATATCTAATAACATTAGCTATTTGAAGTAAAATATTGATTAAACAATTAAATTTTGTTAAAATAAAAGTAATCGACTTTTTCAATTTTTTTGGTATGTAAATTAACTAAAATGACTTTTTCTTTATACGTGCATGCAAAAACCTCGTTTGGCAACCACTTTCAGCTATCCAAAATAGTCGAATCCCTCACTGTACGCGCGGTCGATGAGCAAAGTATTTTGCTCACCGTTAAGCGGTGGCCAAAACATTTTGCTCATCGTCCGCGCGCACAATGAGGGAGTCGGCCATTTTGAATAGCTGCAAGTAGCTGTCAAACGAGGTTATGCCTGCACTTATAAAGAAAAATATGGTTCGATACAAGGGGCCAAACGAGCGTATGCTCATTTGGCCCCTTGTATCGAAATATACTATTTTGTGTCTTAAAGTCGAACCGAGGCTTGTAATTTTAATTAATATCGAATTAGAATTTTTTATGAATTTAATTGTCACTAGCAGTTTGTTAACGAAAAAATTATTTGTCAATTTTCAATTAAATCTATTTTTAAAAAACCTTATATAAAGGTTAATTTTCTAACCTACTGATCCTTCTAAATCGTTGTTTTTTGTGCCATTCTGATTTATACTGTTAGACCTTCTCCATTCCCCTCCCCAAACCATCCGATGTTTTGTTTGCTTGCTTCCTCCCGCTACATCAATTTCCATGTTTGTCACTTTCGCTAAAAAGAAAAACATAATTAATTTATGAGAAAGTTTTTTTAATTTCAATAAATTCAATTTCATACATACATCTCTTTAATATCTCAACATCTTTAGCCAAATTGGAGACTGTCTCTTTCAGTTTCTCCAGCTCTTGAGACATCTTAGCTGATATTAACTTTCTTTTGACACTAAAATAATATCAAATAGTGTAGGTTAAAAATCAAGATTTTCATTTGTAAAAATTTGTTTTAAGGCTACAATTACAGTTATAATTCCATATCAAATTTACTATGTAAAAATTTTTTATTCCTATTCAATATATACGAATTACAAATTGTTACGTTGTAATGACATAATTATTTTATTATTTCTTTTATTACACTAAAAAAAAAATTTATTTGATTCAAATACTTCAAATTATTTGAAAAATATTTAATTGGTTCAAATCCTTTTTATTTTGATCAAAAAAATATGTATTTGATTCAAATAACTTGAATTATTTGAATCGCATTTATTTGAACCAAATAAATCGTATTTGGTTCAATTAAATAATAATTAATTGAATTGAATAAATGAATTTATTTAATACAAATAATGAGTTACTTGAAACTATTCATTCATTTATTTCACTCAAATATTTCGTTTATTTGATACAAATAAAAAGTATTTGACACAATAAATTTATGTAATTGATTCAAATAAACTGAATTATTTAATACAAATAATTCGTTATTTAATCCTAATACACTATTTTATCAAGACAAATAAAAAAATATTTCACTCAATTAAATATTTACTTGAAACGATAATAATGATTTACTTGAAGTAATTAATTTATTTATTTTACTCAAATATTTCGTTTTATTAAAACAAATAAAAAGTATTTGATACAATAAGTTTATTTAACTGATTCAAGTCAACTAAATTATTTAATACTAATACACTATTTTATCAAAACAAATAAAAAAATATTTTAATCAATTAAATGTTTATTTGAAACGAAAATAATGAGTTACTTGCAACTATTAATTAATTTATTTCACTCAAATATTTCATTTTTTTCATACAAATAAAAAGTATTTTATACAATAACTTTATTAATTCTAATTAGTTAAATTATTTAATATAAATAATGTGTTATTTAATGTTAATACACTATTTTATTAAAGGAAAATAAAATATTTTGATCAATTAAATATTTAAGTGTAATGATAATAATGACTTATTTGATACTATTCATTTATATATATATATATATATATATATTATTTAATATTGTAAGTCCAAAAGTCAAATATTTTTTCATCAACAAAAAATTAATGTTTACAATGATTCAGAACAACGAAAAATGCGTTTTTAATAAAAATATATTTACACTTTTTTTGAAAATTCACCTGGGATGTTTCATGATAATAATCATGAAGCATATAATTAATTACATTTTATAAATTGAATTTAATTGGAAAATATAATTAAATATCTTAATTTTAACTAAATGATGTTAAGCACTTTTCTGAGTTAGATCTATTGCAAATTGAAATGACATCAAGAAGTTAGCATTCGTTTTCACGTAGCGTGCGTAGCGTAGTGGGTAAAGCTTTAGACTCATAATCCGTAGGTCGTAGGTTCGATTCCCCCCATGCGTTAGATTTATTTATTTCTCAGGTTTGCGTTTAATAATTAATTCTATGTAAGAATTAGTTAAAAAATGAAAATATGGGATCATAGTATGCAGAAATTACATATTTTTTAATTTATTTATTTGAGTAAGATTTTAATTTAGAAATGAAAGAATTAGTAAATAAATATGTTATTTATTCAATTCAAATTTTGATTTATTTGAGTCAAAAAATTCTTACATTTTATGCAAATAAATAATGTATTTGGATCAAATAAAATAATAATTGCTTCAATTAAAGAAGTTTTATTTTCAATTAAAACAATTACTTATAAGTATAACAAATAATCGAATATTTGATTCAAGAAAATTTTTAGTTGTTTCAAGAAAAATATTTTATTAATGCAAATAAATATTTATTTGAATCAAAAAACATGCAGTATTGAATAAAATAATTTTCATAATTGATTCAAATAATTATTTATTAGCTTTGAATATTCCATTTATTTGATTTGAATATTTTGTATTTGATTCAAATAACTATTTATTTGATACGATAAAATAAAATACTTAGATTTAGTAAATGAGTATTTGGTTCAAATACATATTTATTGGATAATAGACAAGTAAATGATGTATTTGGATCAAATACTTTTTATTTGATCCAAATAAATTTTTTTTCAGTGTAAACATAAAAAATTTTATTTTTCAAATTAAATTTAAAATAATTGATTTATATTCATAAAAATGGTTATTTCTCGTGTAAAAACAGACATTTTTAAATTAGAATATCATAAAAAAGTCAAAGTAAAACTTACCTTTTTATCTGTTAATATGAACCCCTTTAAAAATTCTTGATTTTTAAAGAGAAAAAACGAGAAAAAATCAATATTGATTTGATTTTGAATTAATTAATGTACCATTATACTAATGTATCATTTAAGTTTGTTAATCTTTTCTCAAGGGTTCTTTATTTTAAAGACCCGTATGTAAATAAATAAATAAACAAAATAAATAATTAAACTTAAATTAATTAAAAAGAAAAAACATAGGGATAGTGCGAATTACATTTAAAACGTAATTTAATTGACTTTCCATTTTTGGTTGGCCAAACTCTGGAATACAATTGGTCCAACAATTGGCCAAATTTCTCGAAAATTAATTTGACCGACTTTTTATTTTTGGGTGGCCAAACTCTGGGCAATGGCTATATTTTCTCAAACCTCAAATAAGAATGACAATACGATTAACAAAAAATTCAAACTAAATTGTCGGAGTTGATTCTCTAGGACATCAGCAATTTGTTTAAATTAAATTTTAAAATTTCATATTTTGAATTTTGAAAAATAAATTGTTTATGAGAATAACACTGATGTTCAAAAACTTATTTAATCATAAAAATCGTGTTTGCAATATTGAGGCAATATTGCCTACAATATTCGCATGTAATAACTATTTAACTTTACGCGAAGCAATATTATAATCAGTTTTGACAGCAAAATTGCAGAGCAATATTAACTCAATATTGCCTAAATATTGCCGAGCAATATTCCCGCAGAACAGAAATAATCTATGTTGCAGCAATATTGTATTAATATTGTCTTGTAATATTAATGCAATATTGTGTCAACATGTGCTATTTGGGAATTAATAAGTTTTTATTAAGTAACGTTAATTTACTAAATAAATAATCAATCAAATTGATCGCTTCAAATATAATGAAAATAGAATAAAATTAAATAATAATAATAATAATAATAAATTAGGAGATTAATGTAGAAGATCAACAATTAAATAATCATGTATTTCCTGATAATAATGGAATGGATGTTGATTTGGATGAGGAGTTTTTAGAAAATATGAATATTAATTCTAATGGTAATGAAAGCGTTTGTTACAATTCAGATTCTGATGAAGATTATGAAAACAGTGAAATGTCAGATGAAGGTACCTTTGCAGTTTATTATTATCATATATTTACTTGTTATTGTTTCATAAACACTTTGCTTCGCTTCATAAAAATAACAATTTTTAAATTAAATACTAAGACTGTAAGTTGACCGTTTCAAATCCCAGGAATTACCTGTTTGGACTATCCCAGCTAGGTAACTGGGAAGCCCACCTGGGTTCCAACTTAGTCCCATCTCACTTTTTCATACGTGTTTTCTTATGAGCAAGCAAAAATGAGGACTTCTGTAGATGAGAAAAAGCTTGAAGTCTGCTGGAGTGATTTCGAGTTTTACATTTTCGAGCCGAACCGAGCTCATACACGGAAAAAATAGTTCGTGAAACTTTCGTAAACTAGTTGTTCACTTTTGGACGGGCCCAAAGTTTGGAAATCTTTCATTAACTTTTTTCACGATTCCACAAAATTTTTTTTGTGCGCGTGCGCAGACTTTGATTGCCATAAAGAGAGTGATGCACGTTCGTGAAATCTTGGAAAAAGTTAATGAAAGATTTCCAAACTTTGAGACCCTCCAAAAGTGAAAAACTAGTTTACGAAAGTTTCGCGAACTTTTTTTTCCGTGTACTTACTCGAACTATTAAGTACTTGAAAGGAATCGACTACTCAAAAATATTCGAGTACTCTACAAAATCTAGCATCTACTCGATATTTCGTGTAAGCTCGGGCCCGAAAAAAATTCGCCTCGGATCGACTTTTCAAGCTTATTGCACACGTCTGATGACTCCTTTTTCAGCTGTAAAATAATTCTACCGGAAAGGTCATCAAACACAACCTGTGCTTGCGTTACTACAAGGGTACGGTCACACTATCTCATGCATGCACCGTGCATGCATGCAGAAACATTTGGCCGGTCACACTTCAACAAAATCTATTAAATGTTTAGTAACCTCCTAATTAAAACAGAAATTTTTGGAAAATTACTAGAAAGCTACTAAACATTCACTAGATTTCGTTGAAGTGTGACTGGCCAAATGTTTCTGCATGCATGTCATAGTGTGACCGTACCATAACTCTCTTATTTATAAAAAAAACACTACAACACCGGTTGCAACATTTAATCTTCACTGGCAAAAATTCTTTAACATGAAATTCTCATAATTATTCTTATTGAATCACAAAGCTATAAATTTCTGTATTTCTAAACGCTTACACTTAAAATAAATAAAAATCTAAAGGTAACCACTGGACACGTTGATTGTAATTTCCCAAATTTTTTTTGCAAATTTCCTAGTTCTACATGATGTTGCGACATGCATAACACGGTTCTATATTTTTTAAAGTTTCGTGTCACAGTGCTATACGATTCTAAATTTCTAAAATTGTCAGATTACAACAGGACATAGATTCTAACTTTCTAAACCTATTGTTTCACTTTATGACGTCGTCTATGATGTCGACACAATAATTAATTTTAGTGTCACTTTATGACGGCGACGGTTTCTAAATTTTTGTCAATGATGATCAACTTATTTAAAAGTGTTCCCAACTGCGATGCACTCTATACGATAACTTGTATGTTCTGTATGATCTAAATTTGAGTACTCTATCCAACTCGTACTTTTCTTTCTTTGTAAAACTAAAGTAAATTAAGTCAATTTTCTCCGTAGGTTTATTTATTTTAGAAAATTACTAATACATTAATAGGAATATATAATAAATGTTAATTTTAAATATTTTATTTATAACAGAATATTTCGATGCTGAAGAAGATGACATATTTTCTGCTGCAGAAAGTAATTTAAATTTTAGTACATATGACGATGATAGTGATGATGATGATGGTGATGATGATGATGATAATAATAATGGTGATGATATTGATAATGAAAACGATTATAATAGCGATGATGATAAACCTGAAAATCAAAACCTTCCACTGCATGAAGGTTCACCCCTGACAGTTAAAGAAAGCCTTTTGTCCATTCTTGCTGTTGTGTTGCGATTTTCACTTTCAGGAGTTGTAACATCTGCTATATTAGAATTACTGGCCTTGCACTGTCCTGAACCAAACAACTGCAGGAAAACGTTATATAATTTTAAAAAATACTTCGAAAATTTACAAAGTCCCCTTACGCGTCATTTTTATTGTGAATTTTGCTTAATTGATCATGAAATAGAAATGTTGCTATTTCTTAACAATTTCCATTATAGATCAAGTTAAAGCTCTTTACAAGCGGCAAGGTTTCCGTCAAAAATTGCTACATAGATTTAGCAGAGTTAAATTGAATGAAGAAAATCTTGAAGATATATATGACGGAAGAATTTATAAAGAATTGTCTGAAGATGGACAATTTTTATCTGATCGAAACAATATTTCGTTTTCCTGGTACACCGATGGTGTTAACGTTTTCAAATAGTCAAAATTTTCATTCTGGCCATTAAGAACTGAAGAAGAGACATTACGCCAGGCAGCGAAAGCCACTCCTAACAAGCCAGTTTGCGGAGTTAAAGGCCCTACTATTTTGACTAACTTAGTATATCACTGGATTAGAACAACAGCAATAGATCCCATGCATTGCGTATTTATCGGTGTATTCAAAGCTCTTTTGATTCTTTGGTTTGATGCGTCTCATTCAGATGAACGTTATTCTATTTACAGCAAAGTTGATGACATTGATAAGCTTATCAAAAATATTAAACTACCTCAGTTTGTGCCAAGGCGACTTCGTTCTATAAAATAAAACTATATTACAAATATTTCACAAATAATTATTGATTTACAAAAAAATTTTACACACTATATTGTTATTTATATACTTAAATTAATTACAATGATATTTAAAAATAATACCAATGTGTGTAATAGATACTTGCTTCGAAAAAAGCTACTAATAGAAAAGAAAACATACCAATGGTATCGCGTCCTGGGTTTGAAGACATGAAAACTGTCGAATATACTCATCAACCGAAATTTGTCCTACTGAGAGTGAACACCTTCTTTTATTGTGACTTTTTTTTCCAATTTTCAGTGAGAGTTTCGGTTTTTAAAGAATTTTTCAATTCGTGCAGAGCATCTTCAACGCCTGCTTCATCTGTGCAATAGATAATTAAAGTTAAAAAACATAAAAATTTTAGCTTTTCAGCTTTCAATATTTGAAATTTTTAAAAATATTTAATTAAGAAAATAAATTTAATAATCATTCAAATATTTAATATTCAGATTAAAATTTAAATGTAGAAGATTTCTTAATATATATTTTAACTCATAAAGAATTTAAATATAAATTTAATAACATATAATGAACAATACGTAATTATAAATTTTTTTTGAAATTCTTACCTTCATCTACAGAAATGTGAATCTTTGGAGTTTGATCTTTTGATTTAGGGTTTTCCAGAAATCTTTGCTTCCTCATCCGTTCCTTTGTGTAGTTCAAATGTGACCAAAGAGTGCCAGACATCGAATGATGCACTTCATTTTCAGATTTAAATGGTGAGAAATAGATACTGGCACACTCTCCAGGAAATATGTCTTGTATTTCTTTTGATATATCAGTTAAGATTTTATTCGAAATGCTGAAAATAATAAAATCTTGTTTAATTTTTAAACTAAATGATAATATTCATATTAATAACTTAATTTCGCTTACTTAAATTCTGACAATTTTGCTCCAGATTCAAGTTCTTTTAATGCATCATTTTTAAACTTCTTTATAATCGTTCGCGTTAAAATTGCTCTTATTTCTTTATTTAAATGTTTATGTTCTTTGAAATGCAGCAGAACTAGTTTTCCATCAGTATCTTTTTGTAAGAAAGAAAAAAAACCCTATAAAAGATTTAAAACAAAATAAGTGGAAAATATAGAATTAAAATTTATATTTAAGTAATAATGTGTCTGTTATAAAGGACATACAGATTTAAAATCTTTATTAATATTTTGTTAAGTTGCAATCGGATCTATAGGATCAATCGAATTTTTAGATAAAATTGCATTTGGAGGGTTAGTCGAATTTGTCGTCGTGGTCGATTCCTGATCAAAAAAAGAATTTTGAAAATCATTTGGCTCTTCACCTATTTCAATTACGTTTTCAATGGAAATGGGCAACCCATCTTCAGTTCCCTTAAACAAACATTATATTTATATTATAACTATAATTTTCTTAAGTATAAAATCACAATTTTGTCAAAAACTAATATGTTAAAATGAAACTTTAAAATGATAGTACTGTTAAATAGAGCATTTTAAGCGATGTCCCCTTTTTAAAATGATAGTATATTAATTTCTGAAACGAAAAGTCTTTCAGTGTACATACAGCATGTGTATTCCGAGCCCCCAATCGTTTCCTATTAGTGTTTCTTTTTCTTGTGCATTGTTAACTTTCGTGGTTTCTACTAATTTTCTGGGCATAATACCCTTTTTCTGTTTCATTTTCGTTGTCACTTTCTTTCATGATAGTGTTTTGTACGTAAGGGGTTGAATTTGCTCGTGGTTTTTCTGGTTGTAGTGGAGTGTCGAAAGTAACCGTCTTTCTTTTTTTTTCGGTTTGCTTTGTTGTTTCTCCTTTATCTTCATTCTCTTGGGTTGTAATATTTTCCGGTATTAGCCTAGCCAATTCGGAGAGTTCTTTTATTATCTCATCTGTAGACCTTATTTCTGTAGTTTTTTCGTTTTCTTCGATTTCTATCTCTTTTATTGATTCTTCTTTTCTGCCTTCATGTTCTTCGAACATTTCATTATCCCAAAAGTAGGATTGTTGTTCTGATGTCGATGCGTCATATCTTTTTATTGACTCTAAAACGCCTTGTAAGGTGTCTTGTTGCACCTTTTCGTGATTTTCTTTTTCTGTATTTTCTTCTATTTTTTTATTTTCATTTTCAGGGGGGTGTTTTCCTGTCTTCCTATCTTCTTCATCTTGATCCTCGTCATCGCTGGAAACTGGTGGGCTCACATGAACTGATATCTTTTCTGTTAATTCTTCTTCAAAGAGGGTGATCGAAGTAGGGTCAGAAATTTCGTAATTTACGCTTAATAACTCAGAAGATACGAAATTATGTTTCGTTTCTGTTGTGAGAATGACGTCCCAACTTCCACCTATGAAAACGGGACTTTACAATATTGCTGGATGATTTTCATGCAACACTAATGGTATTGCTTGGCTGATGCTTACAAAAGCCATTAGTTATTCTATGATGTAGAAGCCACTATTTTTAAAAGAATATTCTATTTGGAAATTTCAAGAGTTTTTGTCTGGTTGTTTTTTTAATGTCCACTTTTTCGTCTCGCGTATTGCTTAATTTTGTTTATTTATCTCACTACTGACCTATATGTTTTCTTTTAAGAATTTAGCCTCGATTGTTTCTGACTTATTTTCATTATGGTTTTAATTCACTCGAATTATTTTCATTTTTTTTACTAATTCTCATTTAATTTGTTCTTCCGCAAAAAAAATACTTCTTTAGATAGGTGAATGATCGCGTCCTGATATTTTAAAAATATAAAAGTATAATGCGAATATATCCGTGATTTCATAGCGAATTGTTTTTTTTGTTTTTAAAAAGTTTTTTTTAGTCCTCTCACTTGCCTAAGTGAAGGAACCAGAGCTTGACGACACTCAAGGGTAGTTACTTTCCCTGTGTTCGAGGTAACGAACAAAAAAAATCTACCTGTTTAACCCGCACTTTTAGCTAAACCTGTTAAATAAAATTTAAAGGCATTCAAAATATGAATGTATTAGTACATGTGATTTCTTCAGAGCCAAGATAAATCATGTGTGTTTGTATTTCATTTACATATAGACAAGAAAAAAAACCATTATTTTTCCAAAAATAATAGAAAGAATCCCACCGCTGCCACAAGTTTGTTAAAGACGAACTTTAGAAATTAATAAAATGAGTCTTTAACCGTATCAGTCATTTAATTGATATTTCAAAAATCTCAAAATTGCTGTTGACTTTTTATCATACATGTGCCCCTCGGACACAGAAATAAAGGTAATAGGCCCCCTTCTAAATATATTATTATTATTTAATATATCAAGTTTTAAAAATTGTACTTTTGGAAATGTTAACTGTTAATTTTCTAGGATATACTAATAAAACACAAGTTTACACAAAGACTTATAATTCATACTCAATATTCAACAAATTGATTGAACAATTTATTTGTTCTAAATATTGTTAGACTAAATAGTTTTTTTTTAAAGACTCTTCGCAACAAAATCTTGTCTTTCTCAATGTAGAAAAGAAACGATTTCACTCTTAAACTGTACTACTCGAACTTTTTTTAAAAAAAGATTCTAATCAATTGAATGACTACAAAATTAAGTCATTCAAGGTGTGGCAATCATCAGAAAGCGATTGCCAAATCCGATGTCAGCCGAAAAATACAACGTTGCGAATGGCATTGCACATTATTAGTCTTTATTGTGAACTAAATATTGTTATTATTACAACTTATTATTTAAAAAAAATTAATTTAATGCGAGTTACACTCGCATTAAAACCGAGGGTTCCGTACCCTCACTGTAAAAACTGTCCGTCTTAAAAGTGCAAAAAACGTCTAGTTTTAAGACGTTTTTCCCGTCTAAGACACCAAATGTGTCTTAAAACAAGACGTTTTTTGCACTTTTAAGACGGATAGTTTTTGCAGTGCTTAAACCTAAAATTTAAGGGAGTTAAAGTGTGAAGGCAGGTGGAAAAATTCCAATTTTGCTTAATTTTTCCTGTAATATGAGCATAAAAACACATAGATGGACACATAGTCACATATAACGAAAATTATCAGTTTTTCCTTGAAAACGCTATGATTATCAACTCCAATCATACTCACTATATTTTTCTTGTAATCTACACGTAAAAATGTATAAATTTGAATCCCTTAAGATAAAATTTTCTTCTTTTTTTATTCGAAAAATCCATGATTTTTTCTAAAAATATGAGTTTTCCTTAAAAACAACATAATCATCAATTCCAATCGTGCTCGCTATATTTTTTCTGTAATCTATACGCAAAAATACGTATGTATACCAAATATGAACTGTCTTGATCAAATAGTGTGTGCGCTAGGAGGATTAAACGCTTTTTTTCAAAATTTTTGATTTTTCCTTGACAACGGTATGTAAATCGATCCGAACTATGTTCGCTATATTTTTCCTGTAATTTTCACGTAAAAATATATAAGTGTACCAAATTTGAGCTCTCAATGTGAAAAAATGTGGCCACCAGGGGGGGGGGGTACATAGTCATTTTTAGGGATTTTTCGTAAAAATTCATGATTTTTCCTTGACAATGCTATGATAACCAATTCCTATGAGATTCGCTATATTTTTCCTGTAATCTTCACGCCAAAATACATATGTGTACCAAATTTCAGCCCTCTAGATAAATTCATTTGGCCACTAGGGGGGGGGTACATGTCTTGCTTCACTAGTCTCATTAATAGGGTTCCCCCTTCGGGTACGGAACCCTAAAAGAGAGAAAAATAATTTATTGACTAATATAATATAAATATAAAAAGGTAAGATTTTTTTATATTCTTTGAAAGTTTTGCAAAGAATATCCGACCATATTAAGAAGTTTTTTTTACAGGAAGAAAATTTTATATCGGACAACAGAAATTTCTAATAAAATAACCAAAATTTAAAACTTTAATTTTTTTATTCATTAAAAGTAGATTATACTTAAATATTATTTGATTATTAATAAATAAAGCTCTGATTTCTTAAAGTTTAACCTCGTAAATGGTTTCTAACGTCAAACTATTGTCAATTCTTTTTGCCTGTATGAATGATTTTAAAAAAATTTTTATTCTGCATTATTAATATACGAGAAGAATGTATTTTAGGATATCATAATAGAAGTTTAATAATTATAATTTCACAGAAGCTATTTTCATTCGTCGAACAACTTAATCAAAAAATAATGGTAAAATAATTCTAAGGATAGTCGACTTGCGGAATTAAAGGCCATATATAAATTTTTATGTAAAGTAAATTAACAAAAATTAAATGTCAAATTCAGGAAAATGAAACATAATTAAACCACCTTTGCTCGCAAGATTATTTTTTTAGACCATTTTTTTGCTATCGGCCCCCTTCCCCATTTAATTTATTTTGTTTTTGGATTTGTTTTGTTTGGTTGTTATAAGTATACAAAATAATTATTTTATAATTTATGGATAAATAAAGGCAACACTTACCCGTCGCATACGGTGTTCCGATTTTGACATCATTTAATTGATGAATTACAGATACCTCTGGCACTTGTGCTTCCCCATCTCCGCGGAATTCTGGCGATTCTGTTTCTTGCGTTCGTGCTCGATTCTCGATGTCACCTTCACCAGAATCAATTTTGAAAAGTCTCCTCAACCCGTGTAGATGAGATCCCTTGAATTCAGTTGATAAATCTCTTGATATCAATTCCTCGACCGGACCTGATTGCTCAGCTTCATCAGCAAAGCTTTCAATGTTCGCATATAGATCATAGAGATATAAGAATAGAGTTCGCAAGCCTGTACAATTTCCATGTTACGCTGCTAACTGACTTGCAAAGAACTGTGTCTACAACATCACGGTAAGGGTGACGTCAATCCATGGCGCCAAGAAAGATGCTGTTATCACAATAACTTGACGGTTGCCACAATGCAAGCTATTTCTTATAGAGAAATCTTTATACTATACATATTATTACAGGGATGTCTAATTTATTCCATCATTTGTAGAGTAATTTGTGTGTTATAATTGTTCATGTTGCATTAATTAGAACTAGGAAAATCTTGTTGAGCTCAAAAGCCGCAAGTTTTTCGGGGACGCAAAACGGAATTTCCACGGTGGTTTGTTATGCCGAAAATCGTAACATAAATAAATAAAAAATTTTATTTAATATTTTAATTAGTCGAGACTAAAGTTATAAAATTATCATTTTATTTGTCCCCTTAAAGCGTAGCGTTACAATCTTGAAATTCCGATGTGTCAGCAGAACGACACTAGATCGTTCTCACTACCATTACATTTTACATAAAATTATTATTTATTTAATATTTTAATTATAATTTATACAGGCTTTTGAGGCTGACATGAATCTATATGGGTTCACCTAGGTAACTTCCCTTATTAATTAAAGGAGATACTTATGTTCCTTAATATCAAACTGGGTCGTAACTTCGTCAATTACAAGACGTTATTACAAGACCCGCGACCATTATATGACATTAGTAACCTTGCAGCGACGTTGCAGACGAAGTTCGTAAATAAATAACGAACCGCAATTTTGTGAAGGATGCGAATTAAAGATTTAGAATTTTAACATTGTTATGAAGCGAATGGACATTGTCGCAATGTTACCGATTTGTAACATTAGTAGTTAGCGAACCACAATTTTGCGAATGTTGCGGTTTCGACAATATACATTGCCACAATCTCCTGAAGCGAATAATTCATGTTACATTCTTATTGAATGGTAAATATCCGAGATATCGACCGGAAACCTTCCATCAACATTGCGAGTTGCTATTGAATGGGTACATATGTTTAATAATTAAGTGTTACGCAATAAGCGCAAATTTTATTTTAAAGTCATTAATTAATTAATTATTTACTAAAATGTATCATTATATTATTCTAAATATGTCACGCCGTATTTATATTATTGTTACAAAAAATGGTTAAATTTTAAATTATTAAAAAACTAAATTTAAAATTGAAATTAAAATAAAAAAATCGAAATTAAAATAATATTTCTGCAGCTACGGGTGGGAGTCTTACTGAACGCATTGAGTGAAAACTCCCCGCGCGTCCCTCGATATTGCGCGAGAGAGAAAGAAGAATGTATGTAACAACAAAGCGTTCTCCCTCAAACACACTGTTCTCGTGGAGCATTGCATTCTCTCTCCATCGCATGGCTTTCTCTCTTGTTCCAACGACAAGTACGCGTCTCTCTTACTTTTACGCTGTCAAATGCATAGTGAATGCGTACTCTCTTGCAGTCATGGGTTAATGCAGGGTAGAGCGAACGCATGTACACACACCATCATGGGCTTTACGGTCTACAAGCTACCATACCAAAACAAATGCACGTGCACCTACTATATGGAACAAAAGTCTAAATCAAAAAAAAGAAAATAGTATTACTATTTTCTATAATAGTGTAGGGTGTAATATCTACACCTTCTACATAATGAAATTTCTATATGAAATTTCAAATTGATGAAAGCAGTAAAATTAAAAGAATTTACTGGTTCTTTTCTATTACTACCTAAATCAGTATAAAAAAGAGAAGAATTTTCTAAATAAATAATATATTTCTGGTATAACTATGGTTGTAACAAAATCTAATTCCAGGAAAGTGTGAGATCCAAAACGTTAGCAAAAATGAAATGACAAATAGGCACAGAGACTGTCCCTTCTACTAAAAATTCAATATCATAATTACACTAAATTACCTTATCAATGGCTAGAGGCTGGTCTAAGTGCAAAAATTATCGCAGTACAACTCTTGATCGCGAGTCAGCTCCAGGTTTCCTGGAGGCATAAAAGTGATACAAGACGCCGGGACTTATCCCGTCCGCGAATCGATACCAATTTTGAAGGTCCACTACGAGATAGTGACCAAACATTGGGTGGACGAAAGATAAAATTGAACACTTCACGCCGGTGAAGTCCATCGGAAGGCGAGTTCGGAAAAAATTCGAACAATTTAAGAAATCTTAAATTTTCAAATTTTTGTTTTCGAAGCGGCCAGTCCGCACGCGTGGTGCCTGCGCCGCTCGAGCCCGTTAGACTCGTAAACGTGCTTTTCGCGCGCAACCTTGCAAAAAGTGCATAAAAATTATTATAATAAAAGAAAGACTATATACAAGGACTATTTTTTTGTGTGTAAGTTTCCGTTTCGCCGAATGAGGAGCGATAATAAAATTGTGCAACTCATCGGTAATTATAAGGAGTGTGGTGAGTAAGAAAATATTAATGTATCGTTCCGCTTATAATTATTTCTACGCATGATAACTTTTGGATTTTTTTTATCTCACTCCTTATGAGTGAGATCATTTTACTTTTGGTAATATCATTTTAAAGAACATTTTTTTAAATAAATAGTGTACTAAAAAAGTGTTGAATTTTACTGTTTAATAATTTTTAATAACAATTTCTTGGGTTCGTAACAACGCGTATAAAGTTTTCGATACATAAAAGTAGTGTTTTAACTATTGCCTTGAAGACGTTATGTATTTGAAAATAACTATTGCACTAAAACCAAGATTTTCTATCCCTTGCTTATGGTGCTTGCTAATGACAATTAATAAAATTATATTGACAAGAAATCGAAAGAATAGAGGGATCTCGTGCTCATAGTTAGCTGCATTTGGTAGCATCTAAAGTGCTAAACTTATGTTTACTACAGACATTTATACATCTTATTATAGATTAGTAATGTAGGATCATATTCTACAGATAGGAAACTAATTTTTGAAGCCCGAGTTTCCCCCTTAAAGAGTTAAACATTGACGGCGTGAGCTAAAAATGAATCACACATATGAATTTGTAGTGCTAAATTGTACTTAAACATGTATAAAAAGTGACATCAATGTGCTTGCAAATTAAAAAAGAAATTTTTCTACTTGAAAGTTAAAAGTTTCGTGGATTTGCCCTTATACTATTTGCTAGATTGCAAAACAGGTACATATTCTGGCAGATTATTTATGAAATCAAATATAAAAATGTATAAAATTTATTTTTTATCATTTAAAATACATTTTTAATACAAATTAATTCTATTCAGACTTCTTTTTTATGGTAATTTTTAACCTTTATGGGACTAAGGAAAAAAACACCTTCTTTGGCTGGCGCGGTACCCGGGTACCTATGTTTAATTTATTGAAGATTTTATATCAAAATGAGCAGTTCAATTAACGTTCCGAAGCTAAGAATCGCTGAGGTCGTAAGTCGTCCGTCATATTGGATCCTCAGTTATAAATTTTGAAAACCTGATATCATATTCGTAATCAGTGACCCCAAAAACCTCCAAGTAACGAATGAATGTCAGACAAATTGAATCGATTTTTTTAGAGTAGACAAATATTACACTTAAAAATGCCTTAAAATGTTCCCAAAACTATAAACGCGTTTTTCTCGAAACATGATTTTTTAAACTGGTAGATATCGTAGCGTCTAAACTTTATGACCAATCAACTTTAAGTTTGCGGCTAATTAAAAGTAACAAAATTCTGCTGAGGTTATACCTTTAACATGATACAATTATTGTTAATAATAAACATTTTTAACAAGAGGTCAAACATGAAAAAATAAGACAAAAAACGCCGTGTTTTAAAAAAGTTGTAACGGTTTTTTCCTCTTATTTACTCAACGCGTCCCACTTTAAATACAATTACAATTTGACATTACAAACATATAAAATAAAAATTAATTCTATCAATTCAAGCAATATCATATATTTTTAGTCAATTATTCATTTGAAATTATAATTAGTCAATCATTAATATTATAAGAAATTTGATTCCCAAATACCGCAATTATTATGTAAAAAATTTAGGATGAGCTCATCCAATAAACAATAAACAAAAAAAAATCTTTAATATTTTAATTTTCTAATAGTTATTTTCTTATTTACTTCTTTTTTGTTATTTTTTTGCTGTTGTTATTTTATTTATTTGCATGTTTTATTTATTGATTTGTTTTTATTTATGTCTTATTTATTTATTTGCATGTTTTGTTAATTTATTGTAACATTAGTCGTTTATTATATTTTAATTTTATTTATTTCATTATATATGTTACGTACAGAGCCCGGAATCGTACACTCCGCGGTGTGTACAGCCATTTTTGTACTGAGCGCGGAATGTACAAGCTCTTTTGTACAGAGCTGGAGTTCCCGCGCTTGGTACAGATTTTTTTGTACAGAGCAAGCTCGGTACAATGCGTTTTGTACAGAGCTAGCTCGGTACACTGAATTTTGTACAGTGTTATTTATATCGACAGAAGTCGATTCAAATTGTTTTTATTGTTTACTTTTGATAGACATTTATTGACTTACAATATAAATTTTAAGGTCAAAAATCAAGGTGTCCGTATTTTTTACCAAAAAAAAATTCCCCGTCATTTCCCGGTTTTCCAGTTTACCAGCCACTTTGAAAATATTGTAATGAAAATTTGGTTTTGAATTAATGTAATATATTCAATAATTATTTAATTTTATGAAACAAATTTGGATTTTGTAATTAGAATAAAATAAACATACCAATTATTTGTGTATCTCCGATAATCGATCGAAAGTCGATTCAAATTAATTGTGTTTATTGTTTACTTTTGATGAATGACTGTTAAGAAGTCAGCAATTAATTTCATTTATAAATTTAAAACTAATTTAGTGTCATATTAGCCGTCTTTGCAGAAACACTGTAATTTATTCAATCATTATAGATGATGATGATTGATTGATAATAATACGAATAAGTGGAGTGAAGGTCTACGTTTTTGCCAGTTCCATAAAAATAACGGATTGCACTCTGGAATAAAACAGTCACAATTTGAAGAACTTTTTGGAAGGAAAGCTAAGGTAGGATTAGCAAGTAGCAATTTGCCAAATGCACTAATTGAATCTGTGAAAAGTGAAGAAGATTTGGAAAAAATAATAAATAATATTTGTGAAGAAGATGGACAAGATATTGAAGAAACTTCGGAATCTTCATCACAAAGTATTATAAATAACTGTCACAAGAATATTAATAAAAATAAGCGACTGGCTATTGATGGACTTGAAAAGCAAGCAAAAAGAATGAAAATGTCAAGTGATACACAATATTTGCCGTTACAAAAAGGGAACAACGTTACCATACCGATACCCGACATTGACAGAAGCAAAAGTGACCTAAGAAATCTCATTGGTATGTTTAATTTTTTTTTTAATTCTAAAATTCAAATTTGTCTTTAAAAATTTAATAATCATATAATTATTACATTAAATAATCAGGGTTGCCGCTAATATTAAAAACTTTTTTTCCCTGACCCGTGGCAACCTGATAATTTATTTTTTATAATTTATAAAAATTATTATGTCGTTTACAGGCGTAATTGTTGACGTAACAGAAGACAATTATTATAAAGTGGGGACGAAGAGTGGAATAATTGCCCAAATGTTTAGCAGAAATCAGTTAGCGCCAGCGAATACAGACTTCTTAAAAATTGAGGATGTTCCAGACATGACAATCTCTGTCAGAGCAGCAAGTACTAAGGCCTCACTTGGAGGAGGACAAGGATTTGTAAAATGCTCTTGTTTGACAAAATGCTCAGTACAAAAATGGCTGTACACACCGCGGAGTGTACGATTCCGGGCTCTGTACGTAACATATACATTAAAAGATAAGAAAAAAGAAATTTTTTTTATTTATTATATTCTATACATGTATTTTTTTATATTTTAATTCTTTTTTAGAAAGTTTCTAAATTCTTTGTTATTTTTTATTCTTAATTCCTCCCATTCCTTGTTTTCTTTTTCCCTTTCGTCTGAATTAGCTTCGAGTATGGCACGCCTCTTTGCCCTCCAAAACATCCTACTTTGAAATACCTTCTGTTCCTTCTCAAACGAGTATGGAGTTCCATTAAAATTTATTACTTCCTTGAAGTCTTCTTGATTAGGTGTCAAACGTTGTTCCATCTCTCCACCCCCACCCCATCACTTTTGCTCTCTGACTCTTTGTCAGTTTCAACTTCTATTATCTCTTTTACCGTTGTAATTTTCTTTTCAAATTCGGCGTATTCCTTGTATAAATTTTCAATTCTATTTTTTTTAAGTTTTTTTTTTTCATAGATTTTAAGTTTTCTATTTCCGTATCGATTTCAATTTTTAATGTTTTATATTTTTTCTCTAATTTTTTAATTATTTCCAACTTGTATTGCTTGTGTAAGGCCGTTTTCTGACAAACAAAAGAATTGTCAAAGTCTTTTCCTTCATTACGTCAATGTTAGGATTTTTCGTCTTTGTTGTTCACTCTCTAAATCTGAATTAGTCAGAATTCTGCTAATTGAATTAGTAGCATGTTTTTTTACTGACAAATTAGTTGTTTTATCACATTTTACTAAAGAAAATAGTAACTTTTCTTTACTAATTGAATTTGTAAAGCCATTCTACTAATTCATTTTGTTATAGCATTTTACAAATTGAATAAGTCAGAATAAACTAATATAACCTTATGTGATAAGAATATTTTAAATTTTGAAAAGACTAATTATATATGTATAAAAGTGATAATTTTGCATCAAGTAATCATGAAACGTATTCTTTATTTATGCGATAATAAACTATTTAATTATTATATGAATTAGATAATGATAACTGTGAATTTACGTATTTAAATTTGGGGCCAAAAATTATGCCATACTTCCTGTGTTATTTTAAATGCGACATGAATGCGATTCATTTCCTATCAGTTCCTCCATCAAAGTGGTATCATGGTGTGTCAAAGTGGTGTTCCAAAAAGAAATTTCATTACACAAATCTAAGTACTATACAGTACTTTTATGTAAATTTAGCGTAAAAATGGGGAGTATAACAGTGTTTTTAATTACTTATTAAATATTATAAATATTGTATATATGTTCATGTTTCAAAACTTTAACGTCCAGTGCAACAATTTTTCAGGTTATATTACCTCTAAATTAAAAGTTTGCACATTTAAATCATTTATATATTATTGTTTTTGCTGAAACGATATTCGTATTATATATTGTACATTAAATTTTCAGATTGTAAAGAATTTGAACAGAGTTTAAATATTCAAGATTTGTCAGAAAATTTAATGTCCTGTTTGGATTCCGAAACTGTCGACAAAATAAAAGGTGAGATGAATATACTATTTTTTATTTGTATATTTCTATTAAATAATATTAATTAATATTAATATTTTTATTATTTTTATATGTACTATATTTTTAAATTTTACAAATGAGGTTATGTCGAACTTTTACTCACATACACGTAATGAAAAAAAATTTTTCATTTCGCAAAGATATGTAATTAGTAGAAATAAGTAAGTTTAATTTTTCATGTATTAAAGTTAATATGAATATGAGGATAATAATTAATAAAAAAAGTAATTATTTTTTAGTAATACTTCACAACCTGAAAACACAAACTTTTTAAAATTGAGTTTTTTATAATAGTCAAAAGAGGTAAGAATGTCAAATAATAATTATAATAATAATCTTCATTGAAAGTAACTGTTATTTTAGAAATTCTCAAAATGTATTAACATTAATTGAGGCACCCAATCGAACAACCGGTCGCGAACTCGGGCCGGACGCTCGGAAACCAGTCAGCGTACGAAAATGTGAATAAAATTGAAATTCAAAATTTTAATTTTTTAAATATATTACCTTATAGAAAATTAAAAGGCGCATCTTTTTTTCCTTTAACTTTTTTTTGCATCTTTTTTTCTTAATAAGAAATTAAGTTATTACGTAGCAAACGCACGCCAAACGTTCAGCCGCTCGCGCAACTTTAAAGTTTAAACATTCACCATTTTGTTATTAATTGTTCAATTGCATTGTAACTTTCCAGAAAACTTCTTTGTACCTTAATGAACAACTTTCTCACTGGAAGTTTGTTGCTGGTGAAAATTTACGAAAATTCCTCACAGGGTGAAAATTGCAGTTCATGAATTTTGCAATGTCTCATTAAAAAATTAATAACTTTTTTATTTTTAATCAAAACAACTTTTTTCTTTTTTTAGTCACTCATAGAATATAATAACACGTATTTTCGTTTTTGTTTCATTAAGAAATTCGTAAAATTGTCTAAGCTGTCGCGAGTTGAAGTCAAAAAAACAATGAAAATTTTCTTTTTTTAAAAAACAGTTTTTCTGTTATATTTTGAAAACGGAAAAAGATGGAAAATTTCTTATTAAGAAAAAAAGATGCAAAAAAAGTTAAAGGAAAAAAAGATGCGCCTTTTAATTTTCTATAAGGTAATATATTTAAAAAATTAAAATTTTGAATTTCAATTTTATTGACATTTTAGTACGCTGACTGGCTTCCGAGCGTCCGGCCCGAGCTCGCGACCGGTTGTTCGATTGGGTGCCTCAATTGATATTTGTTTATTCAAAAGGAGATAAATTATAATTTTATATAAATTATAATTAAAAAAAGGTAAGATGAATATACTATTTTTTATTTTTACATTATTAAATATATGTTATTCTCATTTTTAAATTACTTTTTTTATTAATTATTATCCTCATATTCCTATTAATTTTATTACAATTTTATAAATGGAGATTTTGATTATATTTTAATTTTAAACTTTGAGAAAAGTAACAATTTTATTTAGTTTATTATTCTTAACAGGTTTTTAAATTATTTATTTTTTGTGTTAATTTAGATATTTTGTGATTAAAAAAATTCTATTTTGAATTATAATGGAAAGATTAAAGATTAAAGTGCTTTATTTGTTCTGAAAATGTAAATGGAGGTTTAAACGGATTAGTTGACCATTTCAAATTTTTGCATGGACTAGCACACGGTGGTCAGGAAGAGATTTTAAATGAAGTGAAAATGTAGAGAAAATCTGTTTACATAGGCTCATTGTATACATAAAAACAAAACAAAATCACTTTATCTAACCTTTTTATCAGATCATTTACAGATTTTATAGCGTTTTAAAAATTTCGATTTTCAAAGAATTTGATCGGAAGTTAAAAAACCTTAGTAGACCTATCTGGTCATGTCTTTAAATACCTGATTTTGAAAAATAATGTTTATATTATAACAATAAAAATGATAAGTTTAAATAGTGTTAATAGTCATGAACAAAATAGAATAAAAGTGTGTGCGCTATGCGGGAAAAAAATAATTTTTGGTAGTGCAAAAACGGAAAAATTTCAAATCACTAAAAAATTATGTGATTTGGTAAAGACGTACATAAATAAAAATTACTCTTTGAATGATGAACGCTTTCCGCTTAGTATATGTAGCACTTGTCAAGCGACACTTTATGAGTATGAAAAGGAAATACGGACAAGGTCTCTTCCAATAATGCCAAATTATGAAGATTTGCGTTTGAATAATATTACTCGATATCAAGAGCAAAATAATAATACATGTCTCTGTTATATATGTTCCACTGCGAGATCTAAGGGACATAAGAGGACTTTAAAAGGTAAGTAAATAAATACATCTTTGCGATAAAAATAATAATAAAATGTATTCATAGATAATTTTCTCTAAATTTTTCAAAAGGTCGTGGTCATAAGAAAATACCGGTGGAAATTGATGAAAGCAATGGTCTTTATAGTAGAATTGAACCGAAAGTAAACTCTGAAAGTCCATTGCAATGTGACAAATCAAAGCCTCCACCTAGTAAAGAGTTTATTATCAACTCTATCGATAAATTGACTGAAAAGGAACAAGAACAAATAATTTCGAATGTTTTACGTAAGAAAGTTAATAAAAAAATACTTTCAGGTGAAAAAAAATCAATTACAAACGTTCAACTTGAATTGAGTAATGATAAAGGCAAGAAAATGCAAATTTTACTCAATGGACAAAAAAATGTTAAACAAAATTCTTTTTCTGAAGAAAATTTAGATAATTACTTTGTTGAAAATAATATGTCTGCAAATCAAATGAGAAAACTTACAACTTTTGTTCGTTCACAGTCTGGTAGAAAATGTGTGCCTTCTAATTATCATTGTCATATAAGTAAAAAAATGAACACATTGGAAGAAGTATATAAAAGTAGTGATACATTTGAATTTGAGATAAGTTCATCAAAGAAAATAGAAAAGAGACCAGTGATATGTGCCGATGCAACAGAATTAGTGGAAGCTGTTATAGAATCACGCAATTTAATTGGTCAGTATAAAGTTAAAGTTATGGCTGACGGGGGGCAGGGATTTTTTAAAATATGCATCACGATCATTCCTGAAAATTATACGTCCATAATTGATGATGATAGTAGCAGTGAACTTGATGATTACGAACCTGAGACAAAGAAATTGAAGAAAGAAGCAAAATTGACAAGTGTTAAAAAGTTAGTTATGTTGTGTATCGTTCCTGATATAACAGAATCATATGACAACATGAAAACATTATTTGAAATAACAGGTATTAATAAAATTTCATTTAAATTTTTGGCTGATTTCAAGTTAATGCTTGTCGTTAATGGGTTACAAACTGCTTCTGCTACTTATTCCTGCCCATATTGCTTCATAAAACTGAAAGAATCAAAAAAATCGCGCGTTGAAGATGACTTAATTTTTACTACAGATGATGATTCTGTACAATTAAGAACATATGGGGATATAAAGAAAGACTATGAGACTTTCCTAAGTTTAAACAAAAATAAGAAGAAAGCTCCAGAATGTCATAGCACCGTTAATGAACCTCTCTTTTACGATGAAGAAGAAAAAGATAAGTTCGTCGTTGATAAATGTGTCACTCCCGAATTACATCTGCTCCAAGGTTTTGTTAATCATTTATTTTTTGATGGGTTGGTTCCTCTCCTCACATTTGAAGTAGCATTCTTGTGGCCGGAAAAATTATCTCTTTCTTCAAAAAAATACCATGGCAATATATTCGAGGGAAATGCTTGTCGCAAACTACTCAAAAATGCTGATTTGTTGGATGATGAAAACATATATAAAACCGTTGGTCGGCTTCGCTTGCTGCCTTACATTAACTCATTTAAAGCGATGGATAAAGTCGTCTCCAGTTGTTTTTCAGTAAAAAAAATTGGAAAAGATTTAGATCGAAACATAATGGAGTTCAAAACAATGTATAAAGCAACTGAATGCTCAACAACACTGAAAATTCACGTAATTTCAGAACACCTTCAAGATTGCCTTCGTTTTCTTAATGGAGATGGACTGGGGATTTGGTCGGAACAAGCAGGTGAATCTATACATCGAGAATTTTTAGTTCATTGGAATAAATATAAGGTAAATGCAATAAATCACCCCTCATATGCACTAAAATTGAAGAAAGCTGTAGTTTCATTCTCATCCTTACATTTATGAAAGTGTTTTGTTTATTTAAATACAATATAAATTATTATTATTATTATTATTATTATTATTTATATTAATAAATATTTTCCTATTGTTTCTGTAGTAAATGTCTAGAGAATTGTTGAATATATTCTACGAATAGACTATTTATGTCAAATTGCGAATACTGATCTGTTTACAAATTTTAATAATAGTTGCCAATTTATTATACACAGAAAAATAAACAATGATTATAAAAACGATTATAAATATATATATATTTTTTTATATCATGTCTATGGCGTTTTCCTTCTTTTACAAATTACTTAAATTACGTTTTGAATAAATACAATGTGATGTCTTCTTCGACACGACATCAATTTTCACATTTTTAAATTTACAATTTTTAAAACACTGTAAAATCTGTAAATGATCTGGTGGAGAGGTAAGATAAAGTGATTTCGTTTTGTTTTTATGTATACAATGAGCCTATGTAAACAGATTTTCTCTACATTTTCACTTCATTTAAAATCTCTTCCTGACCACCGTGAGCAGTGAATAGAAAATATGGAAACTCAACTTAAGAATGTGGTCAAGATGGTTGTCACAGACGTTTCAATCTTTTTAACTCAATGCGACAGCATATTCGAAAAATGCATTTGCAGCAACCTGAACAAAATGTCGACAATCCCGATTTAGATTTTAAAAAGGAAAACTATGCCGATAATGACGGTGCGGATGATCCAGAGCAAATGGATGTTGACGAAGTTGGAGTTGATGGCAATGAGCATCATGACGATGCTGAAGAAGAAATATTTGATTTGAGACATTCTGTTGTAAGGATGGTAGCACGAATACAAGCGAAACCCTCAATGACAGGGAATAATTTAACGGATATAATGGATGAGTGTGAGGAACTTTTAACAACTACGGTGAGACATTTAAAAGCCAAAGTTTCCAAATTCTTTGGAGAAAGAAACATGAATCAAGATCCGGAAGTTGAAGAGCTAATGGAAAATTTTGAACTCCAGAATCCATTTGAGGGTCTGCGGACGTTAGAAGGCCAAATTAATGCACTTGAGAAGTATTGTAATTATATTCCACCGAAAGTAATTCCTCTCAATAAAAGACTTGATAATCGTCTCGATAGAGAAAATGGAATGTTGGTGCCACAATTAGTCATTGATACTTGTCAATATGTATCTATTATTAGTGTTTTAAAAATGATTTTATCGAATGAGAATATTAAAGAGGCTATTTTATCCGAGCAACGTTCAGAAGAATGTATTCTTGCTTCATCTATGGACGGAAAATATTATCAAGCACACGAATTTTTACAGAGATTTCCACAAGCAATACGACTACAGTTATATAATGATGATATTGAAGTTACAAATCCCATAGGATCTAAAACGGCAATACACAAACTAAGTATTTGGTATTTTACGATACAAAATTTACCCGCACACATGCATTCGGAATCCGCCAACATTCATGTTTTGTGCATTTGCTTTGCTGAGGACATAAAAGAATATGGTGTTCGTGAAATATTAAAGGGTTTCTTTTATGAATTAGAACAATTAGAAAGCGACGAAGGTGTAACAATTCAATTAGGCAATGAAGAGTTTGTTTTAAGAGGGACAATTACAGCATTTTGTGGAGATACTTTGTCAGTACACGAGATATTTGGTTTGCTTGGTCCATCAGCAAACAAATTTTGTAGAATGTGCCTGGTAAATAGGGAAGAACTACATGCAGGTGATTTTCAAGAAAAAGAACCGAGAACAAAGGAAGTTTTTGAAGCTCATCTTGCTGCTCTAAAAGCTCCAAGAGCTAATATTCGGCGACTTGAAACAGAAAATGGTGTTCGCAGTGAATGTGCACTGCACTTTTCGAAATCCTTTTATATCAGCTTAAATAAAATATTTGATTTGATGCATGATCTTCTATCTGGCATAGGACCTATGATCTTAAAACTTATCATACACCAGTTTGTTTTCATAGATCACAAATTTACAGTCGACTACTTAAATAGCAGAATCGCAGCTTTCAATTATGGACCCTTGGAGAAAAAAATAAGCCTTCAGCGAACTTTACTGATGCAGGGATTCGAAATGTTGAGGATCATTCTTTGAATCAAAAGGCTATGCAAATGTGGTGCTTACTGAGAGTGTTTCCTTTCCTTGTCGCGGAAAAAGTACCTCGAGGCAACGAATTTATGAATGTACTATTAATATTCTTACGCATTCTTGAAATTGTGATGGCTCCAAAATTGTCAAACAGTCTTTTGCCCTATTTAAAATACACAATTCGAGAATTTTTCTACGATTTTAAAAAACGTTTTCCAGATGTCAACGCAATTAATAAATTTCATCATATGGATCATTATCCAGAATGCATAGAATGGATGGGACCTCTTGTGATTTTTCGGTGTATGAGATATGAGGGGAAGCATGCTGAATTGAAAGAACGTGCTCATGTGGTGCACAATTTTCAAAATATTGCGAAAACTTTAATTAGAGTATCTCAATGCACGCAAAGTGCTAAATGGGGTGCTGGTGATGTTAAGATAGACAATATAAGAAGCGAGGGAGGAAAGTTAGTTTTTGTTGATGAAACTCGATGTCGATTAAAATTACTAGAATTAGGATACTTTGGAAATGACAAAATTTTTAGAACAGATTCAGTGCGAGTTAATGGAGTTTCTTTTAAAAACAACTTTTTTGTTTGTTTGGATGCTAAAGGAGAACCTGACATTGACCTTCCAATATTTGGAAAAATTTTGGAAATAATCATTTTAGAGAATCATGAAGTTTATTTTAACATATTGATTTATGATACAATTCATTTTGATGTTGATTTCAATGCATTTTTGATCGCAGTTGACGAAAATGAAAACGTAACCTGTTTTCTTCAATCAAAAGATTTTGCTCATTACAAAGCCATGAACACTTGGACACAACCAACATCTGAAGAACAATACATCAGCTTGCGCCACATCTTAAGGGGTTTCCTAAATTTTTTTGCCCTAAAATAGAAGGTTTTTAAAAGATCGTGTACTCATAAGTTTTAAAATATAATTGATCAAAAGTTTTTACATGTTACTATATACGTTAAGAACTATTTAAAAAAAATTGCGATCTTAAAAAATATTATTATGCTCCTTCTACACAGGTCGCTATGTACACTGGTCAAAATCAAAGTCCTTTACGGTAACCACTGTAGCTCATCGCAGAATCATCTAAAATAAAAAAATCAAACCTAACTTGGTACTCGGGGGTTTTTGGGGTCGCTGATTACGAATATGATGTCAGAATTTAAAAATTCAAAATGGCGGATCCAATATGGCGGACGAAAAATTTTAAAACTAATCGGATTTGCTCGAAAATGATGAAATGATATGAATATGTTGAATTGTCCGTACTGGGTCCATGACCATGTCGGGTTTATTATCAGCAAACCAAAAAACCTTTTTTATATTTGAATTTAAATTAAATTAAATTTGTCCGCCATCTTGGATCCGCCATTTTGAATTTTTAAAATATGACATCAGATTTGTAATCATCGAGCTCAAAAACCCCCAAGTAGTAAATTTCAAGCAAATCCAAGCATTTTTTAAAAACTCGTCCGCCATATTGGATCCGCCATTTTGAAATTTGAAAAATGGACACCGGATTCGTAATCAGCGACCCCATAAACCCCCGAGTAGGACATTTCGAGACAATCTAAACACTTTTTAAAAAACTTGTCAGCCATATTGGATCCGCCATTTTGAATTTTTAAAATCTGACATTAAATTCGTAATCAGAGACCCCAATAACCCCCCGAGTAACGAATTTCAAGCAAATCCATTCGCTCGGTTTATCGTGGACACGAAAGGGTTAATTATACGATCTGTAGACGCATATATATATATATATATATATATATATATATATATATATATATATATATATATGTATTTTGTTAAATAACTTAAGATTATGAGCGAATTACGATCTAATGATTTAACCACACATTCTTAACATACTTTCCTATCAAAAAATAAAGAAAAAAAAATTCGATTTCTTTGACCAAAAAAATTTAGGAAACCCCTTAATATACAAATTTTTGTCGCTTATAATTCTAATTTTTTCTTATAGTTTCTTCAAAATTTGAAAATTTTATTGATTAACATAAATACGTCTCTAAATTAAAGCGTATATTATTTACCTTATTTTATATCTAAAAGTGTATAAAACTATTTTTATAGGACAAAAAATTGATGGACAATCTTTTATGGAGCTGACAAAAATTGATTTAAAAGAAATGAATATCAAAATTGGTCCACAAAAAATAATTTTAAAGTTAATTGAAAAATTAACGAGCAAACAACAGAATGATGAAAAGGTGGTAAGTTACAAACAAGTAAATGTAAAATTATATATATATTTTTTAAGTATATGTAGTATAAATTAATTTTTTTTCTTGAAGGAATGTATCGTTCTAGAAGATGGACAATTAAAACTCATCGAAAAAGTTGATCCAGGTTTAGAAAACAATTTAGGAGTTTTGGTGACACATAAATCTTTTCAAACTAAGTCATCAAGTTTAAACGTTCCTAAAGAGTTTCAAAATTATGATAAAAATGGAGCATCGTCTATTATAAAAACGACTGAATTCTCTGTGAGTATTAAAAAAAATAATTGATTTTAAAAATATTAACAAAAGTAAAATTTTTTACATTTCTTATACAGAGGTACCAAAGTGTATATGATACGGTTTTACATCACAAGCAAGGAGCAGCAATTTTAGAAGCCATAAATAAAAAACGATTTGGAGAAGAAGAGAGACAATCTTTGGTCCGAATTTTAGTAGCGGAATTGATAGCTTATCATAATGATTAGTACGTATTTTACTATATGAACTTTAACTAGATATAATAATAAATATAATAATAATAATTTTTTTAGTTATCCTTCAAAAGAAGCAAAGTGGGCATTAGCAAAAAGCATTGTCAGCGAATTTCCTAGCTTAAAAGATAAAAGTAGTTCTTCTGGATGTGTAAGTTACATTAATAATAATATTTTAACAATTATGATTATTGTTAAATATTTTTTTTAATCTTTATGATTTTGTTATATTTACAGGAACATTATTTCGATATAATAACTAATAAAGGATTCATCGAAATTCGTCTTCAGAATGCACGAAGGATTTTAACTCCGTCAAAGAAAAAATACCAAACTGCACATTCAAAAAATTTGAAGGCAGCAAAAGAAAAACATTATTTATCAGAATCAAAATCATTACTTAATCCAGAAGATCTAAATGAAAAGGTATTATTCATTTTATTAAGCCAACGCTTATATAATTATGAAATCTTTTAAATAAAAATAACTTCTACAGTTATGACACTGTTATTTTAAATATGATTTTATTATTTCAGATTAGCTTCATGCAGCTGTCCATGCCAGATGCCAATAAGAAACAACATTTAGCATCAGTTTTGATGGAAACTTTTAATGATCATCGTCAGTGGATCAATACCAAATATCCAACTGTTCATGAAATTTACTCAAAATATCCTAGATTATTTGATTATTGTGGAACAATGGTAAATATTAAATTTATAAATATTACACAATAAATAAAAATTAAATGACAGGTTATTTACAGAAAATTTAAATAATTTTTTTTCAGATTGAACAAGAATTTGAACTTATGTTTGACCAAGACACTGCGAACAATTTCATGGGACGATTTACATCATTTTATGTTCCCCGTATTTTAAAGTATTGTGAAAAAAAACAATCTGATTTACTAAAACTTACTTCATCCATTCAAGATGGTATGTATTATATTTTCAAAAATCACTCAGTTTTGTTAGACATTTATCCTGCGTTCATATCTTTGCTTAATAGTAAATTTTTAAAAATTTTATTTAGATAACCGAAGAGCACTTCTAATATTACCGGAACTATTACCGGTCACAAATTTCACAAAAGGCAAGCGTTCAAAACAGACAGTTCCAACTTCTGTGAAGAAAAGAATATTACAAAGCAGTTCATCGAAAAATGCAGACAACGTATCACCTACAACACTCACAACTTGCGAACAAATTTCAGAAAATGAGAATCGTATTCTTAACAGTGATTTGTTTAAGATAATGCCGGTAAGTATTCATACACTAATACTCGTTGTCCGGCATACTATTATATATATTTGAATAAATCTAAAGCTTATTTTAAACAAAAATAAATTAAATTTGATAATTTTTTTAGGAAGGAACCAATGTTTCTCATGAAATAGAGATGAACATTCGCAAAAACTCAAAAACGAATATTCAACCGTATCTCGTCTATGTTAAAGGTCAAAATAATAATACTTTTTTTATCCAAGGTGATGGTTGCCTTGTTGATTTAGAAAGAAACGTTAATTCTATGGCTGCGTTTGATCGTTTATTTAAATTGCATTACGTGCTAAATACTAAGTATGCAAAATCTTTGTCATTTTTTTATAATTTTATGGAATGTTTTGTCTAACGACTGAAAAATATAATGCCAAAGAGTTCTGTAGCATCTTTAAACATAAGCTTAAACCAATTTTTTGAAGATATTGCAGATGATGCACTTTAAAGATATTATTGAAAAGTTAATTTGAACTGTGATCATTTAAATTCATTTCTAAAGAAAGGGTGCACCGATATTTTTAACTATATAAAAAAATTTAAATATTCCATGGAATTGTTTTTATAATAATTTTTTAAGGAGTGAATGGCCATAAAATAAAATCGGTCAGAAAATATTTTTACCCTTCTTGAATTTCTATTTTTCTTAGAAATTTGTTTCTTACTGATTTCACATCATAATCTAATCATAATTTCTTAATTTATCATGTTTTATTTTTTATATATATAAAAATTATGATCCGAAATTAGTTAGAAAAATAAATAGATGAATTTCCAAAAAAAATAGAATACCAAAAATAATATTAAAAAAAATTCTCAAAAATTTATAAAAATTCATTTTTTTGTAAATTTAAAGACATTTTCTTTAAAATTACAGATGGATTTCTAAATCTATCAATTTTTAAGAAGAACAAAAATTCAAAAAGGGTCAAAGAATTTTCACACCGATTTTATTTTACGACTATTTAATTACTCTAAAAAAATTTCTATAAAAACAAATTCAAGAAACATTTAAATTATTGTCTTGGTATCGGAGTACCCTTCCCTTAATTTGTTACTCATCATTTTATTATTCAAAGAAAGTTGAATTTTTTAGCATTTAAGTATATCTCCAATGTTTATGTGATTTACAAATTTCATTACTCAAAATGTTTTTAAAGTTCTGAACGTTCATGAAAACGCGTGCAAATTAAATTTCCTTATATTTTTTATGTTGTTTATTTAACTGCCGCGTGGATGTTTAATTGTTCTTTGATCTAAATGATTATGAATTAAAAAACTTGTCTAAAATTAAAATAATGGTAAAATGTTCAGGTTAAAATTAATTCACAATTTGAAATTAAAAAACGTTTATTTTAAGTTGACAGACTGAGTGTTGGATCACGACTGACCTTCGTCAATGAATATACAAATTTCGACAATTTCACGATACACACACTAACAAAATTTCTACCACAATTAAATTCAAAATTATATACTTGTCGTCGACATACCGCCGGCCTTGAACGGCTTGCGTTCAATTTTTATTACATTTCAATCGGCAACGGAGACAATGTCTTTAATCCACGCTTATATACTCCATCCTTCGTACGCACATCCACCACACGAACAATATCATCCTTTCCCGGATAAGTCTTCTCAATCCTTCCCAACAACCATCTTAGTGGTGTTTGATTATCATCTTTCAACAAAACAAATCCACCAATTTCTACTTTTGACTCTCCCGTATGCCATTTATTTTTCACTGTAATTTCATTCAAGTATTCTGTGTGCCAACGTTTCCAAAAATCAATTTTCATTTTTTGAATGTGCTGCCACACAGAAAGTCGATTTACTTTAATATCTGAATAATCCACAGATGGAACAGTTTGGAAGGATTGCCCTATTAAAAAATGCGCTGGAGTCAAAACCATTAAATCGTGCGGATCAGATGACATCGGCGTAAGAGGGCGAGAGTTCAAAATCGCCTCTATTTCACACACAAGCGTCTCGAACTCATCGTAACACAACAATGTTTCCCCGATTGTTCTTTTTAAATGGTGTTTGAAGGACCTTGCAGCAGCTTCCCAGATGCCTCCAAAATGTGGCGTACGTGGCGGAATAAAGTGCCATTCAATTTTTTGTTCAGCTAAATTTTTTGTTATTTTTTCTCGATCTTTTTCCGAATTTAGCATGCTGTAAAGTTCCTCAAGCTCATTTTTTGCGCCCTTAAAATTCGTCCCGTTGTCAGAATACAATGCCTTGCATTTTCCCCTTCTCGCAAAAAACCTACGCAAACACGCCAAAAATGCATCAGTGGTTAAATCACAAACAACTTCCAAGTGAATCGCCTTGGTGACCATACAAACAAATACTGCGACATAAATTTTTATTCTATTTTTATTTCTATATTTTTTCTCCTTGACGAAAAAATAACCACAAAAATCTACACCTACGTTCTCAAAAGGTCTCGCTGATTTAAGTCTAACTTCTGGTAAATTTCCCATTTTATAACCAAATTCTTTTGGATTGGATCTCGCACATTTTACACATTTATAAATACAACTTTTTACGGCGCTCCTTCCATCTACAATCCAATAATTTTGTCGAAGCGAATATAATGTACAATTTACTCCCGCGTGCAAAGCTCTCTCATGGTACTCACGAATCAAGAGAAGTGTTATGGGATGATTTTTAGGAAGGATTATCTGATGTTTCTGATCATGATTTAAATTAGAATATTTAATTCTTCCCCCCACTCTCAGTAAGCCTTTCTCCATCATCGGACTCAAGCGAATCAATTTCGATCCCCTTGAAACCTCCCCACCACTTGACAGATCCCTGATTTCCCCTGCAAATGCCTCGCGTTGGACCAGTAGTAATATTCGCAATTCAGCTGACTTGAATTCCTCAACCGAAAGCAAACCTTTGCGTAATTCACCTTTCTTAAATCTCACGAACCGTAAACAATAAGCAACCACACGTACCAAAACAGTCCAAGATGAAAAACGCTCACTTAATTCAAATTTCTCAATCGTCTTGACTGTCAAGGATTTAATTGCTCGCCTTTCAGGAACTTCCACTGCCTTCCATTTTTGTTCAGGCCACACAGCTTCCGGTTGCTCCAACCATTCTGGACCTCTTTTCCAAAGATTACTTTCGATAAATTCTGAGGGTGATAATCCACGAGAAATTAATTCCGCTGGATTCTCTTTCGTTGGAACATGTTTCCATTCTTCACTACTCGTGAATTCCTGAATTTCAGCGATCCTGTTGGCCACGAATGTTTTGAGTTCATGTGAAGGAGTATTTATCCAATTTAGTACAATAGTGGAGTCAGTCCAAAACACCACTCGTGAAATACTCAATCTCAAGGCCGCCACCGCTGCCTTGTGCAGTCGAACCAGCAACAGCGCTGCGCACAATTCCAATCTCGGGATGGTAACGAAATGTAAGGGCGCTACCCGTGAATTAGAGCACAATAGTAAATTATAATAATTTCCATTTCTGATCACTCTCAAGTACAGACACGCTCCGTATGCCTTCTCGCTCGCATCTGAAAAACCATGAATCTCTATTAATTCATTTTTCTCGCGACGTATTGTTCTTGGAATAGACCATTCATTTAATCGTTTCAGCTGTTCAACGTAATCCTTCCAGAATTCCACCGCTTCAACAGGAACAGGATCGTCCCAGTCCAGTTTATTTTTCCACAATTCCTGTAGGCTGATTTTTGCGCAAATTATTACAGGGGATATTAATCCAAGTGGGTCGTAAAGTTGCGCAACCTTTGAAAGTATTGTTCTCTTAGAAATGAGCTGCTTTTCGGAAGATTGATTTATCTCGAACAAGAGTGTATCCTCTTCAGGATTCCAACACACTCCCAACATCCTCGAGGTTGAAGAATGTTCTTTATCCAGATTCACTCGCATCTTGATGATTGTATTTGGAAGATCCTCGATTAAATTATAGCAATTAGACGTCCATTTTGACAATCGTAACCCAGCAGCATTTGTTATCCCTATTATCTGATCTCTTATTTCCACAGCCTCTTCCATGGTCTCTGCTCCCGTGAGCATATCATCCACGAAGAAATCCTCTCGTAACACAAGTGCAGCTATAGGAAATCTTTCTTCTTCGTCGTCTGCTAGCTGCTTTAAACACCTGACTGCCAAAAAGGGAGCAGCTGATGTACCATACGTTATGGTGTTTAATTCGTAAGTACTCACAGGCTCACTGGAATTGAATCTCCACAAAATTTTTTGAAATTTTCTGTCTGCAGGCTCCACCCAAAATTGACGGAACATCTTTTCAATATCGGCACCCAGAACTATTGGATGTTGCCTAATTCGAAGCATGAGTTCAAAAATTCCATCCTGTATTATTGGACCGGCTCTCATTACATCATTCAATGAAATCCCTGTAGATGTTTCCGAAGAAGCGTCAAATACCACTCTCAGAATTGTTGACAAACTCGATTCCCGAATAACTGCCTGGTGAGGTATAAAATACCCTTCTTCCTTTTTTGTCTCTACTGGCTGCATATGTCCCAAGTCTAAGTAAGTCTTCATAAATTCGTGATATTGAATCTTTAGATCTGGATTACGTTCCAATCTTTTCTCCAGCGTAAAAAATCTTCTTGCTGCAATTTCAAAAGAAGAACCCAATTCTTGTAATTTGTCCGTAAATGGTAAACTAACCATATATTTACCATCATTCATCCTTCGAAAATTTGAAACAAAATGTTCCTCGCATGTAATTTCCTCCTCAGACTTGTGACATCTTTCCTCTATGTTCTCCAGCTTCCAAAATTTTTCCACTTGTTCTGAAAGTGAATCTCGAACCATATGACATCTCAGACTTGAACTTCCAGGAACTCCCACCTTTCCTACAACTATCCAACCAAGTTTAGTACTTTGTAAATAAAGTCGTGGTGCTGCTAAGGGAATTTTTCCATCTTGTAATAATTCATAAAAAATTTCTCCACCAACTAACGCATCAATTTTACCTGGTTTGTGGAAACTGGGATCCGATAATTGAATTTGAGAAGGAATGCTAAGATTATCTTTATTTATTGGGAAGTTGGGAAGGTGACTGGTAATGTGAGGAAGTACCATGAAAGAAAGTCTGCCTGCATATCCTGAAACATGTGATTTAAATTTTACATCTACCCATTCTGCGCTTTTTATTGCATTATTATTTACACCTTCAATAGACGAGTCAAATTTTCTTTTCTTTAGTCGTAATCGCGTTACACATTCTTCGGTAATTAAGTTTGGCTGAGAGCCACTGTCGAGTAATATTCTACATGAATGAGAATTTCCTAATGTGTCAAACAATCCTATATTTGCTGTAGACAATAAAACTCTTGACGCGTCTAAGACATGCATATTTTTTACATTTGATGAACTATCGCTATTTTGTATTTTTTCCTTATCTCGTTCAGCATGCAACAGCGTATGATGTTTCCTTCCACAAATGGTACAATTACTACAACGACATTCATTGATTCTATGATTACGCCTAAAACAGTTAAAACATAAACCTTTCTTTTTTACAATTTGAACTCTTTCATCTGTTGACAATTTTGTAAACTGCTGACAATTTTGAATGTAATGATTTTCGCTACACATCGGACAAGAAATTGGACCCTGAGTATTTACAAATGCTTTGCTTAAATTCCTTCTATTCGTATGAGTGTGCGACCCCCCACCAGCCGTCGACTTCAGAGGCTCTATTTGGTTATTACTGTCACTCTTAATAGTTTCGAGTATCTCGCATCTTGTCTTTAGAAATTTACTGAAACATTCAAAGGTAGGCATCGCACTCCCCGTTACCGATTTTTCCCACTCCGTCCGAGTGTCCCTGTCCAGCTTACCAGTGATAAGACAAATTAAGGGCGTATCCCAACTATCAGTGGGCTGGCCTAATACATTCAAAGCCCGCACATGTCTTAACATCGAGTCTACCAAATTTCTCAAATTAAACGAGGAATCTCTATTTGCATTAGGCAATTCAAAAATCGACTGCATATGGTTTTGAATAATTATGCGTTCGTTGTTGTATCGTTCGTTTAGTAAGTCCCAAGCTACATTATAATTATTATCAGAAGTTGACAAATTATCGATTACTTTTGCCGCGTTATCTTTTACATAAGCCCTTAAATATCTTAATTTTTGAATTTTTGGAATTGACGCATCCTCATGAATTATGGCCTTAAATGCATCTTTAAACCCCAACCAATCTTTATAATCCCCTGTAAAAGTTGGCAAATCAAGTTTCGGTAAAGGGAAGTGCGAACCAGAATGTATACTACTACCTCTAGAAGCCGTAAGCTCACGCAAAGTCGCAAGCTCATTTTCCCTTTGAAGTGCAAGTGCAGCTTCAAGCTGTGCGATTCGCTCCCGATTATGTCCCTGATCAACTTCCGATTCTTGAAATCTACTCGTTACAAATGTAGCTGAACGTTCTTTTATTAATTTCGAAGCTACTGCACAAAGACGAAAATAATTATCTTCAAATTCCATACGTTCAGTTTCGCGATTTGGATTCGGCACAAGTATTTCTAATTTACTTTGAGTTCTATCATAAATATCCCACGTCTCTTCTATCTTTGCTAATCTAAGTTTAAGTTCCTCTACATCCACAATATCGTTAAAATTTTCATTCGTGCATTTTTCTATATACGTTTTAAATTTAGTCAATCGAGTTTTGCAATTTGTCCTAGTCTGTCTCAATTCCTCTAACTCAGGCATTTTAATATCGTTATTATCGTCGATTAATTAATTACACGAAATTTACAAATATACAAAAGATTATAACAATTTTATTTATTTCTTACTCAGATGTTGTTGTTTTTCTGACCTTCAACCGCTTCTCTGTAGTGACTTGCTGCTTTCAAGCTGCTGTTTGAAGAACGCCTAAATTTTATTTCTCGAATTTATTCCTTAAATTTCGTTTCTTCTCTCTGGATTTTTCGCGGTTTTTTGTCCTTTAAACTTATAACACCTGATCTGAATAATGTCTTTCTTGTGAGTCGTGATCCTTATATATTTCTTAACACTCTTGCACTTGAATTTTTACTGAAGCTTCAGTTTTCCACTATTGTTTTTTCATTAAAAACTTCACTTAGTTTAGTTAACTTACAATTGTTCACAAACACGAATTATTTTCACTTTTTATTGTTCATTTTTATCTTCCCACCCTCTTATAATCAATTTTGTGGAAAAATCCGGCTCGAAGGACCATGAAAACGCGTGCAAATTAAATTTCCTTATATTTTTTATGTTGTTTATTTAACTGCCGCGTGGATGTTTAATTGTTCTTTGATCTAAATGATTATGAATTAAAAAACTTGTCTAAAATTAAAATAATGGTAAAATGTTCAGGTTAAAATTAATTCACAATTTGAAATTAAAAAACGTTTATTTTAAGTTGACAGACTGAGTGTTGGATCACGACTGACCTTCGTCAATGAATATACAAATTTCGACAATTTCACGATACACACACTAACAAAATTTCTACCACAATTAAATTCAAAATTATATACTTGTCGTCGACAGTTCAAATGAACGAAACATTTTTTGCATTCATATTCCTAAAAAAATTTAAATTTTTAAAAAATACTGAAATCTAATAAGACGTCAAAAACAAATACTATATTGATTAAGTAAATAATTCATTCTTTAATATATTTTGAATAATTGAAGTAATATTTTTACTAAAATTTAAATTTGAAAATAGAATAAAAATTGTTCATTTGAACTTCTGAGCTTTAAAGACATTATTCAAAATGTTTGAATTTTTGTGTATTTAAGTATATCTTCAAAGCTTATGTGATTTACAAATTTCATTACTCAAAATGTTTATAAAGTTCTGAACGTTCAAATGAACGAAATTTTTTTACATTCATAATTCTAAAAACATTTACATTTTTTAAAAATACTGGAATCTAATGAGAGACTTCAAAAACAAATACAACATTGTTTGAGTAAATAATTCATTTCTTAATATATTTTAAACAATTTAAGTAATATTTTTACTAAAATTTAAATTTGAAAATACAATAAATAATTATTCATTTGAACGTTCAGAACTTTAAAGACGTTATACAAAAGGTTTGAACTTTAGATATTTAAGTTTATCTTTTCATTATATATTTTTAAAAATTTATATAATTTGAAAAGATCTAAATAAAATATTTTTAATAACAAATTGCATTTAAAATCTTTGCTTAACTAATTCTATTAGTACCAAAATAAATCCTGACTAATACCTTTAGTAAATGTATTACCAATTAATTTAGTAACTGAGCTACTAATTCATTCAGTTGTACATTAGTTACCGATTGAATTAGTAGTTTTTGACTAATTCACAGTAAACGAATCCGCCCTATTTCAATTAGTCAAAAATGACTAATTCAGATTTAGAGAGCAGGCAACAGTTTTCCGTTAGATGTCTACTACTAATTACATTACAATTTTCCTTTAATTTTCTGCTAATTTTCCTTAATTTTCGCGTTTATTTTCAAACTAATTTTCTGAATTTTCTATATAATTTCGCAAATCATTTATGTTCCAAATTCCTATTGATTTTCTTTGAATTTTCCCTAATTCGTACATAGTGGGGAAATTTTCCGAATAATTTTAAAAGAACCTTTGTAGACTTTTTCAATTTTTTTGCAATACCTAAATCTTTTTTCGATAAAGACTTACCTTTTTCAGCACTAAATCGCCTACTGAAAATTCAAAATTTCTCCTACGTAAATTATAATAGTTAGCTTGACTATTGCTTGCTAAATCAAGATTTTCTGGACCTCGTTTTTAATTACATTTTTTAGTAATCTTTCTATTCCATTTTCCGTTAGCTTTTTTAATCATAACAATACTGTTCCTTGGTTCTATTATACCCTCGCGTAACATCCGATCAATTTCCTTTATTATTTCCTCTTTAATTTTCGGTGACACATAACAATATCTCTGCTTGATTGGATCTGCTCCTTGAGTATCAATTACGTGTTCTGATAGATGTGTTTGTTGAAGAATTTATTTAAGTAAGGGTAATCTATCTTTCAGTAATTTTTCGAGTACTTCCTGTTGTTCATCTGTAAGTTCAATAATTCCTGAACAAAATTCCTTGGGCTCCATAATTTCCTTCTTTTGTTATAATTTTCCTTGTATATTATTACAAATAATTGCGTTGTTATTGAAATTAATCCATTTCGAATATAAAGGTTTTTTAAATTTATTTTCCGTTGTCTTAATTTTCTTTTCCTGGACATTTTCTCTTATCATTTTCGCAGATTTTTATCGTCCAATTATTTTCTGACACAATTCCGCCTGTATATATCATTTTTGTTTTCTCGGATTTTTTATGAAATTTTTTTATGGTTTCTCAGTTTCGTCTAAACTTTGGTCCATCACTGAAATTTCATAAAAATTGGATAAAGGAATTTCCATTAATTTTGGAATTTGATTAGAGCTTGTTTGGGGTTTTTGGGAAAATGGTATTTTCGGAATTTATTCGGGTTTTTTATTTTCAACTAATTTTTTTTGTTTTTTTTCCTAAAGAAAATTTTATATTATTTTCTTGTTTTCCTCTTTCTGTGCTGGACCATCCCGTTTGTGTAGATTTTTACTGATTTTTCTTAATTTTTGTTGAGTTTTTATTTCCTCAGCGTGGTCCGTATTATCCTTTTGGAACAATTTTCCTGTGTTTGTTCCGATAGTGTGCTATCTTTCTGGAGAATCTGCCCAATGCCAAGAATCTTTTTGAAAATCCAAAATAATTTCCAATTTTCTAAGAATGTCGATACCCAAAATTGCACGTCTTCCTATTCCTGGGACAATTCCGAAAGTGAGATCTTCTGTTTTTTGACCCATCGTTATAGATATTGTTACTTTTTCTATAATTGTCAAAGTTTTTCGTTCCCTGCAGAGGAACGATTGCTCACAGCTACCTGCATATTATCTCTATTTTCCGTTTTGTCTTCCTTAGAATTTTCTATCATTTTTCTGTCGGTACTACCGTCTGTAGAATTGTCTGGTGGAAATGTTATTTTCAGTTGGTTATTATTATTCCCTTGAAAATAATTTATATATTATTTTGGTGAAAATCGCGAGTTTCCTCTAAATCCTTTCCTAAAAAAGACAGTGCATGCAAAGCACATGAAAATGTATCGAAATATCTTGATGGTTGAAAAAATCGAATGTAAGAAAAAATGAACTTTGCTTTCCAGAGCATCTAAATCAATATTAATTTTATGAAAATCACCTTAAATTATTTTTCCACATATATATTTTGCATAACTTACTTAATTGGAATAAATATACACTTGCAAAGAATTTATTTGTTGTAAATGTTTGTAGCTGTCATGAATCAGAAACGAATATAAGCTACATTTAGTTAAAATAACCTGATTGGGCCAAGAAAAAATAGCGCGCGGTTTTTAAAATAATAAAATTTATTAAATTATAATAAATTAAATTATTATGAAAATTTTATTTTTACTTTGAATAAAAAAGTCTTTTCAGTTGAAAAAAAATTATTCAACAATTATTATTATTTTCAGACAAATTCTACAAATATAATAGATTACTATTTTTCTGTTTGAAACTTTCTCTATAATCACATGCCTTTTTGCATTTTGTTAACAATATTATTAAATATTTGATAAAATAATTGTAATAAATTATGAAACATAAATTGAATAAACAAAAAATAGAAGCAACGGAGACAGCCAAAGGCCGTCAGAGGCGGTAGTTTTTTTTAGAATTTTCATTACTTGATGCTGAATTATTACTCTTTTTATTATTGTCACTATCTCTTTTTTCTGCTGTTATTAGGAAAAGTTGTCCACGTATCTTAGATTTGTTCATTTCCATTTCCAATTATTTTCCTAAGCTTTCTAATTCCTTGACGGTTTCGAAATCACTACGCTGAATATACATTTTATATTCTATTCTCAAAGGGCATAGGGGGTTAAGCATGTAAAAGTTGCCCACGCATATTTTCGGTTCAAATTAATACCATACATTGCTACCCATATGAGTATAAAAACCTGCAAGTATGAACCCTGAAATCGCTTTTTTTGGAAGTTATGGAGGGGGAAAGGAAAATCAAAAAACCTATTTTTCTCGAAAACTACTGACCCGATTTTAATGACCTTGGATATGTTAAAAATACAGTTTAAAAAATACCTTATAGTGTCCCATTTAACGTATATTTTTTTCAAATTTTTAATAAAATACTTTTTGAGAAAAATGATTTTTTTAACCGTGTTGACTGTACCGTGTCAGTTTTAGCGCTTGAAACATTAGTCAAAATACCAGAACTCAAAAAACTTAACTTTTTTTGTGTGGTCAGAAATTTTTGAAATTCTTAAATACTGATCTAAAGTTATAATAGTAGGATAGAAAATGTAGAAGTGTGTTACTGAAATGCACTTTGATGTGTTTATGCACATAGAAGTGCATAATTATGCGCATTATAACACACTTGTTTTTATAGTGAATCTGAGAAACGTCTGCAGTTAGCCTATAATTACAGTTTTCGGAATTCACCACGAGAAGGTTGCAGTACGATTTTGAACTCCGTAACGGGGTGCTTTTTTAATCAAAGAAAAAGCCTGTGCTTAATTTAGTAGTAAAGACTTCATAAATTAAGCAGAGCTTTTTACTGTGAACGTGAGTCCCCTCGCCTCTCACGAAATCAAGCTATTGAACAATTTTAAATAACGGGGTGCTTTTTTAATCAAAGAAAAATGCTGTGCTTAATTTAGTAGTAAAGACTTCATAAATTAAGCAGAGCTTTTTACTGTGAACGTGAGTCCCCTCGCCTCTCACGAAATCAAGTTTCATTGAAGTGAGAGTATCTTAGTCTTCCTCACTGTCACTATCAATTACTGGAATATGGTTAGTTTTCTTGAATATTTCGCTAAGAATTTCTGCTGGTCTTAAAATTCTTGACAAATACCGGGCATGACTTAAATAATAAACAATAGCTGCTACATGAGAACAATATCCAACTGTTCGACTGCCATTGTCACATTCACAATAGTAACGTATCAGGCCAGAGAAACCAATAGAATTTGGCTTATATTCCAAAAAACATCTGTACGTTGTACGTGAAACGTGTCGTGAGGGTACTCTAACTTTTAGAATATTTGACTGATCTTTAACGAATTCTAGTTTTATTTGATCACTTTTGTCCATCATCTCCGCTAAATAGGATACAGCTTGAGCGAGCTGGTAGGCACCAGTAAACATAACTTTCAAATCTCGTTCCGTCATTTCTGGGAAATCTTGGATATCATCCGATGAAACTATTTGAAAAGTTAATTTACGACGAAGCCAGCCATTTTTCTCTACATCACTTGCTAATGTGTTTGGTTCATTTTTTTGATTCTGCATTCGTTGTCAAATATTATCAAACATTTCAACATCAGAATGAAGTCTTTTTCCAAACATATTGTTTAGAAATGAAGTTATTCTGAAAAAAGATCCTACTTTTGCTAATAATTTATTGTCAAGTTTATGGTCTAGAATTCGGTATTTCTGTTTTATGCAGCCATGAACGGATTTAACTGCCCAACGAATTTTTGTAACGAAACGCGATTCGTTAGATTCTTCCGTAGACAGTTGTTTTCGCTTCCCTTTTAAAGCAGGCATTAAAACTTAAAATTTTTTTGTTCTAAGATAGATTTTACATTGCGGAATCCTCGATCAAGAACAAAAATATCACCTTCTTTCATGACTCTACATAAACCATTTGGATCTTCAATGATATTCTTTAAAATCTCCGCATCGTTTTGATTTGCTAGGTATGGTCCAAGCATATCAACAATGAAACCATCAGTTGTACATATGGTAAATGGTATACATAGAGGAACTTTTTTTGGACCAGAATAAGATTTTCTTTGGTATTCATTGTTGGTGCTTTTCTGGTGCCGAGCGTACGTGCCGTCGCATATCAAAAATAATAATGCTCGTCATCAAGTTGGAAAATAGAAGCCGTCATTTTATTAGAATTTCCTGATCTTAATTTAAATAAAAAGATAACAAGGGCTTGAATTACAGATCGAGACTGAGTATTGCGAAGGGAAGTTAACATATCTCTTATTTTAATGAGATTATCCCACTTGAACCCTGTGAAAACTTCTATTTGTTCTTCTGGCATACTGAATTCACCCACATGCATTAATAAAGAAGAATCGCATCTTAAAGAAAGAGTCTTCATTAATTTAGATAACTCTAACTGTGTAAGAGTTGACCTATAAGAGTAAACCTTCAAAAGCCTGAGAACTTCTTCATAAATCCTGTTTTTTATTAAATGCCTTCTGCAACACCGATTACCCGATGGAATATAAATTCTTGTTTTAATGTATGTTGAAATGCGAACTTCTTCGGGGATTACTATCAAATCATCATTTAAAGAACAGATACAGCAATATTTATGAGTGGATACTGTACGTGACATTGCAATTTCAACAAGTTCAGGCTCAGAAATCCTTTCTTTTGATTTAGAATGCACTTCGAATGTCGGGTCTTCTCTATTCAAATCAGAAGATGTAACTTCTTCAGTTTCAGAATTGTTATAATTGTCAAGAACTTTTTTCTGATAAATAGATAGTCGACAAGAGCCACACAAAACATCATTGATCTTTGGAAAAAGCAGAAGAAAGTTTTAACGATGAAGTATACTTTTTAACTTCCGTTTCATCTTTTATAATTTTTTTTACCTCTCAAATTTATGAAGAATTTGTCGCAACCAGCACACTTAAAGTTAATGTTTGCCATAATTAATAATATATATTAATAATAACATATAATATAAAAGAACTTACCTGCTCACTATAAACTTTCTATAAAATGTGAAAATCCGAAAAGAAATTTTTTTTTGAAAAAAACTTGTAATAAAATACAAAAAAAATATTGACACTTACCTGCCTTTGGTGACGAAGAAGCTGTGAAAATACTCTAGATATAATATAAAACAACTTACCTGCTCACTATAAACTTTCTATAAAATGTAAAAATCCGAAAAGAAATTTTTTTTTTGAAAAAAACTTGTAATAAAATACAAAAAAAATATTGACACTTACCTGCCTTTGGTGATGAAGAAGCTGTGAAAATACTCTAGATATAATATTTAAATACTATATCCTAAGTGATCAGCAGAATAAAAATGTACATGAATGTACATGATAAGTAGAAGTACACTAAAACGTCAATCGAGAACAGACGAATGTGTAGTGCTGTTCTCGATTGACGCGATCTTTATCGCTCGAAAATAAAAACACTCAGGGCCGTATGAAGTGCCTTGCGCAACAATGTGAACTTTATCTAGGGAATTTTCACTAGTGGGGCACTAAATACACCTTAAATTTAAAAATCACAAGTACGACACTTGCGTCAGTCATAACCTAAATTCTACCCGCTTCCCCACTTCCCCTCAAGTGTTCGCAAGCACTGTTTTCGACTGACATGTTCTCGATTGACGCTTTAGTGTATTTTCAAATTGTAACAATTTCCAAAAGAGTTCACAAACTTTTTACAATCTTATTATTGAGTGCATAAACAAAAACTTCGCTTGCATAAATTATTTGTAACAATTTTCTTATTGCTTCTATAATTATTTGATAATTAAGTTCTCCTTATAAGAAAATAGAAACTCAATGCGATGTCTGATCCTGATCCATGCACCCCGTTACGGAGTTCAAAATCGTACTGCAACCTTCTCGTGGTGAATTCCGAAAACTGTAATTATAGGCTAACTGCAGACGTTTCTCAGATACACTATAAAAACAAGTGTGTTATAATGCGCATAATTATGCACATCTATGTGCATAAACACATTAAAGTGCATTTCAGTAACACACTTCTACATTTTCTATCCTACTATTATAACTTTAGATCAGTATTTAAGAACTTCAAAACTTTCTGACCACACAAAAAAGTTAAGTTTTTTGTGTTCTGGTATTTTGACTAATGTTTCAAGCGCTAAAACTGACACGGTACAGTCAACACGGTTAAAAAAATCATTTTTCTCAAAAAGTATTTTATTAAAAATTTGAAAAAAATATACGTTAAATGGGACACTATAAGGTATTTTTTAAACTGTATTTTTAACATATCCAAGGTCATTAAAATCGGGTCAGTAGTTTTCGAGAAAAATAGGTTTTTTGATTTTCCTTTCCCCCTCCATAACTTCCAAAAAAAAGCGATTTCAGGGTTCATACTTGCAGGTTTTTATACTCATATGGGTAGCAATGTATGGTATTTATTTGAGCCGAAAATATGCGGGGGCAACATTAACATGCTTAACCCCCAATGCCCTTTTCGTACGTTTCGTTACATCTGGTCATTTTTCAATCTTAATTTTTATCTCTATGTTTAATTTTTTTTTCTCTCCCACGTTTCTTATCTTCTTAAAGAAAAACAACATCTGTATATTTAAAAAATCATGTTCTTTCTTGTACTCATCGACTCATAATGTATCTGTTTTTTCTCTTGTTTCCTTTTTAAGCACATAATGAAACGTGAAACCGTAGTGGTCAACATTTACCAGAATGCACTTTTTCCAAAAATCTAAGAAACTGTAACATCTGTAAGCAATAAAATTATAAAATACAACCATAAAAAACTTTTCGAACTCTACAAGTGCATTCTCCAGATGTCGACCGCTGGGGTCCTTTTCCTTTCATTTTCGGTTTTCTCACGACAGGTCTTGTAGTCCCTATCGCTAAAGAACCTGGTTGCAATAAAATTCGTTTTGGTTCCCAATTTATGTATGTACAAGTGCACCAGAAATGCACATGTTCGATATATATATATATATATAGTATGAATGAATGAATAAAATATTTTAGACATAATATATATTTCTAATAACAATTAACTACAATAATTAATTTCATTATTATTATTATTATTATTAATAAATAATTTAAATATTATTTTTCAATCATTTATATTAAATTTTATTAACCCTGGCGGATTTGATTTACGTAAATTCGACCCAGCTGGGGCGAATCTAAGTCGAATCTAAGTCGAATTTATGTAATTATCAAAAAAAAGCTTTAAATTGATGAAAATTTATAAAAATTAGTATTGTGAGGTTAAATGAACATTTATAGAGTTAATTTTTGTAAGAATTTTAATTATTAACGTGATAAATAATAAATAATCACTTGATATGTGCAAGTGGTAACTGTAGATTTTAACTCGTTGTCAGTTTTCATAATATTTTCAAGAAATTATTGTAAAATGTGTGAAAAAATAATTTATATTTAATAGAAATTGCAAATTTTATTAAATTATTTTATTATTTATCGAGCACAGTTTAAAATAATTGCAATTTGATTTTAAAAAAAAGTTTTCTTGAAAGTGATAAGAACTCTACTATACCGACAGCAAGAAAATATTTTCAGGTGAGTAAAGTTATTGTAGCGTGTAGTTATATTGTGACTAAAAGATGTCGCTTTAGTTTCTATAGTGATGAATATTCATGAATATTTGATCATGAGATTCGATGTTCCTGTCTGATCACTATAGAAACTAAAGCGACATCTTTTAGGCACAACAAAACTACACGCTACAATAACTTTACTTACCTGAAAATATTCTCTTGGTGTCGGTATAGTAGAGTTCTTATCACTTTTAAGAAAACTTTTTTTTAAAATTAAATTGCTATTATTTTAAACTGTGCTCGATAAATAATAAAATAATTTAATAAAATTTGCAATTTCTATTAAATATAAATTATTTTTTCACACATTTTACAATAATTTCTTGAAAATATTATGCAAACTGACAACGAGTTAAAATCTACATTTACCACTTGCACATATCAAGTGATTATTTATTATTTATCACGTTAATAATTAAAATTCTTACAAAAATTAACTCTATATATGTTCATTTAACCTCACAATACTAATTTTTATAAATTTTCATCAATTTAAAGCTTTTTTTTGATAATTACCTAAATTCGACTTAGATTCGCCCCAGCTGGGTCGAATTTAGGTAAATCAAATTCGCCAGAGAAAAAACTAGTAATTGTCGAAATTTATAATGAATGATTGTTTAAAATTATTAATATAAATAAAATTAATAATAAAAATTATAAAAATTATAAAATTAATAAATAAACAATTAAAATTTAATACAATTTAACAATAATTAAAATATATTGATATTTTACAATAAATAATTATAAATAATTAAAATTTTAACTAATTACAACTATAATTTGAATGTTAGGTTAGATTATTATACAAATTTGTTAAAATTCACAATAATTATAAAAAATTATAAATAAATTAAATCTAAGAAATGAATTATTCTTAAAAATCGTCGTAGAACCAAAATTCAAAAAAGGATATGTAAATTAAATCAAATAATAATTGTTAATAACAAACTATAATAAAAATTATTATTGTGTATAACAAAAATTTAATATAATTGTAAAAAGATGCAAAATATAAAAGATCTCCCCTTCTTTGAGATTTTATCCCTACTTTTGGAAATCTGTGTCCTTAAAGGAACACCCACAAGTTTCGACCCCCTAAGGGTTGGGTCAGTGGGGCCCAATAGAAAGAAAATGTAAATTAGTTTTCTCCATTTTTTCTTACGAATTTTTACCATTTTCTTTGAGAAAAACCAATAATAAGTTTTCTCAACTCCCTTTCTTCTCCGCCTACAAGAAATTTCCCTTTCTACAATAAATCTCTCCCTTCCTCAAACTCCACCCCAAAACTCAAAATTTGTAGTGGGGACAAACCTTTAAAAACGTATGTTTCCCTAAAATCTTCAGTCATTCCAAAATTTACATTTCTGCCTTCAAACTCATAAAGAGTCATCCAAACAGTTATTCCAAGATTTACATTTCTACATTCAAACTCATAAAGAGTCATAAAATAGTTATTTTCAACATTCAAATTCGTACTCAAATAGAAATTTTAAAAGTTATTGAAATTTTATATTTTCAAATTCTCAAAAGTTCAGTGAGTTTTCTACAATTATTACCGAACTATAAAAAATCAAGGAAGAACGATTAATCCAATATATTTTGCATCTTGAGGGAAAATTATCTTTGATAAATAAAAAGTAAGTTTTTAAATTATATTTACTATCTTTACCTTATTTCTTTTTGAAAAAACTTCTTTCCCTTTCTAAAATCTTTCACAATTTCACAATTCCAATGAATACTGCCGTATTAAAGCTGGCGGTTATTCTTTAAAATTGTATTATTTTCACCTATGTGTTTCCTAATTATTTCAACCTTTGATTCCTAAATTTGTTAACGTCACTTTATATAGTTGTGACTAACAAATTTTACTCCTTATTTTATGTATTCCCTTTATTTTTCAATTTTCTATAAGAAAATTCAATAGAGATAAAATATCCAAAATCAATTCCCAAGCTATTGGATGAGAATCCAGGCTTAAAATTGTAATTAAATTTTTATAACTATAATTTTAATTTAAAATATAAAAATTAAATTTTTATTATTTGTTATAAAAATTTTTAAAATATTATTTATGTTGCATTACGTAACATAGATTAAATTTTCTTTTCTGTAGAATTTTCTATGTATCTTCATTATTATTGATTTTTATTCGCAATGAATTATGTACCAGTCCAAGTAAATTTTGTTACTTGTCCTTACGATCAATCACATAGAATTTCTAAAGCCAAAATTACATTACACTTAATTAAGTGTAGAAAAAATTGTAAAGAATCGAATAAAATTGTAGATTGTCCTTATAATAAACTCCATTCAGTATATGAGAAAGAATTAAGTTATCATATTGATTATTGAAGTAAAAATTATTTGCGTTGATTGTCATATACTTTTGCGCCATTTTCTTTTTTTTCATCATTTAGTACTATTCTTCCTTTTGAAATTTTCGTGCGGTATCTCCTAAACGCTAAGTTAAGTCCCTCGCGATTTTTAATCGATCGATTTAATCGATCGGGCGCAACACGGCTTCACATTTTTAATGATAATTCGATGACGGAATAATATTTTTTAATTTTCTAAAATTTATTTTAAAGCTGAAATTCTAGCGAAGATTTATGTGGTTTTAAAAATTTTTTATCTAAATTTTTCTAGATTTTTGAAAATATTGAAGTCAAGAGACCAAAATTAGAAAATTTGATTATATTTTTTCCATCTTTCTTACTCTACAACACAGAAAATTATTAACAGAATGGCTTCAAACATAGCTTATTTTATTCAAAATTTAATAAGCTTTCTAACCGTTTTTGAGTTTTTTTTGTATCTCTTTTTGTTGCAGAAATATGATTGAAAAAGTGATAACATGTTTTTTCAGAGAGTCGCGTGTAATCGTCCTGATACTTCTGGACGGTACTGTATATTCCCAAAGAGGATTTTATTACGAAAATCTTTATATTCTCATCGAGGATCAATTTTACAACGAATTTTTATATTCCCAAAGTGGATTTTGTTTATTCCCATTGAGGATTCTTTTATTGAAACGAAATCTTGTATATTCCTATTTATAATTCTTTATTTTGAATATTCCCAAAGAGGATTTTGTTACATCCCGGAAACAATTTTCCCTAATTTTCCTTAAAATAAGACATTTTATATAATTCTATGATAATTTTACAATACTTAAACTATATGTCTTATTTTAATGTATTTATTTATGTATATATTGATAGGATAGAGTGTGGAAACGAAATCGATCTCAAAAGAGATATGACATTCGTTTTCACCATAAAAGTTCAGAAAGTTGAAAAGCTAAAAATAGGATATATGTAAGCAAAATGTGAAGCAAGTTCGAGCTTGTTTGTTTATACGCGTGAAGAATGTGAAGGTTGTGAAGATCCAAGTGTAATATGATCTTCAAAAGCCCATTGTCAGCATATAAAAGAGAGAATTCAGAAAGAAGAAGATTCAATGTCATACATGCGATGTAGATCATTACCATATAAGGAAAGTGATTCTATTTATAGATCACCCCTTCCTCAATAATATGACATTTCTCCCACTAATTAGCATAATCGACTAGTATATAAACAAGAGCTTTTTCCATAAAGCTTGTCAGAAGTTCCGGTGCAATCTCTAACATCGTAGAGCGACCCTTCAGTTTACTTTCGCCCTAATTATTGTATTCTTTCCTGATAGCCAATAGGTGCAAGTTAATTTGACTTTTCACTTAGAACATAGTTCTTTCCTGATAGCCAATAGGTGCAAGAGAAGCAAATTAACACTTAGAATCAATAATTTAATAGAAATAACTGTCGTATTTATAACTATAAATACTAAAGAAATCTTGCATTATCTCTTTTTCTAAATTTGTCAATTTAGTATATGTTGCTTCTCTTACACCTGCTATAAAATTCATTCCTGTCAAAGGTGCGAGTGACGAGAAATAACAATAAAGAATATTGTAATTCTTTAAATAGTTATAAAACAATCTAAGTCGCTAAAGTTACACAAGTGCGACCAAAACGAACTATTTCAAATCAAATCAAAACCAATTTATAACGACTAAGCTATAATCATCGATTTATCCGACTTCATTGCTAAAAGTAAGTAAAAGAATTGTAAACTTGTATCATTATTGTATAATCATTACTATATAATTATTATTTAATCAATAAATGTTATAAAAGGGAATATTTGACTTGTTATTGTAACGCAAAACCCGTAGTTTTGACAAGTGACCACGATCATACATAAAAATAAATATCAGGCTTTACCAACCTGATTAATCAGCCTTATTACATTCAAGTAAATAAAATTCATTTTATTTAAAAACCACGCCTAGTTCGGAACGTAACAGATTATTATTAAAAAGAAATTTCTAAATTCCTAAAGAAGATAATTTATTTGAATTTTTATAGACTCAAAAAGAGGACAATTACTTATTTTATCTTTTAATCATTATTATTAACAAATTCTATTTAAAATTTTTTTTATTATCACTACTATTTTGAATTTTTTTAAAAATTGAATTCTATTTTAAAATATTGGGGTTTATTGTGTCAATGGTACATATAATTACTTCTAAACTGAAGAATAAAATAATTAATTTTGACAATTTAATTGACACAAAATCTGTTTCCCCTTTTTCCAACGTTATTATTATTACCAAAAAAGAGAAAATTACTACTAAAAAAGTAGGGTTCCTTATTTCCTTTTCCCAAATCAATTCCAAAGTCTTATAGAAATAATCAAGAGTAAATAAATTTATTTCAAAAAGAAAATATATATTTCTCTTTCTGACTTAAATTTTTCATTCATATGCGCGGTATCATAACTGCAGCCTTGAATATCTTGTTTCAATTCGAAAAATTCAAAGGATTATTATTTTTCTTCTTGATTTATTAAGGGAAAATTAATTTTTAATTTCTATCTATCAAATAGACAATATAATACATTCTATTTTTGTAGAGTAAGAAAATATCCTTTTTAATGCCTAAAATTCCTCCTAATAAAATTTCCTCAAATCGTAGGAAAAGAGGAAACAGAAAATTTGCAACTATTCTTAGTAGTGCAATTATTTATAACAATTTGATAAAGGAACCAATTAAAAATGTACCAGTGGCTATAGTAAAGCCCATTATTAGACAAAAATTAATAGAACAAACAATTATTCCAACTACAGAATCAATTGATTTAACTATAGAGGAAGTACATGTTTTACCTCCAACAGTAGAAAATTTTATTAGAAATATAAATATTGAATTAATAGAAATTGATTTGAAAAAGATTTATTTTAATTTGTTCATTTTCTTTGAATTTCTTTTTTGTTTGTTTATAGTGTCTGGGTATTCTACGATCCCTCGAAAATTTTCTCGCAAGCAGAAAAAAAGTTATAATAAAAAATTTTTGATGCAAAAAGCTCTTACTGGAGAAAAATGGCGTCCTTTAGATGAACTCCGTAGTTTAAGGAGGGCAAATAAAGAAAAGGCTGCTGCAGAAGCAGAAAAATTAAAATTAAATTTGCGTAAATCGTCACAACCCATAAAAAATAATGTTATTGACCCTAGTGTCTATAAAAGTTTATCTTTAGACACAAAAATAGCAATTATTCGGAAAAATTTATGTAACCACATGTTAGTACCGGATAAGTGTAATAATTGTATTAAAAAATTTAAAAGAAGTTTTAAAATCCCTAAAATTAATAAAAAATAAATTTATGTAAAATTATATATGAATAATAAAAGGATAACAAGGAGTCAAGCAAAAGAGGATCTTGAATTATTTAATGAGATAGAAGCATTTAATCCTTTTTCTACTGCTAAACAAATTCCAAGAACTCCTCCTAAAAATTCCCCACCTCAATCTTCCTCACACACTCCTGAACCTGATATATCATCCGACTGTAGTACAGATTTTGAAAATACTATATTACAATCCAATCAAATTACTCCTTCCACAACAGAAACAGGAAGTAACCAAATATTTCATTCAACTCCTCATAGGAATTTATTGTCAGAATTGTCTTCGTTGGAAGAATCTACTATTCGAGTAGATCATATAGGAAACGAAACTACCCTTCCTAACCTAAAAACAATGAATCAAAATCCTGTCGCTATGGTGCTTCCCACCAATCAAACTGTTAGTTTGGCAGACGCCTTAAAAATTGTACCTGATTTTGATGGAACAAATATCTCAGTTTATGAATTTTTGCGTGGCTGCTCGGAGGCCAAAACTATGATAGGCGCAGCAGCTGAAGTTAATTTAGTAAAATTAATACGAACCAAAATTTTTGGCGAAGCTAGAGAAACTATATTAGGTCAAGAATTCACTACTATAGAAAATTTGGGTAATTTTCTAAAAGATATCTATTCTGCAACAAAATCCGTTAAACAATTATATGGAGAATTAGGTAATGAATTTCAAAAAGAAAACGAGATGTTCTAACCTTTGCAAATAGGATCCGGGATATAGGAAGTAGGATCTTAGAAGCCCAAAGAGTTTCTGGGGGGGGGGAGTTAATGATGCTCTTAGGGAAGAAACTCAAAATGATATAATTTAATGTTTTAAAGATGGCCTTTTGCCAGAAATTGAACAGAAAATGACTAATCAATCTAATTACGGAGGCTATTAAAATTGAAAAAAAATTAATAATTCAAAAAAATAGGAGACAATCAAATAATGAAAATAGAAATTTTTAACGTCGAGATGTTTATACCACATTTCCGTTAGTAAATGGCGAGTCAAATCAAAATCCCATTGCACTAAAATATTGTAATATTTGTAAAAATAATAGTCATAATACTTCTGAATGTAGTCAATCAAGACCAATTAAAGAAATCATCTCGTGCCAAATTTGTGACCGCCCAGGTCATTCTGCATTAAATTGTTTTAAAATCGCTAAATGTCAAAAATGCCAAAAAATTGGACATGATGCTAAATTTTGTAAAGAAATCCCTGTGAATAATTTCTTTTGTCAAATTTGTAATAAACCTGGACATGTTGCTAAGACATGTTTCCAAAATCCACTAGTAAAAAATAAACAAACTCCTATGGAGTCTAGAGCACGTTTAACATGTCAAATTTGCAATCAAATAAGACATACAGCGGCTACTTGCAAAACAAATTTCAATTCAACTCCAATGAAAAGTATAATTCGGGAAACGGTCAGAGTCCCCGTCAACAGAGCGCAAATCAAGGGACTTTACCACTTCAGAAGCACTCAATCCATGTGATAGAGTCCGAAGACCTAACGTCCGAATTAGTACCATAAATAAAATTCAAGAAGTTTATAGTCCCTATATTACTATGAAAATGGAAAAATCTTTTAAAACAGTTTCATCATTATTAGATACAGGTGCGGAAGGTAATTTGATAAAATTAAAAGCCGTGCCAGAAAAACATAAAATTAATGATTCAGTTATTTACAATCTTAATGGTATAAGAGGTGAAATATCAGAAACTCTAGGATCCATTAAAATAAAAATTTTAAATTATTACGTTGAATTTATTGTAGTCCCAGACTACACTTCAATTCCTTATGATGGTATTTTGGGTACCGAATTCTTTTTCGAAACAAAATGTAAAATAAATTTAAAATCACAAAAACTAGAAATTGATAATCATAGAATTCAATTAAAAAGATTGCCTAAAAACTCAAATGCTTCTTCTAACATTCATTCTTCAAAAATACAAATTAAAGGTAGATTACCTGTTCTAACAATACAACACGCGTTAAGTGGCAATAAAGAAGATTTTTTAATTGACACGGGAGCTGAATATAATATAATAAAAGCCTGGATGTTACAAGAAAATGATGAAATTGACATAGAAAAGAAAGTAATACTAAAAGGAATAGGACCTAATATTACCATCACATTAGGAAAACTAGATTTAGATATTTTCGAAATAGAATCAGAACTTCAAGTGGTAGAAAACAATCTTAATTTACCCTGTGAAGCCATTTTAGGATCAAACTATCTTCAAAACGGTCAAGCAATAATTGATTTTAAAGATTCCAATGTAGAAATTCAGGGTCAACGACACCCATTTCATTATAAATTTAAAGAAAAAGATGTCGATGTCAAAAAGATTTTAGAAAATTTAAAAGATGTAGAAAGTAATGCAGAAAAACATATCTTTTGTGTTACTGATGTTGAGATAAATGAAGATCTTAACATTAGTACATACGAGAATGATTTTTTACATGAATCAGAAACTTTTATTTCAGAAGAAGAACCCGGTGATGAATTGTCAGGCACTAACAGGGTAATGCATAGAATTCCTACCACTAACGACACTCCAGTTTTTTCAAAACAGTATAAATTCCCCCATGCCATGAAACAAGAAATTATGAAACAGGTCCAAGAATTATTAACTGCAGGTATAATTAAACCCTCAAATTCACAATATAGTACACCTCTTTGGATAGTTCAGAAAAAACCAGATTCAGAAGGAAATATCAAATGGAGAGTAGTTCTAGATTTTAGAGCTCTTAATGAAAAAACTATAGGAGACGCTTATCCTTTACCTAATATAACAGAAATTTTTGATCAAGTAGGGGGCGCTAAATACTACTCAGTTTTAAATTTAGCTAAAGAATTTTTACAAATCAAAATGGATCCTAGAGACGCTCATAAAACAGCTTTTAGTACTCCTTTTGGACATTATGAGTTTACTCAAATGCCTTTTGGACTCAAAAATGCCCCTGCGACATTTCAAAGACTAATGGACAATGTGCTTAAAGGTCTACAAGGCGAAATATTATTCGTGCATTTAGACGATATAGTAATATATGCGAATTCTATCGAAGAACATGACTATAAATTAAATCTTTTGATGTAAAGATTAGCAGAAGCAGGATTAAAATTACAGGTAGATAAATGTGAATTTTTAAAACAAGAAGTAAATTACTTAGGCCAAGTTTTAAATCAAAAAGGTTTGGGTGTAGATAAAAAGAAAATCGAAGCTGTACAAAAATTCCCCATACCGGAAAAAGTTAAAAACATTCGCGAATTTTTAGGATTGGCCGGTTATTATAGACGATTTATAAAAGATTTTGCTAAAATTGCTAAGCCATTAACTAAATTATTACAAAAAGATGTTCTATTTGAATGGAATGATAAAGCTAATGAATCTTTTGAAACTTTAAAAAACATGTTATGTAATGCTCCTCTTTTGCAATTTCCTGATCTCAAGGGGGGAACACCAGTTGTAACTTTCGAAAAATCAATTTTTTTTTGTAAATTTTCTTAAAGTATACATATTTAGAAATGTGTCTGTAAATTTCAAAGTTGATCCGGTGAAAAATAAATGAGATATACAGAACACTGCAGCGGTGAGTCCCGTGGCTTCTTACAAGGTGGCCAGCCATACCTGACCCTAACGACAGATGGCAGCAAATTGGCATTTTAGAATCGGCAACCACTGCCGATTCGTGATCGAAGGATTTTTTTTTATGCAAAACTTTTTTTTATATAGCTGAAAATCGACCGTATTTTTTAACGAAAATCATACTTTTGATTTTGACAGGTCGCCATTTTGTCAAATTTTTTTTTTTAAATCCTTCGATCACGAACTAGATAATCTTATAATAAATGTAAATCAATTTAATTTTTGTATTTCAGGCGAAGTATACTTGCAGAATGCTGGTCACCGCAATTCGCCTTTTTTCTTAAGGCGCCACTTCAATGGCTCATATCTCCAAAAGTTTTTTTTAAAAAATTTTTTTTTTCTTTTAAATTACAGCTTTTTACATGTACTTTTAACTAATAAATAGTATTCTTTAAAAAGATTCATTGTTCTTTTGGAAAATATTCTTGTAAAAAGCATTATTTGTTGAGTTACAACTGGTGTTCCCCCCTTAATAAACCTTATAACATAACTACAGATGCTTCAGGTTATGCAATTGGTGGTATTTTATCACAGTGTGAAATCGGAAAAGATAAACCTATAGCTTATTTTTCTAGAGTTCTTAGAGGTCCTGAATTAAATTATGAAGTTTACGAAAAGGAAGCCAAGGCAATCATCCAACCCAAATGATTCCTTAGAAAAACAGAATTCTAAACAAAATGAAATGACAACTCAAAAAGAGATTGTTAAAGTCCCAGATTCCTTAAACAAAAAATATCCCAAACGTAATTTGAAAAAACCAAAACCTGTTTATGTTGAAAGTGACGAGGAAATTATTGAAGAATTAGTTGAGAAAACTAAACTCCTCCCCACCCCCAGAAATGACGCGAGAAAAAGAAGAGATTCACGTGAATACTCGGATCGCGAAAACGAACAATTAAGAATTCGTAAGAACCCCTTTCCAAATCCAGAAAAAAAGTCGAAAAAGAGAAGATACTTCCAGCAAAATTCGGATGATGAATCAATAAGCAGTAGTGCTTCAGATTTATCAGAAGAATCCTTTAAAATTGAATCGAAATCAATGAAAACAAACATTATTAAAACTCAAATACCAATTCAGTATAGGCAAGCCAATATTGCTTATTTTGTTTCAACTAATGGGTCACCATGTGACGTAGGTGCTAAAAGGTTAATAGAACTTTGGAGAAACGCGAAGAATTTTTCTATGAATTCCATAAATGTCCTATAGGGGGACATAAAGGTGTCAGCAAGACATATAACAGAATTCGACAGAAATATTACTGGGAACGACTAAAAGACGACGTCACAAGACGGATACAACAATGTTTAGACTGTCAATTAAAAAAATTAGTTAGACTCAAAACAAAACAACCTATGGTTATAACTGATACCCCAGGAGTAGCTTTAGAAAAAATTGCTATGGACATTGTAGGTCCTTTAAAGAAAACTCAGAAAGGAAATGAATATATATTAACTATTCAAGACCTATTTTCAAAATTTTGTTTAGCAGTCCCTTTGTCTAATACTCTTTCTAGTACTATTGCTGATGCTTTTATAAAAAAATTTATTTGCGTTTTCGGAAGTCCTAAAATAGTATTAACTGATCAAGGAAGAAATTTTTTAATCGAACTAAGGGTTCGAATTTCTAAACGATTTAGAATAAAAAAAATTAAACTACCGCATTTCATCCTCAGTCCAATGGATCCTTAGAAAGATCACATCATTCATTATCTGAATTTCTTAAACAATACACTGATATTGATAATAAATAGGATGAATGGATTGATATCGCGATGTTGAGTTATAACACTAGCATTCATGAAAGTACCAAACATACACCCTTTGAAATAATTTTTGGTTAATTAGCCCAAAACCCCTCTAATGTTCCATTAAGAGATGATGATTTAGTTCCCACCTTTAAAGGTTATGTTTGCGAACTAGTCACTAGACTCAATGGCATTCAGAAAATTGTATATGATAATCAAAACGCTTCTAAAGAAAAGTCAAAAGAATATTACGACAAACATATTAATCCCAAAAACTTTAAACTGGGAGATTATGTCTTTTTATTATCTGGAGCAGTACCAGGTAAATTTGGTAATCATTATTCAGGTCCTTTTAAAATTATAAAAATCCTGAATAAAAATAATATTAAGTTACAAATGGGAAAAAACCATAAAGTAGTGCATGCAAATAGATTAAGAATTTCTCATATTAATTTAGAAAAAAAAATAAAAATCAATATTATGAAGATTATTAAAACTATTTTCTTTTATCAAATGACTAATTAAACAAAAAGTTTTGTTACAGACATGTTGCAGGTTTTTGTAATCATTTTTTATTTCATTTTTTCAACCAATGCTTTGATTGGGTATGATTGTGGGTCAGATAATTTAAATATTACCACATTATCATTAAGAGAAATAGGAGAATGTAACGTTCCTGTTACTAATGTGAGTATACAAGAAAAGTATATACAACTATTACAAATTGACCATTTTAACGAAGTCCGTGTAAAACAATGTAAAGTAGAAATTCACAGGACTATTTTCGATTGAGGTATGTTTTCACATATTTCTTTAGTACAAAATTCTGAAAATGAGTATATTTCTGAAGTGAGTGAGAGTGCGTGTAGAGAAGTACATACTACGAGAATCATTAAAGTAAACGACAACCATTATATTAGAGATTTAAAAGTTAATACTACAACTAGTCATTCTGTAACTTTCGCCGGTACTGTAACTGACAGCAGAAAATGTGATGGAGCAAAATACTCTGATATTTATGGCGATTGGGATGATGTTTTAGTTCAAGGTTTAATTAGAATTACATTAACAGAACAAACAGCGATTTTAAATTTAGATGAAAATATTGTAAAGCTAAACTCAGGAACCATTTGTCACTTAAATGCAGGAAAATGTATCGATTCAGTAGGTGGTAATTCTTATTGGAACACCATCCCAATAGACAGATGTGAATTCGACAGATATAGCATTTTATTTGAAGTTATAGCTAATAAAATATTTGATAATGAAACCAATTATGATCAAACAGTATATTCCATAAACACTGACGAATCCACATTTGCCTTTGCCAGTAAAGGACAGTATTTATTATGTGGATATAATATAATTAAAACTGAACACCCTAAATTAGTAATTTTCGAAACTCATCGTGGCCAAACCTTTGCGACACATTCAAAATTATCATTAACCAAATTAGATATTTTTGCTTATATGAATTCTAAATTTATTTATGTAGAAAAACATATTAGAACTTAAATTAAACAATTGTACCGCGATATATTAATTCAAAAATGTCAAATAGAACATAAAACTCTACAAAATTCGTTATCTATTGCTGTACGGTCTCCGGATGAATTCGCTTATGACAATATGCATGAATCTGGATACATGGCTGTAGCCGCAGGAGAGGTTGTACATATTGTTAAATGTGTACCTGTAGAAGTGCGAATTAAGCATCGATCTTCATGTTATGCTGAATTACAAGTAACCAAGCAGAACAAAACATATTTTTTACAACCAAGGACTAGGATTCTTAAAGAAACTGGAACTGAAATTAAGTGCAACCGTTTATTATCATCGATGTACCAAATTGATGGAGAATGGATCAAGATTTTAGCATTACCTACACAGGCCAACAGACCTAACATCATTCAGCCTTATACAACTCACAACTTCCATTATCTAAATCCAGGACGTCTGGCCGAGAATGGAATATATTCTTACAAATAAATACAAGATTTGAAAGATAGGATTACGTTTCCAATGGAAAAAATATCAGTTCTTAACGGCATGGCACGAGAAGTTCAAGGCTACCACATTTCAACTAATGAAGGCAGTTTAATTAAATTACTCAGTGGAGAAGCAGTCGACAAGTTTCTCGAAACAACCTGGAGTAAAATTTGGAGTAAATTTATAACATTCGGCACAATCAGCGCTGGATGTATGTCATTTTTTATAATCTGCCATTTCATCAAAATTATCGCAGATGTTTTATTACAAGGTTATGCCTTACATTCAGTTTATGGGTGGTCAATACATCTTTTGGGAGCATTGTGGAGTTCAGTGGCACACTTTTTACTCCATTTCGCACCTGAACCCACATCAGTACCAGAATCAACAACCAAAGAAGAAGAACTTTCTAATCACTCAATAACAATTCCAGAAGAATCTTCAGCACCTCCAGAAGAAAAGAAAAGGTTACATTCTGCAATAGCACAAAAACACTTTTTCAACCTTGCAGTATAATTTAACAATTTGCGCATAATGATTGTGGCAGATGATTGAAATCATGCGATTCACATTTTTATAATTTTTATGTATTCAAAATATGGTCATTTTCGTCTTGCATTCTCAACTAACCATTTTACGGTGGGGGTGTTACATCTGATCATTTTTCAATCCTAATTTTTTTTCTCTATATTTAATTTTTTTTCTCCCACGTTTCTTATCTTCTTAAAGAAAAACAACATCTGTATATTTAAAAAATCATGTTCTTTCTTGTACTCATCGACTCATAATGTATCTGTTTTTTCTCTTGTTTCCTTTTTAAGCACATAATGAAACGTGAAACCGTAGTGGTCAACATTTACCAGAATGCACTTTTTCCAAAAATCTAAGAAACTGTAACATCTGTAAGCAATAAAATTATAAAATACAACCATAAACAACTTTTCGAACTCTACAAGTGCATTCTCCAGATGTCGACCGCTGGGGTCCTTTTCCTTTCATTTTCGGTTTTCTCACGACAGGTCTTGTAGTCCCTATCGCTAAAGAACCTGGTTGCAATAAAATTCGTTTTGGTTCCCAATTTATGTATGTACAAGTGCACCAGAAATGCACATGTTCGATATATATATATATATAGTATGAATGAATGAATAAAATATTTTAGACATAATATATATTTCTAATAACAATTAACTACAATAATTAATTTCATTATTATTATTATTATTATTAATAAATAATTTAAATATTATTTTTCAATCATTTATATTAAATTTTATTAACCCTGGCGGATTTGATTTACGTAAATTCGACCCAGCTGGGGCGAATCTAAGTCGAATCTAAGTCGAATTTATGTAATTATCAAAAAAAAGCTTTAAATTGATGAAAATTTATAAAAATTAGTATTGTGAGGTTAAATGAACATTTATAGAGTTAATTTTTGTAAGAATTTTAATTATTAACGTGATAAATAATAAATAATCACTTGATATGTGCAAGTGGTAACTGTAGATTTTAACTCGTTGTCAGTTTTCATAATATTTTCAAGAAATTATTGTAAAATGTGTGAAAAAATAATTTATATTTAATAGAAATTGCAAATTTTATTAAATTATTTTATTATTTATCGAGCACAGTTTAAAATAATTGCAATTTGATTTTAAAAAAAAGTTTTCTTGAAAGTGATAAGAACTCTACTATACCGACAGCAAGAAAATATTTTCAGGTGAGTAAAGTTATTGTAGCGTGTAGTTATGTTGTGACTAAAAGATGTCGCTTTAGTTTCTATAGTGATGAATATTCATGAATATTTGATCATGAGATTCGATGTTCCTGTCTGATCACTATAGAAACTAAAGCGACATCTTTTAGGCACAACAAAACTACACGCTACAATAACTTTACTTACCTGAAAATATTCTCTTGGTGTCGGTATAGTAGAGTTCTTATCACTTTTAAGAAAACTTTTTTTTAAAATTAAATTGCTATTATTTTAAACTGTGCTCGATAAATAATAAAATAATTTAATAAAATTTGCAATTTCTATTAAATATAAATTATTTTTTCACACATTTTACAATAATTTCTTGAAAATATTATGCAAACTGACAACGAGTTAAAATCTACATTTACCACTTGCACATATCAAGTGATTATTTATTATTTATCACGTTAATAATTAAAATTCTTACAAAAATTAACTCTATATATGTTCATTTAACCTCACAATACTAATTTTTATAAATTTTCATCAATTTAAAGCTTTTTTTTTTTTGATAATTACCTAAATTCGACTTAGATTCGCCCCAGCTGGGTCGAATTTAGGTAAATCAAATTCGCCAGAGAAAAAACTAGTAATTGTCGAAATTTATAATGAATGATTGTTTAAAATTATTAATATAAATAAAATTAATAATAAAAATTATAAAAATTATAAAATTAATAAATAAACAATTAAAATTTAATACAATTTAACAATAATTAAAATATATTGATATTTTACAATAAATAATTATAAATAATTAAAATTTTAACTAATTACAACTATAATTTGAATGTTAGGTTAGATTATTATACAAATTTGTTAAAATTCACAATAATTATAAAAAATTATAAATAAATTAAATCTAAGAAATGAATTATTCTTAAAAATCGTCGTAGAACCAAAATTCAAAAAAGGATATGTAAATTAAATCAAATAATAATTGTTAATAACAAACTATAATAAAAATTATTATTGTGTATAACAAAAATTTAATATAATTGTAAAAAGATGCAAAATATAAAAAATCTCCCCTTCTTTGAGATTTTATCCCTACTTTTGGAAATCTGTGTCCTTAAAGGAACACCCACAAGTTTCGACCCCCTAAGGGTTGGGTCAGTGGGGCCCAATAGAAAGAAAATGTAAATTAGTTTTCTCCATTTTTTCTTACGAATTTTTACAATTTTCTTTGAGAAAAACCAATAATAAGTTTTCTCAACTCCCTTTCTTCTCCGCCTACAAGAAATTTCCCTTTCTACAATAAATCTCTCCCTTCCTCAGGGTACGGTCACACGACTTTTGGAAAAACCATTCTTGTCTTTCTCTCTCCTATTACAGACGCATCAGTTTGTCTCACTCTGCATTTTCCGTCTTTGGGAAATGTAAGAAAAAGCAGAGTGAGACAATCTTATGCCTCTGTCTTAGGAGAGAAAAAGACAATAATGGTTTTTCCAAAAGTCGTATAACCGTACCTTCAAACTTCACCCCAAAACTCAAAATTTGTAGTGGGGACAAACCTTTAAAAACGTATGTTCCCCTAAAATCTTCAGTCATTCCAAAATTTACATTTCTGCCTTCAAACTCATAAAGAGTCATCCAAACAGTTATTCCAAGATTTACATTTCTACATTCAAACTCATAAAGAGTCATAAAAAAGTTATTTTCAACATTCAAATTCGTACTCAAATCGAAATTTTAAAAGTTATTCAAATTTTATATTTTCAAAATCTCAAAAGTTCAGTGAGTTTTCTACAATTATTACCGAATTATAAAAAATCAAGGAAGAAGGATTAATCCAATATATTTTGCATCTTGAGGGAAAATTATCTTTGATAAATAAAAAGTAAGTTTTAAAATTATATATACTATCTTTACCTTATTTCTTTTTGAAAAAACTTCTTTCCCTGTCTAAAATGTTTCACAATTTCCCAATTCCAATGAATACTGACGTATTAAAGCTGGCGGTTATTTTTTAAAATTGTATTATTTTCACCTATGTGTTTCCAAATTATTTCAACCTTTGATTCCTAAATTTGTTAACGTCACTTCATATAGTTGTGACTAACAAATTTTACTCTTTATTTTATGTATTCCCTTTATTTTTCAATTTTCTATAAGAAAATTCAATAGAGATAAAATAACCAAAATCCATTCCCAAGCTATTGGATGAGAATCCAGGCTTAAAATTGTAATTAAATTTCTATAACTATAATTTTAATTTAAAATATAAAAATTAAATTTTTATTATTTGTTATAAAAATTTATAAAATATTATTTATGTTGCATTACGTAACAGTTTTCCTAGGTTGCCATTGTGAACTTCTCCTAGGATACAATTTTACAAATAATTTTCTTATTCCGATTAAAGAAGTTTGAATTTCTTTGCCTTCTTTTTGATTACAGAATTTAATTTTCGTCACTATTTCTTCGGAAAATTTTTCGTTTAAAAATGTTCGAATAAAATCTAATCTAAAATCTTAAAGTGAGAATCAATTATTTCGAATTGTTTTCACCATTCTAATGCCTCATTCGCGAGAACAGCGTCAATGTTCTCCAAGACATTTTCGTCTGAAATTTCATGACCTTTCATAAATTGAAACAATTCATCTAAAAATTGTGCGGGATTGTCTACTTTGTTATTATAAAATTTCATTGGCAAATTTGACATAATTTGAAATGGTGTTTGTATCATGCCAAAAGGAAAAGGGTTTCTATTGTTATTATCGTATGGTCTCGAGTTTACATCAGTAGTCGGCCATCGTTGCTGACTTTCTTGGATAAATTGCCTATTTTCGTCTTATTTCAATTATACAGATTTTTTATCATTACTTTTTTTGCACGTTAATCGTTCAACTTCTAATTTTAATTGTTCTATTTCTTTCAATAAATTAAAATTTTGATTAACCTGGGGCAATTTGTCAAGTCGAGATTCAAAACTTTTTCGGAACAATTGTCATATTCGAGAAAAATGTTTTTATCAAGAAAAGAATCATGTTTTTCTTCGGGAAAAATTTTTATTGATTTTTCTTTTACGAGTGTTACGTTTCAAACTAGGCGTGGTTTTAAATAAAATGATTTTTATTTACTTGAATGTAATAAGGCTAATTAATCAGGTTGGTAAAGCCTGATATTTATTTTTATGTAGGATCGTGGTCATTTGTCAAAACTACGGGTTTTGCGTTACAATAACAAGTCAAATATTCCCTTTTATAACATTTATTGATTAAATAATAATTATATAATAATGATTGTACAATAATGATATAAGTTTACAATTCTTTTACTTACTTTTAGCGATGAAGTCGGATAAATCGATGATTATAGCTTAGTCGTTATAAATTGGTTTTGATTTGATTTGAAATAGTTCGTTTTGGTTGCACTTGTGTAACTTCAACGGCTCAGATTGTTTTATAACTATTTAAAGAATTACAATATTCTTTATTGTTATTTCTCGTCACTCGCACCTTTGACAGGAATGAATTTTATAGCAGGTGTAAGAGAAGCAACATATACTAAATTGACAAATTTAGAAAAAGAAATAATGCAAGATTTCTTTAGTATTTATAGTTATAAATACGACAGTTATTTCTATTAAATGATTGATTCTAAGTGTTAATTTTCTTCTCTTGCACCTATTGGCTATCAGGAAAGAACTATGTTCTAAGTGAAAAGTTAAATTAACTTGCACCTATTGGCTATCAGGAAAGAATACAATAATTTTGGCGAAAGTAAACTGAAGGGTCGCTCTACGATGTTCGAGATTGCACCGGAACTTTTGACAAGCTTTATGGAAAAAGCTGTTGTTTATATACTAGTTGATTATGCTAATTAGTGGGAGAAATGTCGTATTATTGAGGAGGGGGTGATCTATAAATAGAATCACTTTCCTCATATGGTAATGATCTACATCGCATGTATGACATTGAATCTCCTTCTTTCTGAATTCTCTCTTTTATATGCTGACAATGGGCTTTTGAAGATCATATTACACTTGGATCTTCACAACCTTCACATTCTTTACGCGTATAAACAAACAAGGTCGAACTTGCTTCACATTTTGCTTACATATATCTTATTTTTATCTTTTCAACTTTCTGAACTTTTATGGTGAAAACGAATGTCATATCTCTTTTGAGATCTATTTCGTTTCCACACTCTATCCTATCAATATATACATAAATAAATACATTAAAATAAAATATATCGTTTAAGTATTCTTAAATTATCATAGAATTATATAAAATGTCTTATTTTAATGATAATTTTAAGGAAAATTGTTACCGGGACGTAACAGTCTCCCCCCTTAGATTTTTCATCGTCCCGATGAAATTATTTCCAGTTGTCGCAGATACATGATTATAAGACTGTAATTTTTTAAATTGAGACTATCTTTTAATAGTCCTTACGCTTACTGACCTACATTCATCGTGACATTGATATCCCTTGAGTTTATCTGTAGTAGCTAATATGAAGACAAGAATAGTGAAATGACATCAAAATGAATTTACAATGTTGTGATGCGTGTTTGTGTATTTAAAGTGTTATGTCTATTTTCTTGAGGTAGGTATGAATTTCTTCTTTCGTGGTACAGTTAATGACCTCTTGATTGTTGTGTGCATGTATCATAATTGTTTAGATCAGCACTTTTCATCCCTTTAAGATGTAGGTGGTCCGAAGATCTTGTCAGTTTGTACGCAAATATCATGGAGCAGCTACCATCATTAGACGATAGTGAGTGTCTATGTTTATAGTGTTGTGTTAATTAGTTATTTAGATGATTATGTGTTTAGTGTTGATTTATATTCCTTTTGTCTGTATCCTTTTAGTGTCCGCTGAGAGGAAATGTGGATCCAATTTGATAAATTATTTTTTAACGCTGCAAGGCCTTGCGGCGTCAATTCATTGTTCCTTGAAGGAATGACCCGGCGAGGACGTCCCCGTAAAGGGATGGTGAAGGATCCAATTAATAATAAAATCAGGGTGAATCAAATTCGTGGTTTGAGGCGAGAAGTGAAGAAGAGTTCTGGTCAAATGACCTCAATGTTCAACTCCTTATTGTGAGTACTTTAATTTTTTGTATATAATATTTGTATATATATATATTATTTTTATTTATATTTGTTTCTCAATGTATATAGTGGATATATGTATATGTATATATAAATACTATGTATGTATAGAATATTATAATTTACTAATTGTTTCCTTATACTATTATTAACTCCTTATGTATATTTTTTTTCTTTTCTTTTAGTTTTCCTGGTCGTCCCGTTGGATGTTTTTGTGGGGACTGTCAGACTCCACTCCCAAAAAGGGCGAGACCTTCTTCAGAAGATGGTAATTTTTCTCTCTCTTTAAATTATATAATTATATACTTTTGAAGGTTTATTCTATTTTTCTTTTGTGTATTTTGCAGTTCAATTAGAGAGGTCTGATTTGGCGCTGAGTGAGAAACCAAGGGTTTGGCCTAGGGACATGGTCTGGTTGGCAGAAGGTCATGAACAGATCGGTTTACCACAGCTTGATTCATCATGTGGAGCACAGCCGGGTCCTTCCAATTCTTCTTTTTCTCCACAACCTGGTCCTTCTTGGAGATCTGACCCTTTACCCCCACAGGAGCCTAGTCCTATCCCCTTTTGGCGACCATTTGCCGATCCTTCTGTAGGGCTGAGTGCTACTGATGGGCCAGAGCCTGAATCAATAGAGGAAGATCCGCTAAAAATACCTTTGTGTGTATGTGTGAAACATGTTTTTTATAGTGTGTGTGTGTGTATTCTTAAACAATTATATTTAACATTCAATTAATTTTTTTTTATTTTGAGTGTGTGTGTGTGTGTGTGAATTCATTTTTGTAGTGTGAATGAGTGAGTGTTTTTTTAATAAATATATTGATTTAGTAAATTGTGATTTTAATTTCACCATCCTTGTCTGTTCCTATATACCCTTTTTCTCATATTTTATAATTTCTGAATTATTGATTAATAAATCTTAATAATTAATTTTCTTTAATGATTTTCAAATTTAAATCTATATATATATTTTTTTTTTTAATAAAATTTTTATCCGAAATATTATTATATATATAGATACAAATATTTTAATAATTAAAGTAATTGATTTAATAATAATGATAATAATTTGATTAATAATGTATTTTATAAAATTTTTAATCATAAATAGTTCTATGCGTGGAGATGCATACATACTCATCTATACAACACATACACATACATACAGAATAGACGCATTATTAATCCCATTATTTATAATTTTTCAATATATAATTTTAGACATATAGAATTTTGAATAATATTGTTAGGTATTGGATCCATTGATCTATCGATTAAATCGATGAATCCAAAGCGAAACATTCATATTTAGCACTATGGAAGTAAAATGCGCTCGGAGGTAGGTTCCGCGAGTACGTTATGGCAGCCATACACAGTGCGACAAGATGGCGAGTCTAGCTACTCGGCCGTCGCTTGGCATGAGAAGGAAGGCGTGGGACCCAGTGCGCGGGAGACTAGCGGGAGGCGTGGGCCTCGCCACTCCTCCGCGCAACTTATACCCTCCTCCGTTCTCATGCTTGTCTGATACTCAAGGCTCGATTCGAAGCCTTTAGTTTCGCTTTATTTATAATTATTTATTAGTTTTAAAATTTTATATTAATATATTTCAATATGTTAGACTTAGTTTTACTATAATTGAAGCATTTTAAATATTTTAAAATAAATTTGTTAGTCAATGATATATATGTGATAACTAAAATTAGTTTATTTATTATTATTAATTTTATTGATATTAATGTTGAAAATTTTAATAATAAATCATTATTATTTATCTTAATCTTTACTGTCACTTTTTCTTTAAATCATCAAACTTATTATTTTATTAATTACAATATGGTGATATTTTAATTATGTAATATTAATTCAACATAATAACAATAAAATTAACAATGCTTCTATTATTTATTTATTTGATTATATTTTCATGCAAACAAGCATATGTATACACATATAATAATTAATATATATGTGCATACATAATTGCAATGTTTTATTGTTTATTTATTAATTAATGGCAATTGTTAATATAATAAAGCACGATATATGTATAATTTATTAATGATTTAGTTTTTATTATTTTATTATAGGTAAAATGTATATATGATTTGTTCATCATCATTTAATAGTGAATTTTAAATTCAAATTATTTTGCCGCTATTTAATGATGAGTATTATAGGCATACGTGAATAGCAGCTGGAGGTATTGGCAGTGGTGTTAATGGTTTGCATGCATCCAGCAGGCGGCCATCGCTGTGAAACATGCGCACTTGGAGAATAGCTTCACTCTCCGGTCGATGTATGTAATCGATGCGTAAGCTTTAAGGCTGTTTTACGTTGCCGCTGCTGCGTCGTTCTACGCCTATAAAGGATGCTTCACATTGTTCTTGTTATATTATTGTCTTAAAATTTTCAAAATTTTTCTGATTTTGATAACTGTCTTCCCTCCTTAGATTTCACATTGTCCTCAATGTGTGTTGAGGCCAAAATTGTTTGATATTTCTTGGTCTTTTATACGTTTGGTTGATTTTCTCTCCTTCTTCTTCTCATTGCTATAATTTTATAGCAAAAGTATAGGATTTTCAGCACTATTATTAATATAATGAATATTAATATCGTGAATGCTATTGATATGTATGTTGTAGCGTCATTTATTATTCCTAGGAATGGAATCTCCATCTGTGGAAATTTTTTTTTTTATTTTAGTTATTTTCTTTTACAATTAAAATTTTAAAATAAAGAGGAAGGAAGAAGGCGACCGCCAAATCCCCTTCCTTCTTTTTCATTCGTCTTTCTTTTAATTATTATTTTTTTTTTTGATTATTTATTTTATTTTATGTACAATTAATTATTTATTTTCAAAATATTTTGTTAATTCTATGATTATAATTATTATTAATACTAAATATAGGTTTATAATTTATTTTATATAAATAATGAATAAATTTTTTATTGATAGTGTAATTAGACATAAGATTATTATATAATAAGGATAATTAAATAATATGACTATTATGGAATGATTGCATATACAATAATCAAAATGATTATTGTCTAATTGTCATATTATTAAATATTATTTAATGCTTTTTTGTAAGGGATGGCAATTCCCAAAAATCATCAATTTCGTCATAGTTATTTTCGTCTGGTTTTTGTGTATTATTTAGAAAACGTTTGTTTCGTATTACGCCGTGGCATTGCTCTTTTAAATGTCCCCTTGAATAACAAAGTTCACAGCAATTTTTCCACTTATATAATTTTCATTTTATTATTGTTGGTTCTTGTCTTGACATTACATATGTCGAATTGGTGATCATTTTTGGTTTTTCTTCTTCACTAAAGTAGTAAATCTTATTTAAATGTTCTAGAATCTTTCGAGCTGCTGAATGCTCAGAGTCTCTAACTTTGCAACTTCCGTCCCCTAATACAATAAAGGTATTATTATTTTTAGAGTCTGTCACAGTACAGCTAACTTGCCAGGGTGTTTTATGTGAAGGGCCTGTGCCCGGTTCTATAATCTAAATGGGTTTATTAAGATTATATTCGGCAGTTAGTTCCTCAAGAATTCCCTTAGGGTAAGCAATTGATGAAATATCCCCTTTTGGGAAAATGAAAGCTCCAATTAATTCTCCTTGTAGAGGTGTAGTGAATAGGAATGATTCAGTCATCTAAAACAGGAAAATTATATTATTAACCTATTCATAAGCAATTTTTAATTTAACTACATGTTTTTGAAACCTTCGTCCATCGTCATTTATTAATATTACATTATTTTTATCCAATATAGCCACAATTATGTATGGACCATGATAACAAGGATCGAATTTTCTTTTTATTCCTTCTTTTATTACATAAGCTTCATCTCCTACTTTTCCTAAAAATGGTTTCATCAATTTATCATAATTTCCTTTTGATTTTAATTTAGAATTTATTAAATTATTTGCTGCTAAGATTCGAATTTCATTTAATCTGATTATTAACTCTGATAAGTATGAGCCATATGTTTCTAGTTTTTCTTGTTCAGGAAATGAACTAGGAGTACGGGCTATTTTACCGAAAACTAACTCATATGGAGTGAAATTAGTAGCTTCATGTACTGAAGTATTATATGCAAACATAGCAAAAGGAAGTAATCTATCCCAATCATCATAATCTTTAGCATATTGTTTTATATAATCTGCTAAAACAGCGTGACTTTGTTCCAAAGATCCATTTGTTTGAGGCCTATAACCTGATGTTGTGACTTGTTGAACTTCAAATAATTTTGATAATTTAGACATTAACATTCCTATAAATGAGGTACCTTTGTCAGTTAATATTACTTTTGGTGCTCCATATACTGAAAATAATTCTTTTGCAACAGTATGAGCGATTGTGGTTACAGAAATATCAGGTATTGCAACAGCTATGCAGTATTTAGATAAATGATCTTGCATAGTTAGGATATGACAATTTCCATCTGGGGTTGTTGGTAATTTACCTACAGTGTCAAGAGAAACTTTATCAAAAACGTCTAAAGGAGTATCAGTAATAAGCATTGGTTCCCGGGTTTTAATACGTACAAGTTTTTGAGATTGACATGTTATACATTTTCTTACAAATTCTGTTATTTCATCTTTCATTCGTGGCCAATAAAATCTTTCTCTTACTCTTCTATAAGTTTTTGTAATGCCTTTATGTCCTGCTATTTTGCTTTTGTGGTATTCGCTGATAATATCGTTTCTAATTTCTTCTTTAGGTACTACAACTTGTCCATGACAAATAGTAATTTTAATGTTACTGTTTTCAAAAATAGAATTGATTATTTGTATTAACTCTCCTCTAGGTAATTCATCGGTAAAGTCTCCATGCCTAGATATTCTTATTTTTTCTGTTTTTTCGTGGTAAAGAAGACTTTTTAAATTACGCATTCCTGCAATGATATCTTCTTTTATTAAAGGATCAAAATGATTTTCTTTTATTATTAAGGTGTAAATTTTGTATTTTCCTTGTGGCGTTACAAATATTTGTCCTTTAATAGGATTTTTAGATTTCATTTCTTCGGGATCTATTACTCCTATATCTATTAAAAGTCTACTTATAAGTGAAATGAATTCGCAATCTGCTGACAAGAAATGAATATAATTACTTCGATTATATGTTAGGTTTTCTCTGCTGCTCGTTATATTAGAATTTCTTTCTTTTATTATGGAATAATTTATAGGTATTTCTAGAGGAATACTTGATAATGATGTTTTAAATTTCGATTTATTACATGTTTTCTTTGTATCTTCCTTTTCTTCTACTTCTATAATTTCCTCCTCAGAATCTGTTTCTTTATTTGAATTATAATAAGGTGTAGATACTGCCGTAGGGTTTGTTGAATTGCATGGGTGTGTTTATAAGAGTTATATAATTGATTTTGAATAAATTTGAACCCTTAACAAATTTTGAAATTTGTTCTAAATAAAAATGCCGAATTATTTGAGAATTTTCATAAAATTGTTTTTGCAACAAAAGTGACAATCCCACCGCTGCCACCAAATCAGCTGTTACGTTCCAAACTAGGCGTGGTTTTTAAATAAAATGAATTTTATTTACTTGAATGTAATAAGGCTTATTAATCAGGTTGGTAAAGCCTGATATTTATTTTTATGTAGGATCGTGGTCACTTGTCAAAACTACGGGTTTTGCGTTACAATAACAAGTCAAATATTTCCTTTTATAACATTTATTGATTAAATAATAATTATATAGTAATGATTATACAATAATGATACAAGTTTACAATTCTTTTACTTACTTTTAGCAATGAAGTCGGATAAATCGATGATTATAGCTTAGTCGTTATAATTGGTTTTGATTTGATTTAAAATAGTTCGTTTTGGTTGCACTTGTGTAACTTTAACGACTTAAATTGTTTTATAACTATTTAAAGAATTGCAATATTCTTTATTGTTTTGGAAGTTTTGACAAGCTTTATGGAAAAAGCTCTTGTTTATATACTAGTCGATTATGCTAATTAGTGGGAGAAATGTCATATTATTGAGGAAGGGGTGATCTATAAATAGAATCACTTTCCTTATATGGTAATGATCTACATCGCACGTATGACATTGAATCATCTTCTTTCTGAATTCTCTCTTTTATATGCTGACAATGGGCTTTTGAAGATCATATTACACTTGGATCTTCACAACCTTCACATTCTTCACGCGTATAAACAAACAAGCTCGAACTTGCTTCACATTTTGCTTACATATATCCTATGTAGATCATTACCATATAAGGAAAGTGATTCTATTTATAGATCACCCCCTCCTCAATAATACGACATTTCTCCCACTAATTAGCATAATCGACTAGTATATAAACAAGCTTGTCAAAAGTTCCGGTGTAATCTCTAACATCGTAGAGCAACCCTTCAGTTTACTTTTGCCATAATTATTGTATTCTTTCCTAATAGCAAATAGGTGCAAGTTAATTTAACTTTTCACTTAGAACATAGTTCTTTCCTGATAGCCAATAGGTGCAAGAGAAGCAAATTAACACTTAGAATCAATAATTTAATAGAAATAACTGTCGTATTTATAACTATAAATACTAAAGAAATCTTGCATTATTTCTTTTTCTAAATTTGTCAATTTAGTATATGTTGCTTCTCTTACACCTGCTATAAAATTCATTCCTGTCAAAGGTGCGAGTGACGAGAAATAACAATAAAGAATATTGTAATTCTTTAAATAGTTATAAAACAATCTAAGTCGTTAAAGTTACACAAGTGCAACCAAAACGAACTATTTCAAATCAAATCAAAACCAATTTATAACGACTAAGCTATAATCATCGATTTATCCGACTTCTTCGCTAAAAGTAAGTAAAAGAATTGTAAACTTATATCATTATTGTACAATCATTACTATATAATTATTATTTAATCAATAAATGTTATAAAAGGGAATATTTGACTTGTTATTGTAACGCAAAACCCGTAGTTTTGACAAGTGCCACGATCTTACATAAAAATAAATATCAGGCTTCACCAACCTGATTAATTAGCCTTATTACCTTCAAGTAAATAAAAATCATTTTATTTAAAACCACGCCTAGTTTGAAACGTATCAGCTGATTTGGTGGCAGCGGTGGGATTGTCACTTTTGTTGCAAAAACAATTTTATGAAAATTCTCAAATAATTCGGCATCTTTATTTAGAGCAAATTTCAAAATTTTTAAGGGTTCAAATTTATTCAAAGTCAGTTATATCACCCTTATAAACACATCACATTTCATTAAATGTTTATTCATATACTTCACTATAAACATTTGTAAACGGTCATTTTGAATTCTTTAGCAGTTTTGTTTTTACGCCGTCCGGCGAATTACAGAATTTGTTATATTTTCATTTTACGCCGTCCGGCGAACTTGAGAATTAGGGTATTTAAAACCGACTGTTTAATAAATGCTATAGCTTTGAAAATTGGAGATCTACGCCGTCCGGCGAGGTTTTCATATCAATAAATTTTGATAATATCATTGTTTGGAATTTTGAGGTCTTAGCAGGGTCAATTTTACGCCGTCCGGCGAATTTTGACTTTGTACTCGACGTTTTACGCCGTTCGGCGAATTCTGTCTAGGCCCTTGATTTACATAAACAATTGAAAAGAAATCTCAATTTTGATTTATTTGTAATATCAATATTCTAAAATAACAATATTATTTTCAGTCAGATTAGATTATGCCAGATAAACCTAAAATTGGTAGAAAACTCAGAAATAGAGGAGGAACAAACGCAAAAAGGCGATTTGATAAAACCGATAATCTTAATATAACAATTCTTCAAAATCAACAAGATTTTTCTACATTCTTCGATTTACTATTACATCAAACAGGACAATTAACATCCGTAAACAATAATTAAAATAAATTCTTGGATTATCTTTTCTTAACACAGAACCTAATGAATTTCGGTTATAATTTTACATAAAACTATATATAATATACAATATTAATCAATATGGTCTTCGACATTGATCATAACAAAATTTCAAATTTCATAGAATCATTCTTTTTAATACAACTAATCGATAGGACAAAAACAAAAATTTTAGATTCCCAAAATTTAAGAGAAATTTAAGTTTAAGTAAAAACCCCTTGAGAAAAGATATCAGGCGAATATACTAGCATAAGAGGTTGCAGTTGTAAACAGGCGCGAAAGTTTGATTTTATACTCTCGCACTACTGTCTAGCGCCAAGTGCGTTGGTTCGTAAGTAGTAAAAGACGAGTTGTGGCAGACAGACAATAGGCCGATAACACTAAACTCCCTAGTAGCAATACTGCTATACGGTTCCAAGCCGCCATTATCCGTATTCCCCTATGAACTCATACTTTCATTTTATTGAAAAATATAATCAATTATATCCAAAAATTCTTTTGGAATCAATTTAATTAAAGAAAGTGAATTAATTCCCTTTTTAGGAATAAATCGCATAATTAAATATTCCCTAAGAGATAGTACAGTCAACACTATCGGGAGAAGCAAAAGTTTGCATCAATTACACAGTTTTAGAATTCCAAACTATTAATAGCGAGAGTAATTCTAATATTGCTGGAATTTTAGGGTTACCATTTTCATTTGATATAATTAACGAAATATTTGAATTATTCCTCCCGTTTTTAGTAAACTTATAATCATATCTACAGATAGACCACAAACAAGTAATTTATCCGGTAATATTGATAGGACTTTAAACGATGCCATGATTACATCAATGGCTGAGTGTTTTGCGTTGCAACAGGGCAGAATGAATATTCCTTTCTATGATGGTAAAAATATTCCTGTAAGAGATTTTATAGAAGACATAATAAATAGTGAGTCTAATATTCCTATTAATTGTGAAAAACAATTTTTAAAGACAATTCTTGCCAGATTAAAAGGTGTAGCTAGAGATAGTATACAAGGTAAGAATTTTAATACCATAGACGAACTAGTCCAACATGTAAAACAAAGATCATGCTCAATCTCCTTTTCCTTTTGGTATATTGAAAAATCCATACCAACCATACCGACCATCTACCAGTCATCAACAACCATACTTTCAACACCCAAATCATTATCTTCCAAATGCATATGTTCCTTATAATCCTTACCCTTATTTTCCTCATTCTTCATCACCACAAATGCACAACGATAAACCATACGAAGGGAATAGAACGCCTCCTCGTGCGCAATTTCCTAAACCTTCTGAAAAGGATCATTTAAACTCCAACATCCCTCGACGAACGGACGCGGCGACTAGTGTGGAACAAAAGGAGCGTCCTACAAGCGTGAGAATTTTGAGAAAAATGGAACAATCTTGCACGCCAAAAATAATCGAGAATCCCCAGTAATCACCATAAATTCCCCTAGTTTCTTGGAAACAACAGCATTTTTATTAGTAGATACTGGAGCAGATGTAAATTTAATTAAATTATGTGTACTACAACCAGATTTAGAAGTCAAACAGGATGAAGCAATACAAATAACTGGAATAACTCCTTATAACAGCTTCTAATCCTATAAAACCAATATTATTTACCGATACAGAATCATCCCTAGCAAGAGAAAATTTAATTAATAATAAAATCATAAAAACCCCAAATTTAATAATCAAAGCCAGAACTAAACAGATAATACCTGTTAAGGTTTTAAATACTAATTTATAAAAGGATACCTGCCATTAGTAAAAACTACAGATGGATTATTATTAATAGGCGAAGCAATAGTAACAAATAACGATGGAACATGTCATATTTTTGCAATTAACACCACATCGGAAGATATCAAAGTTGAAATACCTCCACAAGAATTAATACCCTTTGAATTCTACAAACTACCGGGCGAAGATTCAGATGAATATGAATCAGATGATGAGTTTATACCTCCTGAAGATAGAGCTTCAGCTGTAATTGAAAATTTAAGGCTAGAACACCTAAAGACGAAGAAAAACAACACAAAATACACACTAATGATGAAATACCAATACACACTAAACAATATAGATTTTCACCATCGCAGAAAGAAGAAATTGATAAAGTAATCGATAGAATGATAACAGAAGGTGCTATAGGACCTTTAAACTCTCCATATAACTCACCATTGCTAATAGTACCGAAGAAAATAGATGGAACTGGAAAGAAAAAATGGCGGATAGTAATAGACTTCAGAGCTCTAAATGAGAAGATTGGGCGACTTTTATCCACTACCCAGCATTATTTCAATAGTCGAAAATTTGGGCAATGCCCAATACTTTTCAGTTTTTGATTTAGCTAGCGGATTTCATCAAGTTGAGTTGGATCAAAAGATAGGTCGAAAACGGTATTCTCCACAACGCATGGACATTATGAATATATCAGAATGCCCATGGGACTAAAGAACTCACCAGCAACATTCCAGAGATTAATGGACCAAGTATTACTAGGTTTACAAGGTGTAGAACTATTTGTTTACTTAAATGATATTGTGATTTTTGCTAAAGACTTGGAAGAACATGGTAAAAAGATCCAAAGATTATTGCAAAGATTAAAGGATGCAAATTTATCTTTACAACCGGAAAAATGTGAGTTTTTATTCAAAGAAGTTGCTTATTTAGGACACATAATTAGTAATGAAGGAATGGAACAAAGAACAAGATAACAGCTTTAAAGAATTAAGAGTAGCATTGTGTAAGGCACCCATTTTACAAAATCCTGATTACGATAAGCCTTTCACATTGACAACAAACGCTTCAGATTTCTCTATAGGAGCTGTATTAAGTCAAGAAAAAGATGGATTTGATCTACCTATTGCCTATCTTTCTCGAGTATTAACTGCGCCTGAAATAAATTACTCAACAACAGAAAAGGAATGTCTAACAGTTCTATATGCTGTGCATTATTTTAGACCGTATATATATGGAAAGAAATTCACTTTGGTCAGCAATCATGAACCTTTAAGATGGATAGACACCATTAAAGACCCAGGACAAAGATTAATAAGGTGGAGATTAAAATTGCGAGACTATTTATACGAATTTAAACATAAATCAGGTAAATTAAACACTAACGCAGATGCCTTATCTAGAAATGTCTACACAAAAGAAGAAAAACCACTTGAAACAGAACATACACAATTTAAAATATTAATGAACAAACAAACAATAAATCCAAAACCAAAAATAAAACCACCTCCAACATCTATTGTCACAAGAAGCAAAGCTGGACAAAATTCAAAAATAAAACCACCTCCAACATCTGTTGCTACAGGAAATAAAAATGAAAAGGAATTAAAAACATTTAAGCCAAAATCGATATTAAAACCTCCAAAAACTTTAGACCTAAGCACAATTGCCTCAAGGGTATCAACAAGAAGGGCAACACAAACCAGAACAAAAATAATAGAAAAACCAACGGAAAGTGAGAATTCCGAGGACGTGGGTTTTGAAAACATTAATCCTCCTATTCAAAAGGCTAGTAGAAGTACACTCCCTAGTTTAAAACTTCCACCAGCTGCATTAAAACTTTCCCCTGGACCAAAAAGTGCACCTCCAGAATTACCTATTAAAAATGATTTGATTCTACAGCAAGAAACGGCGCTCATAACTAACATAGACCCACCAATAAATATAACTGAAGAAAGTTCTGAAGAAGAAGAAAGAAATGCATTACAATTAACTAAAACCATAATTGCAGAAAATTTAGAACAATCGATATCACGATTTAATGATTCTTTAGCACTGCATAAAGATTGGTTATCAAATACCTCTTTATCACCCAGAAATTGGCGAACTAATTCCGATGGAGATGATGATGAAATTATACTCAAAGCAGCTAATGAATATATTACAGGAGATCATGATGAATTTTCAGAAAAATTAGACTTCTATTGGGATTATGTTAAAGGTGAATCCATATGGCAGGACAATAAACCAAAAGTACTCCAAAATTCTGACTCAGAAAAGGACGACATGAATCAAGAAGAATTAGAAATTTATGACTCAGAATATGAAGATTCAACTAATAATGAAGATATAATAGAAGAGATGTACTTTCAAACGCCACTGAAACGAAGAAAAAGAAAGTTTAAAAAAAGAAAAGTAACTTTCGAACCATATTTACAGGAAATAAACACACCCATGCAATTCAACAATCCTACGGCAGTATCTACACCTTATTATAATTCAAATAAAGAAACAGATTCTGAGGAGGAAATTATAGAAGTAGAAGAATAGGAAGATACAAAGAAAACATTTAATAAATCAAAAATTAAAACATCATTATCAAGTATTCCTCCAGAAATACCTATAAATTATTCCAAAATAAAAGCAAGAAATTCTAATATTACGAGCAGCAGAGAAAACCTAACATATAATCGAAGTAATTATATTCATTTCTTGTCAGCAGACTGCGAATTCATTTCACCTATAAGTAGACTTTTAATAGATATAGGAGTAATAGATCCCGAAGAAATGAAATCCAAAAATCCAATTAAAGGACAAATATTCGTGACGCCACGAGGAAAATATAAAATTTATACCTTAATAATAAAAGAAAATCATTTTGATCCTTTAATAAAAGAAGATATCATTGCAGGAATGCGTAATTTAAAAAGTCTTCTTTACCACGAAAAAACAGAAAAAATAAGAATATCTAGGCATGGAGACTTTACCGATGAATTACCTAGAGGAGAGTTAATACAAATAATTAATTCTATTTTTGAAAACAGTAACATTAAAATTACTATTTGTCATGGACAAGTTGTAGTACCTAAAGAAGAAATTAGAAACGATATTATCAGCGAATACCACAAAAGCAAAATAGCAGGACATAAAGGCATTACAAAAACTTATAGAAGAGTAAGAGAAAGATTTTATTGGCCACGAATGAAAGATGAAATAACAGAATTTGTAAGAAAATGTATAACATGTCAATCTCAAAAACTTGTACGTATTAAAACCCGGGAACCAATGCTTATTACTGATACTCCTTTAGACGTTTTTGATAAAGTTTCTCTTGACACTGTAGGTAAATTACCAACAACCCCAGATGGAAATTGTCATATCCTAACTATGCAAGATCATTTATCTAAATACTGCATAGCTGTTGCAATACCTGATATTTCTGCAACCACAATCGCTCATACTGTTGCAAAAGAATTATTTTCAGTATATGGAGCACCAAAAGTAATATTAACTGACAAAGGTACCTCATTTATAGGAATGTTAATGTCTAAATTATCAAAATTATTTGAAGTTCAACAAGTCACAACATCAGGTTATAGGCCTCAAACAAATGGATCTTTGGAACGAAGTCACGCTGTTTTAGCAGATTATATAAAACAATATGCTAAAGATTATGATGATTGGGATAGATTACTTCCTTTTGCTATGTTTGCATATAATACTTCAGTACATGAAGCTACTAATTTCACTCCATATGAGTTAGTTTTCGGTAAAATAGCCCGTACTCCTAGTTCATTTCCTGAACAAGAAAAACTAGAAACATATGGCTCATACTTATCAGAGTTAATAATCAGATTAAATGAAATTCGAATCTTAGCAGCAAATAATTTAATAAATTCTAAATTAAAATCAAAAGGAAATTATGATAAATTGATGAAACCATTTTTAGGAAAAGTAGGAGATGAAGCTTATGTAATAAAAGAAGGAATAAAAAGAAAATTCGATCCTTGTTATCATGGTCCATACATAATTGTGGCTATATTGGATAAAAATAATGTAATATTAATAAATGACGATGGACGAAGGTTTCAAAAACATGTAGTTAAATTAAAAATTGCTTATGAATAGGTTAATAATATAATTTTCCTGTTTTAGATGACTGAATCATTCCTATTCACTACACCTCTACAAGGAGAATTAATTGGAGCTTTCATTTTCCCAAAAGGGGATATTTCATCAATTGCTTACCCTAAGGGAATTCTTGAGGAACTAACTGCCGAATATAATCTTAATAAACCCATTTAGATTATAGAACCGGGCACAGGCCCTTCACATAAAACACCCTGGCAAGTTAGCTGTACTGTGACAGACTCTAAAAATAATAATACCTTTATTGTATTAGGGGACGGAAGTTGCAAAGTTAGAGACTCTGAGCATTCAGCAGCTCGAAAGATTCTAGAACATTTAAATAAGATTTACTACTTTAGTGAAGAAGAAAAACCAAAAATGATCACCAATTCGACATATGTAATGTCAAGACAACCCTCACAACACAAGGATATTCAGGATATCCCTGGGACGTCCTGGGGATATCCATTTGCTTTTGGCGATTCGGATATCCCTAAGATATCCTCTGGATATCCATGGACATCTCTAAGATATCCCAGGGATATCCAAACCGCCGAAAACAAATCGATATCCCCAGGACGTCCCAAGGATATCCTGAATATCCTTTTGTTGTGAGGGAAGAACCAACAATAATAAAATGAAAATTATATAAGTGGAAAAATTGCTGTGAACTTTGTTATTCAAGGGGACATTTAAAAGAGCAATGCCACGGCGTAATACGAAACAAACGTTTTCTAAATAATACACAAAAACCAGACGAAAATAACTATGACGAAATTGATGATTTTTGGGAATTGCCATCCCTTACAAAAAAGCATTAAATAATATTTAATAATATGACAATTAGACAATAATCATTTTGATTATTGTATATGCAATCATTCCATAATAGTCATATTATTTAATTATCCTTATTATATAATAATCTTATGTCTAATTACACTATCAATATTAAACATGTATGCTATCATAATATTTTGTTAATTATTGATTAATATTTTAATAATTATATCATTAAATAACCATATAATCACATTATTATTAATGTATATTCAGTTATATAAAAAATTTATTCATTATTTATATAAAATAAATTATAAACCTATATTTAGTATTTATAATAATTATAATCATAGAATTAACAAAATATTTTGAAAATAAATAATTAATTGTACATAAAATAAAATAAATAATCAAAAAAAAAAAAAATAATTAAAAGAAAGACGAATGAAAAAGAAGGAAGGAGATTTGGCGGTCGCCTTCTTCCTTCCTCTTTATTTTAAAATTTTAATTGTAAAAGAAAATAACTAAAATAAAAAAAAAAATTTCCACAGATGGAGATTCCATTCCTAGGAATAATAAATGACGCTACAACATACATATCAATAGCATTCACGCTATTAATATTCATTATATTAATAATAGTGCTGAAAAACCTATACTTTTGCTATAAAATTATAGCAATGAGAAGAAGAAGGAGAGAAAATCAACCAAACGTATAAAAGACCAAAAAATATCAAACAATTTTGGCCTCAACACACATTGAGGACAATGTGAAATCTAAGGAGGGAAGACAGTTATCAAAATCAGAAAAATTTTGAAAATTTTAAGACAATAATATAACAAGAACAATGTGAAGCATCCTTTATAGGCGTAGAACGACGCAGCAGCGGCAACGTAAAACAGCCTTAAAGCTTACGCATCGATCACATACATCGACCGGAGAGTGAAGCTATTCTCCAAGTGCGCATGTTTCACAGCGATGGCCGCCTGCTGGATGCATGCAAACCATTAACACCACTGCCAATACCTCCAGCTTCTATTCACGTATGCCTATAATACTCATCATTAAATAGAGGCAAAATAATTTTAATTTAAAATTTACACTGCTATTAAGTGATGAAGAATAAATCATATATATATATATATTTTACCTATATAAAATAATAAAACTAAACCATTAATAAATTAATAAATTATACATATATCATGCCTTATTATATTATCAATTGCTATTAATTAATTAATAAATAAACAATAAAACAATGCATTTATGTGTGCACATATATATTAATTATTATATGCATTTATATATGCTTGTTTACATGAAAATATAATCAAATAAATAATAGAAGCATTGTTAATTTTATTGTTATTATGTTGAATTAATATTACATAATTAAAATTCATCATATTGTAATTAATAAAATATTAAGTTTGATGATTTAAAGAAAAGTGACAGTAAAGATTAAGATAAATAATAATGATTTGTTATTAAAATTCTCAACATTAGCATCAATAAAGTTAATAATAATAAATAAACTAATTTTAGTTATCATTAGCTAACAAATTTATGTTAAAAAAATTAAAATGCTTCAATTATAATGAAACTAAGTCTAACATATTGAAATATATTAACATAAATTTTTAAACTAATAAACAATTATAAATAAAGCAAAAATAAAGGCTTCGAGTTGAGCCTTGAGTATCAGGCAAGCATGAGAATGGGGGAAGGTACTCGTTGCGCGGAGGAGTGGCGAAGCCCACGCTTCATGCTAGCCTCCCGCGCGCTGGGTCCCACGCCTTCCTTCTCATGCCAAGCGACGGCCGAGTAGCTAGACTCGCCATCTTGTCGCACTGTGTATGGCTGCCATAGCGTACTCGCGGAACTTTCCTCCGAGCGCATTCTTCTTCCCTAGCTCTAAATATGAATATTTCGCGTTGGATTCATCGATTTAATCAATAAATCGATGGACCCAACACCTAACAATATTGTTCTTTATCTATATATATATATCTAAAACTGTATGTAAAAAAAAAGAAAAGAAAATATATATATATATTATAAATATTATAATTTATTTGAATTATGTACATCTACATGAATTCATCCCTACAAAAAAAAAAATTTAATTTAAATAATTAAAATGATTAATAAAAGTTTAAAAGGATATATATATATATTATATATATATGTGTATATATTAATAATTTATATAAGAAAATTTAAAAGTAAAAACAAAACAATTATGTAATTTATAATATTAATAATAAATCATATAAATTATACTTAAAGGAAGAATAATATTAACGTTATTTTACAAAAAAAAAAAAAAGGAAAAAGAATATTTCTATTATTATATAAAATAATCGTCGTAGACATATAAAAAAAAGGGATACATATATATATATATAAGGAAGACAAGGATGGTGAAATTAAAGTAAAATAAATTTTACAAAATTATTATAATATATATTAAAAAAACACTCACTCATTCACACTACAAAAAGTAAACTCACACACACACACACTCAAAATATAAAAGTATACATAATAAAAAAAAGGAAAAAGAAGTATACGCACGTAAAATACTAATTAATAATTAAAGATTGAAAATTTATAGAGAGCATTCTCCACACACGCATAATGTTATTGGTACGGATCCCTCCTTTTCTTCTGTATTTGGCTTTAAACACCATACAGGACCAGGATTATGTTCATCCGAATTAATTAAAGAATTCTCCCTAGAAGGACCAGGTCTAGGCTCTTGAAATGAAACGTCAAACGGCCTCCATAATTTAGGAACAGGCTCTCCAATGGCAAAGGGGTCTGGCCTCGAAGAAGGTCCAGGTTGCGGCTAAACAACCCCTGCTGATGAACCATCATTGATCCACACCATGGTCCGAGGCCAAACCCTTGATTGGGTTTGTACCGGAATCTCAATAATCTCTGACGATACTAGAACATACAACAAAATTTATACATATTAAAATATAATTTATATAAATATATATATATATATATATATATATATATATATATATATATATATATATAAATAAAATAAAAATTTTATACTCACGATTTTCGGATGAAACCCTGGGCTTATTTATTGGAGAAACCTGACATACTCCACAAAAGCACCCAACAGGACGACCCGGACGACTAAAAAAAAAAAAAATAATAAATAAAAATATATATATATATATTAATAAAATAAATAAATAAATAATAGAAGAATACATATATATTTACATGCATATTGATTAATTATGAACATAAATAAACTGAAACAAAACAAATTTTACTTACAATAAAGAATTGAGCATGGCCGTCATCTGTCCAGAATTTTCTTTCAATTTACGTTTTAGCCCTTGGATGTGCCGCTGTCAGGCGCGGATCCACGGTGGGGCGAAAGGGGCGATCGCCCCCCCAAAGCTTCTTGAAAATTATAAAAGTTTAACACATTATCTAAACTATTTTTCTCTTTTTTTATACCCACACTTCTATAAGGTTTCAATTTTCGAATCGCCCCCCCCCCAAAAATTTGCTTCTGGATCCGCCCCTGGCCGCTGTCGGACTTTTGGACTGATGCTAATGCCCTTGATTACACCTTTGCGAGGACGACCAGGTCTGGACTGACCCTCTAATACCACAATCTCCTCTGCGGCATAATATACGGAAGCCGCTAATCCTTGTAGAGATAAAAAGTAATATACCAAACTTGAGCTGCATTTTTTATCACCAGGCGCTATAAAAGAAAGACAAACAATTTGAAATAAACTAATATAACTACATATATCAACACAACACTGTTTCCGCATTTACTCACTATTGACGGTTGTTGATTGTTTCTCCATGGTAAATGCAAGCAAACTGACAAGATCTTCGGACCTCCTGCATCTTAAAGGGATGAAAAGTGCTGATCTAAACAATTCTGATACACGCACACAACAAACAAGAGGTCATTAACTGTACCACGAAAGAAGAAATTCATACCTACCTCAAGAAGATAGACATAACACTTTAAATACACAAACACGCATCACAACATTGTAAATTCATTTTGATGTCATTTCACTATTCTTGTCTTCATATTAGCTACTACAGATAAACTCAAGGGATATCAATGTCACGATGAATGTAGGTCAGTAAGCGTAAGGACTATTAAAAGATAGTCTCAATTTAAAAAATTCCAGTCTTATAATCATGTATCTGCGACAACTGGAAATAATTTCATCGGGACGATGAAAAATCTAAGGGGGGGAGACTGTTACGTCCCGGTAACAATTTTCCCTAATTTTCCTTAAAATTATCATTAAAATAAGACATTTTATATAATTCTATGATAATTTAAGAATACTTAAACGATATGTTTTATTTTAATGTATTTATTTATGTATATATTGATAGGATAGAGTGTGGAAACGAAATCGATCTCAAAAGAGATATGACATTCGTTTTCACCATAAAAGTTCAGAAAGTTGAAAAGATAAAAATAAGATATATGTAAGCAAAATGTGAAGCAAGTTCGACCTTGTTTGTTTATACGCGTAAAGAATGTGAAGGTTGTGAAGATCCAAGTGTAATATGATCTTCAAAAGCCCATTGTCAGCATATAAAAGAGAGAATTCAGAAAGAAGGAGATTCAATGTCATACATGCGATGTAGATCCCCACACAGCACTGAAAGTTTAGTAAACATTTATTAAAGCTTTAACTGCAATGTTCGGAATGTTTAATTGCAAACTTGAGTAAAGGTCTTTAGCTAGCGCGCGGCGAACGTAAGTTCAATCCCCAGCACACCCCAAATTTGTTTTCAAAAATTGTTCTTTATCAAGCATGCAATACTTGATTCAATATGAAACAAAGCATCAAAGCAGAGCAACGATGTTGAAACTTATTTATTTTATTTTTATTCACAAAAAAATAAATTTTTTTTATTGTCCTCCGATAATTAATAACTAATAATTAATAATAATAATAATTAACAACTATTAATATAAATTAATACAATAATAATAATAATGATCTATTATTATTATTATTATTATTTTTATTATTATTATTAATACTTCTTAAATATTATTTATTTTTATTTTCTGAAAATGTAATTTAAATTTTCAGGAAATGTTCGTCGCAAAAATTGACTGAATATTTAATTTCAATGTTTATTCAACTTTCGAACTAAACATTTAACGAACATTTAATTTCAATGTTTATTCAACTTTCCTGATGAACATTTAAGAATATTTAATTTCAATGTTTATTCAACTTTCGAACTAAACATTTAACGAATATTTAATTTAAATGTTTACTCAACTTTCCTGATAAACATTTATTCATGGTGGACATTTTAATATTTATGCAACCTTTACTCAAGTTTGCAATTAAACATTCCGAACATTGCAGTTAAAGCTTTAATAAATGTTTACTAAACTTTCAGTGCTGTGTGGGTCATTACCATATGAGGAAAGTGATTCTACTTATAGGTCACCCCCTCCTCAATAATACGACATTTCTCCCACTAATTAGCATAATCGAATAGTATATAAACAACAGCTTTTTCCATAAAGCTTGTCAAAAGTTCCGGTGCAATCTCTAACATCGTAGAGCGACCCTTCAGTTTACTTTCGCCATAATTATTGTATTCTTTCCTGATAGCCAATAGGTGCAAGTTAATTTAACTTTTCACTTAGAACATAGTTCTTTCCTGATAGCCAATAGGTGCAAGAGAAGCAAATTAACACTTAGAATCAATCATTTAATAGAAATAACTGTCGTATTTATAACTATAAATACTAAAGAAATCTTGCATTATTTCTTTTTCTAAATTTGTCAATTTAGTATATGTTGCTTCTCTTACACCTGCTATAAAATTCATTCCTGTCAAAGGTGCGAGTGACGAGAAATAACAATAAAGAATATTGTAATTCTTTAAATAGTTATAAAACAATCTAAGCCGTTAAAGTTACACAAGTGCAACCAAAACGAACTATTTCAAATCAAATCAAAACCAATTTATAACGACTAAGCTATAATCATCGATTTATCCGACTTCATTGCTAAAAGTAAGTAAAAAATTGTAAACTTGTATCATTATTGTATAATCATTACTATATAATTATTATTTAATCAATAAATGTTATAAAAGGGAATATTTGACTTGTTATTGTAACGCAAAACCCGTAGTTTTGACAAGTGACCGCGATCCTACATAAAAATAAATATCAGGCTTTACCAACCTGATTAATCAGCCTTATTACATTCAAGTAAATAAAATTCATTTTATTTAAAAACCACGCCTAGTTCGGAACGTAACATTCGAACCTATGAAGAATCGATGTCAAATTTTTCGATTTTTGACATTTCAGTTTGTTTTTCATTATTTATAACGGTTTTCCTTATCGTTCCTAAATAATCTTAAAGTAATTTGTTTTTCCCTACTGTTAACTGAATATCTGCATTTGACTTTGTTTGGACTTGTTTGTCCAAATGCATTTTTAGTAATGACTTGTTTTTCTGGGTATTTCTCGCATCGCTATTAAACGGAATTGTTAGATTTAAATGAACATTTGTTAATTTTTTAATAAATTGAATAATTGTTCTTGAATTTAACAAAAAATGGATTCGTTAATCCAATATTTTATTCGTTGTCCAAAATTTTCTAAAAAATTTTCCGGAAAAATTTAGTCGTCCACTGAAAAATTTTTTGTCAATTTTCGGAAAAATTGTTTTACAAAACAATATTCAATTTTCATTACGATCACTATTCCCTTCCGTATACTGTTAGCGACGGAATTTCCGTCACTTTATAATTTTTTCTTTATAATTATAAATTAATAATTTTTATCCGAATATTTATTATATTATAAAACACAACACACATTATTATTCCCATTGTGAATATTTTAATTATTGTTTCGAAATCATTTAATAACTATGCCAAAAGTCTTTTCTTATGAATTAATTGTAGAAAGAATTGTCAATTCGCAAAGACGATACAAAACAATAACATGATTTAAACTATCATTATATCATTTTTAAATGTGGATCTTCACTATATAACAGTTACTAAATCCATTGTGAAGATTAAGTAATATTAATGAAAATCATTAAGTAGAACAAGTGATTGAATGGATCGGGACCTGATAAAAGTGCCACTTAGTCAAAGTTGCATGGAAACAAGGAGTTGTTGATTAAAAAATCATTCCAGCATCAAAGTGAAAAACACGAGTATTTAAGTAATACGATACTTTATTCTGCTCTGATTATAATTATTATTTTGGTGAGTCTCTTTAATAATTGCCTTTTATTGAAACAGTTCCTTTTAAAAAGAATTTATACATACATTTACACAAACACACAAACAATTTTCTTAACTGTATTTTGGAAATAGAATCTGTCTTGATGTTATTTGTGAGATTTGATGTAAGTCAAGTAGCTGAGTTAAATTGATTATTGAATTTTGTAATGAACATTTCTTTTCATGTATAAAGCAAATATATTGAGAATAAATTGTAAAAACTGAGTGTTAATTTAATTTGACTCCATTTATTTATTTCACTTTGAAATTATTTTGTCTCATGTTTGATTTTAACATTTTCTCTTAAATACCATCTATCCGGATTTATTGAATTAATAATTTACTGAGAGGTAGTCCACTACCTTATTCTAAACATTGTTTAGTGCAGAGCATTTACGCTTTATCTATGAGCGGAATTGCTAATAATAACATTTAAATTGAAAATTTAAATATTATTATTATTATTATTATTATTCCAAGATTCAGGAAATTATCAACCAAGATACAATCAAAGGGATGATAGAAACTATGGTAGAAATAATTATGGCAAAAATCAGTGTGATAATGCAGTACGTAGTAACGATTATAATGATGCTAGACTTTACGACCCCAATTCCGGCAGAAATGACTGGGGTAATAGGTATCAAAGCCCAAATAGATATGCCACTGAAAACCGATATAATACAAATGGACCTAAGGAAAATTGGGAAAACAGATACCCCACAGATTATAATAATGAAGGTACAAGGAATTATTCCAATAATAGAGTAGCATCAATTGAAAGAAACATTACTAATGGGTCTTTAAACTGGGAACCAGCTCGTCAAGAAGACGCGACGATGGGCTCGAACAGACAAATGCGTCTAACAACTGTGAGATTTCAGGAAAACCCGTCATCTTCAAGATAAGCGAAATAGTAACTGAGTCACCGGCAGTAAAATTACCAGGAAATTATTTAGTAGGAGGTAAAGTAAGGTTTTTTGTGGATTCAGGGGCGGACATTAATATTATAAAATCAGATGCATTAACACCTGATGCTTCAGTTAAAACTTCAGAAGCTTCTTACATGACAGGTGTGACGAAAAATAAAGTATATACTTTAGGCACAGTTGAAATTATGATATTCGACAAACAATATACTTTTCATGTGGTAAAACCAAATTTCGGGGTAAAGACAGAAAGCATAATAGGTAGGCCTTATTTAAGGGAAGAAAGGGCTAATAGAAATTTCTTTTATAATTCTCTAATAACTGCGTCTAGGCCGGTTCAACCTTTTCTATTCATAGATCAAGAATTGCAGGATGCTAGACATAGTTTGAGAAAAGAACCAGGACCTTAAAAAAAGATATTTACCTAGAATTGAAGCCCCATATGGTCTGATGTTAGGCGAAGCTTTAGTCAAACAAAAAAAAGGTAAATGTAAAAATATGGCAATAAATACGACGGAAAAAGATATAGCAGTAGCCATAACTCCTCAACAACTTTACCCTTTCGATTATGTTGACAACGAAGATAAAATATTTAGCAATCAAGAGGAAAATTTGGAAGAAATTAAAGAGCAAAGAATTCAAGACATACTTCAGAAAATGGATTTAGAAAAATTAAATGAAGAAGAGGTAAAATACGTAAAAAAATGGATACGATTAGGACAAGACAGATTTTTAATGCCTGGCGATAAACTACCAGTCACCCCATTAGTAAAACATTACATTCCATTATCAGTTGACAGGCCTATAAAATGCAGACAATATAGACTACCTCCTGAATACGAAAAAGCTGGGACTGAATTATTAGCAAAAATGTATGGAGATTATTTGATTATAAATTCTAATTCAAGTTATAATTCACCTGTTCTAATAGTTGACACCGGTCACTGTAGAGGGAGTAACTGGGCTACGGCCAAATCTATTTTGCTTCATAACCAATGGGGAGTTTTTCAAAGGTACAGTGAAATAGTGGCAAAGTAACTTTAAATTCATTAAAGTTGGGTAAAAAGAAAGAGAAGAGCGATTGTTTGATTGTTTAATTTTAAAAAAGAGAAAGTAGTTTGTACTTCAATATCCCGAGAAAAACCAACTCGATTCTATGTGGGTGTAGTATTTCCGAAAGGAAACCAGCTCGGTATAATGTGTAATATACTGATATTGAGAGGAAACCAGTTCAATATAGTATGTGTAGATAGGTATCGAGAGGAAACCAACTCGATACCGTGTATGTGTAGTGTAGCCGAGAGGAAAACCAGCTCGGTAATGTACGTGTGTAATGTATCCGAGAGGATAACCAGCTCGGTACTGTGTCGCACATTATACTACTATTGAGAGGAAAACCAACTCGACACTGTGTATGAGTAGTGTAGCCGAGAGGAAAACCAGCTCGGTAATGTAGGTGTGTAATGTATCCGAGAGGAAAACCAGCTCGGTAATGTACGTGTATAATGTATCCGAGAGGAAAACCAGCTCGGTACTATGTCGCACAATATACTACTATTGAGAGGAAAACCAACTCGATTTTTGGATTGTTGAGAGGAAAGCCAGCTCAACAATGAGTTTAGAAAGGCTCTAGTATCGAGAGGAAACCAACTCGATACGTAGAGTCTTTTGCGTTATAGAGTGCCTAAACGAGTAAATCGTTAGAGTCGGGGGGGGGGGGGGGGTAGCTTTGATTGAAACGAGTCAATGTATAAGTGATCGTTTATTTCAAAGTGCAGTGTGTCGAAAAAGTTTAAGTCCCACATGGGCGAAAAATTCTAAGTATCAATATCGAAGAAATATTCTAAGTCGGAGATTCGGAAAAATTTCTAAGTTCGATGACTCGAAATTTTTCTAAGTCCAACAACTCAGAATTTTTCTAAGTATTGAGTAGTGCTAGCGGTAGGTCAGGCTAAGCAGGGGAGTAAAACCAACCTCAAGTGAGCTCTAAGGAGAACTGACGTTTTGGTCCAGCGCATCGACTTTTATCATCCGCGACTTTTCCAAAAACGGCAAAGTGGGAGAATTTTAGAGAGAGGGCAAAAATCAGCGTTCGCGTTTCTTAATTTCGACGCAATCCAAATGCGCGTACGGGTCACGCGTTTCGCTTGAACGAAGGGTCAAGTCGCGCGTCTTTTCGCGAGACTTGCTCTATTTGCATGATTCTCTCACATCCCTGCTTAACCATTCCTAATTAACCTAATTAATATATCTAATTAATAACACAGCCCCACAAAAAAAAGTGTCGTGCGCGGCAGACCAGACTAGTCATTTCCCATGTATTTTGACGTGCTGAACACGAATCCGAGATCCGTTTTGCTCCATCACGTCAGGATTTTTTTCTAACCTCCAAAAACCTGTCGGATTTTGAGAGGTAGGCTATTTTTTTTAAAAAATTGATGGATTTACTTCAAAATTGGTATCTAGGGGTTTTTTGGGTTGCTGATGACGAATTTGAAGTTAGATTTTCAAAATTCAAAATGGCGGCTCCAATATGGTGGACAAATTTTGTAAAAATTGATGGATTTACTTCAAACTTGGTATCTATGGGTTTTTTGGGTCGCTGATTACGAATCTGAAGTTAGATTTTCAAAATTTAAAATGGCGGCTCCAATATGGCGGACGAATTTTGTAAAAATTGATGGATTTACTTCAAACTTGGTATCTAGGGGTTTTTTGGGTCGCTGATTACGAATCTGAAGTTAGATTTTCAAAACTAGAAATGGAAATTCTTATATACATAAGTAAGGTATTTACGTCTTTTTATGGTAGCGCACTCTTTTGTCCTCAAAGGATCTGTGTAATGGTTTTCTTTTCAAATTGGTGCCTCCAGTTACAATATCCCTTTTCAGCATCCAACAGTAGTTGGCCATCATATTTACATCCCATCTTCCTTGATAACGACGCTCAAAATCTTTCAGATCTTGATGGAATCGTTCTCCTTGTTCTTCGCTGTAATCTCTCAAATTTTCAGGGAGTTGATCCCGATGCGAGTCTAAGTAATGCAACTTTATGCTCATTAAGCATCCTAACTTACCAAAGTTTTTAATCATATCACTAACTATTTGCTCCCAATTTTCACTCTTGTGATTACCCAGAAAATTTTCGACAACTGCTTTGAAACTAAGCCATGCGGCTTTCTCCTTTTTATTCATCTTGGTGATAAATTGCTCATCTTTTAACAATTTGCAAATACGTGGTCCGTCGAAAACCCCTTCTTTTAGTTTCGCATCAGAGATTTCTGGAAACTTTTGTTCCAGGTATTTGAAACAGTTTCCTTTTTTATCTAAGGCTTTGACAAACTGTTTAATTGCTCCTAGTTTCGTGTGTAAGGGCGGAATTATCACCTTTGAAGGGTCGATATCGTCCGCCATATTGGAGCCGCCATTTTAAATTTTGAAAATCTAACTTTAGATTCGTAATCAGCGACCCAAAAAACCCATAGATACCAAGTTTGAAGTAAATCCATCAATTTTTACAAAATTTGTCCACCATATTGGAGCCGCCATTTTGAATTTTGAAAATCTAACTTCAAATTCGTCATCAGCAACCCAAAAAACCCCTAGATACCAATTTTGAAGTAAATCCATCAATTTTTTAAAAAAATAGCCTACCTCTCAAAATCCGACAGGTTTTTGGAGGTTAGAAAAAAATCCTGACGTGATGGAGCAAAACGGATCTCGGATTCGTGTTCAGCACGTCAAAATACATGGGAAATGACTAGTCTGGTCTGCCGCGCACGACACTTTTTTTTGTGGGGCTGTGTAATTAATATAATTAATATCTTACTTAATAAGTGTGATATATGATAATAATATTATATTAAAATGAATACTGTGGAGGACCTTAAAGGAGAGAGGAATAGAGGACGGGCTTGTGGAGAGAATTAAAGAGCTTTACGTCGATGTGAGAGCCAGGGTGAGAGTAGGAGAACAATTAGGGAATTTTATATGGATGGGTAGAGGTCTAATGCAAGGGTGCCCACTTAGCCCACTCTTATTCAGTTTATTAATGGCGGATATGGAAGAAGAAATGGAGAAGAGAGGAAAAGGAGGGGTAGTGTTGGGAAAAGGGAGATTGTATTCTTGAGCATATGCGGATGATGTGGTTTTGTTAGCAGAGAGTGAAAGTGGGATGAGGTTGTTAATGAGAGAGTTTGAGTTGTACGCGAAAGAAAAGGATTTGTGGGTGAATATGGGGAAAACGAAAATGGTGAGATTCAGGAATAGAAAGAGTGGGCATGAGGAAGTGTGGAAATTGAATGGAAGTGTAGTTGAGGAAGTAGATGAGTTTTGTTATTTAGGATTTTGGTTAAAGAATAATGGGGGTCACGAGTTGCATGTGAGTAAGAGAATTGAGAAAGCGGGGAGGTTAATGGGGCAAGTGTGGGGAATTGGAAAGAGAAGGTTTAAGAATGAATGGAAAAAGAGAATGTGGTTGTTTGATGCGTTAGTATGGGCAGTGTTGTGTTATGGGGTAGAGATATGGGGATGGAAGGAGAGAGGAAGAGTAGAAAGAATGAATGAAAGGTATATGAGATGGACAATGGGAGTAAGCGCAAGTTGTCCTGGGTACATGTTGAGAGAGGAAATAGAGAGGGAGAAAATGGTAGTACGGCAGAGAGGGAGAGCATGGGGGTTTGAGGAGAGATTGAAACAAGGAAAAGGGAATGAATGGGCTCAATTGTGTAGAGAATGTATTAGAGAGAGAGAGAGAAAATAGGAAAGAATGTACAATCGAAGTGGTAGAAAGAAAGGACGGATGCTTTGGAATGTTGGGAAAAGAATGACAGGGGTTGGTATGGTGTAAAAGAGACATGGAAAGAAAGAGATAGTAAGGATAGATGGGAAAAAATTGGAGTGTCTAGGTATAATGGATGGTATAAAATGGTGAAGAATGTGGGACAGCCGAGATATTTAGAGAAACTGAGGAAAGAAGCGAAATGGCAAAGAATGGTGAGATATAGGATGGGGGAGGGTATGAGAGAATGCAGGTATTGGATGGGGAAAGAGGAGAAGCTGTGTAGAGTGTGCGAGTTTGATGTAGAGGACTGGGAACATGTATTAGAGAGGTGTGTGAAAGAAACGAGTAGGATGAATGAGGATATATATATATATATATATATATATATATATATATACTAGAGGGGCTACGCCCCCCTGCGCGCTTCGCGCGCCAACCCCCTATTTTTGGCGGGAAATACAGAGAGAGATGAGGGAAGGGTCATTTAGGTCATTTTTGATGGAGGAGGTGAAATGAGAGGAGGGAGGGGGACTTGCGGCTATATTCAGAGCCTTAAAACGAACATAACCTCAAAATTAGGTCATTTCTGGCGGGGGAGGGGACTTGCGGCTATATTCAGAGTCTTGAAACGAACATAACCTCAAAATTTAGGTCATTTTTGACGGAGGAGGGGAAATGAGAGGAGGGAGGCGGACTTGCGGCTAAATTCAGAGCCTTAAAACGAACATAACCTCAAAATTTAGGAGGGGGGACTCCCCCCTCCTAGGTCAAGAATTCTTGAAACAGCGGCGGCGGCGGAGGCGGCGGCGGCGATATCTTTTTGTAATATAGGAAGATATATATATATATATATATATATATATATATATATATATATATATATATATATATATATATATATATATATATATATATAACATTATAAATTATAAATTACTATAACAATAATATCTACTATTAACAATTAACAATTATAATTAATAATTAGTTAATAATAATTTATTATGGTACAATAATTATTTATAATAAATTATGCTATAAATGATCTACAAGATATAAAAAACACATCTAACTTCGAACATAACCTTTTATTTAAATAAATAATTGAAAATTCGGCTCGGAAAAGTATCCGGCGAACAGAAGGTTAACAGAAGTGGCGCGAGGAAAGCAAAGGACCTGTCGCGTTGAGAGTGGGAGGTGCAAGGATGACTAGAGATGGGCCGTAAGGCGAAAGTGGAGAGAGCGAATAGGAAAAAGAGTGGAAAGCGTGGAGTGAAAAGGGGCGCGCCGATATTTGGAAAAAATGTAGAAAACGCGTTACCAATGACTCGGCTAAGGACAAGAAATTCATGATGCTATAGCAAAGTTTTTTGCATTCTTCATGAATTTTCGTTACCCTTATCAGTGACATGTATCATAGTGCCCAAAAAGGCAGATAAAGAGGGTAATAAAAAATATAGATTAATGCCAGAACTATTCGTTTATTTAGATGACATGATTGTATTCTCGTCTACATTAGAAGAACAAGATAAAATTATTATTCGCTTATTAGAACGATTGACGAACGAGACATGCGAAACTAGCCCTACAACCTCAAAAATGTTAGTTTTTAGGTAGAAAAGTGGCTTACTTATGGCATCTAGTAGAAGATGGAATAAAAGCAGATCCTAAGAAAATACCTACGTGAAAAGATTACCGGTAAACTCCGCGAAGTAGCTCCGCGGAATTTCCGCAAATTTTTTTTTTTGCATAATAATATATTTATGTTATTATTTAAAGTAATATAATATTAAATTCAATACATTCTATTTAAATTACGATTTATACTTTAGTTAACAACTGAGACAAGATTTACTGTTAGACACGTCAATTTTTTTAAAAAAAATATTGATAACCTTTAGGATAGTTTCGTGGTTACAATCGGTAAGGATTTTTTAAGGATTTTAACATTTCAAGACATGATGAAAATACGAAGCATTAGAAGAATAACAAATGGATGTCACTCAAGAACAAGGCAGCAGCAAGAATACAATTTTTTGGGGAAGTTAAACATGTCGTATAAAAATTTTCATATTACGAAGCCATCAATAAGTAACGGTAACGACCGGGAAATCATTTCTTTTTCCAAACCTTTTTAAGAGCTTATAACCTGTATTTAGATTATAAAGTTATTTTCTGAAAGTTTTAATTGTAACCTAATTTAACCCTACTAAAAATTAAAATATATAATGAGTGAAATAAATTTTATTAAATAAATAGAAATCAGTATCATATGGCAAATGCATTTTTATTTTTTTATTAATAAAATTTTTATATGAAATGAATTTTATTATTGTCTTATAAAAAGGATAAATACAAGTAAAAAACTATTTAATCTATTATATATTTAACTCTCTTTAATGCAATAATCTGATATCAATTTTGGAAATACTTTTTTAAGTAGAAAAGAAAAATACATACATCTTTACCGGCTATAACCGTGAACCTATTTTTATAGTTTTCAATTTTTTGTTAACAAAATTAGTCTTCTCTCACTTGTTAACTAAAAATTGAAAAGTAATTTTAAGTAGAATATACACAATTTAATTTTATATTATTTTAAATAATAACATAAATATATTATTATGCAAAAAAAAATTTGCGGAAATTTCGCGGAAAATCCGCGGAGCTACTTCGCAGAGTTTACCGATAATCTTTTCACGTGGGTAGAATCAATAAAATATTTTCCTGCACCGAAAAATCAGAAAACGATTCGCGAGTTTTTAGGGAAATTTATAGCAAATTATGCAAAAATTGCTAAACCTTTATACGAATTGTTAAAAAAGGACAAAACCTTTCAATGGGATTCCGATGAAAAAAATAGTTTGCGTGCATTAAAGAAACCGTTATGTAAAAATCCAATTTTACAACATCCTGATTTTACAAAGACATTTAAGGTTACTACAGACGCATGTGAACATGCGATTAGTGCAGTAATAACGCAGAATAAAGATGGCATGGACCTACCTATTGCATATTTATCTAGGACTTTAATAGGAGCAGAAAGAAATTATGATTCCACTGAAAAAGAGTGTTTAGCAGTTATTTATGCATTGGAAAATTTTAGACCATATTTATACGGAAGAAAATTTGTACTTTCATGCGACCACGAGCCGCTAAAAATAATAAACGAAGCTCGAAAACCGACGTCACGCATGACAAAATGGTTATTAAGATTACAAGATTATCAGTATGAATTTGAATGTAAACCAGGAAAAATAAATCGTTGCTTAAGAGGATTATCGGAAAATCCTAGCGAAATAAATTCTGATTCACAAGAAGAATTTACTAGTAGTCAAGAAGTTAGCGATATAGTTTAATCTATATTCAGCGAAAATTCTAGCGAGGAAATAGAAGAATGTTCAGATAACCAATGTTAATAACGGACACACCCTTAGAAGCATTCGATACTGTTGGAAAATTACCCACAACAGCCGATGGGAATTGTCACGTACTAACTATGCAGGACCAATTAGGCAAATATTGCATATTTGTACCTGTCCCAGATATAAGTGCAACAACAATAGCTCATGCTCTAGCAAGGCATTTATTCTCCATATATAGAGCACCCAAGACAATTTTAACAGATAGAGGCAGAATGTTTACTAGCAATCTAATGAGGACGCTAGCTAAACTTTTTAAGGTGTCTGAAGTGACTACTACTGCCTATCATCCGCAAACAAATGGTGCTCTATAAAGAAGCCATGCTGTATTAGCAGAAGACATTAGGCACTATGCTAATTCAAACGATGACTGGGATCGTTTATTACCCTTTGCAATGCTAGCATATAACACATCAGTTCATAATGCAACTTAATTCACACCCTATGAAGTGGTATTTGGAATAAAGGCAAGAATCCTTGCAGCTTTTCCAACAGAAGAAAAAATAGCAACTTATGAATCATATTTGCAAGTACTTATAACACGATTAATCGAAATCAGAAGACTAGCTGCGAAAAATATTATTGACGCTTAATTAAAATCAAAAGAAATATATGATCAACACACCAGGCCACTACAAATAGAAATAGGCGATGTGGTTGATGTAAAAGAAGAGGCCAGGGCAGGGAAATTTGAGCCTTATTATCACGGACCCTATGAAGTAGTCTCAATCACAGAAAACAGTAATTTGATTTTGTGCGATGCAGAAGGAAAACGGTTTAGAAAACATAAAGACCAAGTCAAAAAAGCATATTTATGACTAGAAGATGAAGCAGGATTCTTAAGAGACAATGAAGATTATATACACATTTTTACCGATGGGGCTTGTAAGGCCAATGGTAAAGTATCAGCTAGAGCAGGAATAGGAGTATGGTTTAATCACCAACACCCGCTCAATGTTAGCGAAAAGGCGAACATAAAACAAACAAACAATGGAGCAGAAATAGAAGCCATTGTAAAGACAATAAGCATACTGAAAAAACTAGGACTACATAGAGTCAGAATACACACCGACTCGAAATTTGCGATAGATGGTTATCAAAATTGGTTACCAAAATGGAGGAAAAATGGTTAGAAAACTAATAGAAGAAAAAAGGTAGTCAGTAAAGATATATTCAATAGACTAAACGATAATATAAAAGGTACACAAGTAGAATTCATCTATGAACCAGGGCATAGAGGTATAATAGGCAACGAAGAAGCCGATAGACTAGCAAAACTAGCTATAGAATAAAAAAAAAAATTTTTGCTATATAATTTAACCACTCAAAAAGTAGAGTTAACTAAAGAAACCACTACAAACTTCTGTTACAGAACTATGTTCGAGATAAAAGGGATATTAATATTCATAACATGGAGCATAATAGCAGTTCAAGCAGTTGAAACAGGTATAACAATAATACCAATGAACAAAGGGGTGGGAATATATTATGAAAGAATATCTACAGTAAGAAGGACAACAGGATTTTGGAGAACAGCCATTGTTCTAGATATGAAAGATTTTTTAGAACAATTGCTAATATTAGAAAAACATGTAATAAAAGCCAAGGAACCCTGTACGAAAATATTATATTAGACAACACTTGTAGTCATTTTGCAGCCACCGAAAACCTTAAAAATAAACTAGAAATAATCAAGTTACGCTGGGAAGAAGTACAAAGAGTCATAAAGGGTTTGAAACACCCAGAATCATCACAAAGAAAAATTATAAATAGAAAGAATTAACAAAAGAAGTGCACCCCTAATAGGAGTAATAGGAAAATTATTTGGACCAACAATTGGACTGTTAACCTACGAAGAAGGAGAAAATTATAAATCATCCATGTCAGAACTAAATGAAGCTCACTGAAATATTACTCATTTAATGGGGGAACAAACACATGTAGTTAGGGCTGAATTACACAAAATGTATGATATAACGGAAAAACAACATAACCAATCACAGGAAGTGAGAAAACAATTAAAAGACTTTGAGAATGATGTTTTACAATTTAGAAACAAGTTGAACGATGAAACTTATTTAGAAAACATTAGGAATACAATAGATAATTAGAATAGGCAAATAACTATTTACGAACATAGTTTAAGTGAAACGCTAGACATCATGTACAAAGCAAAAGAAGGTCGATTATCACCTGAACTACTTACAGATGAACAATTAGTAACTACCCAGATAACAAAATGTATGGCTCATGTCTAGCCCAGGTCTAGCCCGGGGGCCGATTGATAGGCCCGAGAGGCAGGCCAGAACGCTGCTTCTTGTGCGCGCCATTGCTAGCCATATGGCTTGCCCCTGTGGACAGGCACCCGGGTACCGGCAGGCTGCACACCCTACACGCCGGTACTATGTATTCGAACGTATTGAAATACATTTTTGAAATAAAGAAAAGTAAAATGATAACCACTTAATATTATGAACTGTAAACATAAGAATTAATTTTTTTAAAGAACATTTTTTTACGTACATTCGTCAGTCGTAAATTTTTTAATTACATAAATCGAAATACTGAAATAAATATTAAATACTATTCCAATAGAAAAAAATTGGCAAATCATTTAAAATTGGAGAAAAAATAGTGTCTTTAATTAAATTTTTTTCAAATTATTTTTGCATGTGTAGAATTTTATTTTTTTATTTATATCCTAAATATTTATTATTTATTTATTTATATTTATTTATATAAAATTCTTCAAAAGAATTCAATTCCACAAAAGCAAAATTTTTTTTAAAAAAACCGAATTTTGTTTAGCTACCAAATGTAAAATCAAATCAAATGGATTTGTTGAATTATTATTTTTTAGTGGAATGATTACATTTAGTAAGAATCAAATGCATTTAAACTATAGTTTAACACGAAAAATAACAAATTATTAAATTAAACAAATTATTAAAATTGCTAATTTTTTAACGCACACTTAATTCGTTCATTTTAATGAACATTTGAACATACATTTTTGATAAATCTACGTCTTTTAGTCGTAGTATAATACTGGTAAGTAATATTTTTTGAAGGTAAAGTAGACTAAAATTTTAAATTGTAATGATCTAAATTTGTGTTGCCAAAGGATTCGCTCGCCAGATGGGGACCGAGTCCTTGTGTTCACTTAATTTTTACTTGTGGCGTGAAGCGCCATCTATTTTTGCCTTATGGAACTATTTGCGTACTATGATTAAGAGGAGAGGTATAGTCAATAACGAGTCTTTATTTAAAACCTTCGAAAGATTGATATATTGTAACAAAAAGAAGTTAAATGAAGGTACAAGGAATATATGAATATAAAGAATATAAAACAATATATAAAACAATAAATAAACAAATGGCTCGATATAATGCAAATAATAACTAGGATGAGTAGGTCATCCGGTAATCTCGAGTGACTCGACAGCACCGCCCTCTACCGTATTGTTCTGGCCAGTTTCTTTTCTGAAATGATACAAGGTACCTTTAATAATCGCGATCGCGTTCACCAGGAGTTAATTCCGTATAAATCCAAAATGTAAGTTAAGCAATTCACGGCAAACGTAAACTAGAACGTGCACTCTGAGATAATCGTTTCCAGAGAAAACTAGAAGGGAAACGATTGGGTTGAAGAATCAGGTATGTACCTGATACTCTTGCCTGACGTGAACTAGGAACATTAAGGAACATCTCTGGGAAATATCTTAGACCAGGGGGCACCCTGAGTTAAAGATACGGCCCTGAGCTTCGCATCCAGGTGATAGAGATTGCCCCTCTACTCACCTGGGGCGGTGAACGAGAAAGGAAGTACCTATCTCTACGTCCTCTCGCGGGAGCACCCACAGAGAAGTCGCGAAGACGATACTCTAGGTTTTTGGTAGTGACGTCATACTCGCATCCTCTCGCAGGAGCACCTACAGAGAAGTCGCAAGGATGACGTTCTAGGTACATGAAGGTATCTTCTCGGTCTCTCGCAGGAGCACCTACAGAGAGTCCAAGTTGATAAGGAACAAGGAGGTAAAGTAAAGTTCACTTGACACGGAAGCACCCATAGTCAAGTGTACCATACCTTGCATTACCTGAATTCAATGAGGAGCGCCTCAATTGAGTCCAGGTAGCCAGGAACTAGGAGTGAGATCGCTTCCATCTAGCCAGAGGTGCACCTCAAAGCCAGTCGGAAGACGAACTGAGGAAAAAGGTGCGAGCCGCCAGGTATATACTCTCGCTAGGTAGCCAGAGGCGTTAGCGCGAGGTGGGGGAAGAAAGAGACGCTGCTACTTACGCCGTCTACTTTCTCTCTCTTCGCCGGGCGAGTATTCTTACGATACGCCTATCGTTACAAAATAAATTATTGATAAGCATTTTTACAGAACTTTGAGTATAGAATTAAACGATTCGAAGATGAAAGTCAGACAAGTAACACTTAAATTTAAAAGAGTATATATAAAGTAGAAAAGATCAGCAGTTCTTGAGATTATCTGAAATTTTTGTCTTCTACATCTGATGACAAATCATCTCCTTCATTTTCCACATCGGTTTCTGAACCGCTTAATTCGTGATCTGATTCCAAGAGAGCAGCTATATTTGCAATCACATCATTCATTAGTTTTTCAAGGTTCTCTTTTCCCTTTTCGCCCGTACACTTTTTTAACTTTTTGCTGCACCTTTGCTTGGTAGCTTTAAATACTGTTTATAACAGTAAATTGGCTGTTCCAAGAAAATGAGAATTTTGATTTAATTTTGTTGAGCGCTAGGCATTGTGAAAATGCCGCCCAAACTCAAGCAAACAAATAATTATAACTTGACAACTTTTATTACCTCAGCTTTATCTCAGCCGGAGAGTCGCTGGGTCTAAGCTTTAGTGAAAAGATTAAACGAACTCAAATGTATTAAAATTGATATGTTTATTCAATAATCATGAAATAAATTTAGATATTAATTGATTACAATGTCCGAAAAGAATATGCTGCCTACCTCTTGTAGAATTAAAAGTATAATCCTAAACGGAACAATATTGTCACCAACGGAAACTTCGGAAACACAAAAAAATATTTTAACTGTTTGCTGGCCGAACGAGAACTACCGGCAAAATCCCATGCGTTCACCGCTGTGCCTTACGCGTTGATGTTTTGTTAGTGCTCAGGCTCGTATCCATCCCTCCGAGGCCCTGGGGTCGACTTTTTAGTAATTAATTTTGTATTTAAACAAATATACTTATTTGTTTGCTGAAGAGTTCGATTCCTGCACGGATTTGGACTCTTCCAGTCAGATGCTTTGTATTTAACCTCCAGTTGACTGCCTCGGGAATTCGGGATCTCGGAATTTAGGTTACGGTAGTCTCGCTCGCTAATTTTCTCATTTTTACATTTCAATTTTTGTTGGCGCTAAATTATTTTTATTGAAATTTTTATAAGGTGGCAGCTATGTAATAAGACCAGAAATCAAAGATGATTTGATTTACATATGCTTCAAAAATAAATGACTCGATACAATGCCAAAAAAAATATATGAAAACAAATAACAAAATTTCTATTGATATTTTAAGGACTCTATATAAATCAAAGCTTTATTCTTAATTTAAGGAGTCCTGTCCGACCAGCAAATTATATGTCCATAAGTAGTATTTTTCTTTTTATATTTCTCTCTTAACCTCTTGCCAGCAAGGGAGAGGGATAGCATCAAGACGTGTAAACAGTCACGTCACAAAACCCCCTACCAGACTGGCAATAATGGTTACCCATTAATAGACAGCAATTCATTCCCTCGACCATCAAAATTATTTGAATGATAATGAATTAAAGATTATTAAGTAAATTCATAAATTCAATCAAGGTTAATAACTCGAGCTTGACAATGCGGTTAAGGAAGAAGGAATGGAAAGATTTTTGCATTAGGATTATAAAGATTGAAGATTTTGTATTTTTGTTTACCTTTATTTTGAATAAAAAAAATTAATTTGGTCATAATCCAATTTAATGATAAAGGTAAACTTGCAATTGACTAAATTAACATAGCATTTTATTTGCTCTTGGTCATTTCTTATCATTTTGAAATTTTTCTTTTCTTAATGGCTAGTGAACTTTATGAATCACTCATATAAGAGAATACTGACCCACATAGCACGGCTTCTTGCTGTGGGGTTACTGTAAGGATATCTGTAGGTTTTGTAAGGTTACCGTGTAAGTCTGCAATAAACTTGAGGTAATCTTAAAACTTCCGCCTTACAGTAAACATACACAGTAAAGCTAAGGTAAGCTTACACTGTAAGGTCGTGGTAAGTTTACATGGTAAGGTTGTAGTAAGCTTACACTGTAAGGTTGTTGTAAGCATCCTTTAAGGTTTCTGTAAGGTTGATGTAAGGTTGCTGTAAGGTTACTGTAAACATAGAATGTTAATAATAAATAAATTTTATTAATATTGATGCGCAGTAGTTTTCTATGGGACATACGGCTGCGCAGTAACTTTTATTTGACACACCCTATTGGGGTTCATGAAGTACTTCACCAAATATATAATTTTTTATAAAAAAAATTTGTAATATAATATATATTATAATATAATTATTTTTAATATATTTTCATATTACTTTATGTTTACAGTAACCTTACAGCAACCTTACAATAACCTTACGGGAAGCTTACAACAACCTTACCGTGTAAGCTTACCACAACCTAACCACGTAAACTTACCACGACTTTACTGTGTAAGCTTACCTTTGCTTTACTGTCTAAGCTTACTGTAAGGCGGAAGTTTTAAGATTACCTCAAGTTTATTGCAGGCTTACACGGTAACCTTACAAACCCTACAGATATCCTTACAGTAAACTCACAGCAAGAAGTCGTGTTATGTGGGGAACGATAACTCAAATTTTTGGTCAATTCTATAGCTAAAGATTCTCGATTCTAAGACATGAACTAAAAATAGATAACTAATAATTATTATTATTTTTCGAAACGAGTAATACTGAATGTGACACAAAAGTAGTTCTCTTTATTTGAACGTGTGTAACCAAATAATGATTTAAACTAAAATAACTAATTATTACGAAATAGGCAATAATAAACTTAACGCAAAATAGTTCTCTTTATCTGAGAAGGTACTTAATATAAACAACTTTAGCTTAGAAAGGAATAAACAAAAAAATAAAAGGGGATCATAAACGAAGTTAAAAAAAAATCGGTACGGAAATTACAATTTTCTCATGATCGCAGTTGCAAGTGCCTGAATCAGAAGGTGATCTGGAGACCATTCTTGGGCAGTTGCTGTTCCAAGAGTTTGGAGCGTTAATCTGGTTGCTTCTACTGCTGGTTCACTTGAAAGAGTTGTTACTTGAGCTATAAGATGGGATTAAGCTTCGTTTCTCTCGGGGTTGGACTAGTCCCTTTTCCCATCTCTCTTTACACTGAGTACAGTTTTTTTCTTGTCCTTCATTTTTTGAATGGTTCTAGGAATTTTTCATCGAATAAAAGGACTGCACAGGGTGAGGAAAGTTTTGGAGTAGGACGAGGAATATTTGTAGGCATTTGATTTTCTAAATCTATACCGTTTGTTTTACGCTTCTCGTTGCCAATTTCCTTTTCCGAAATCTTCCTGCCCCTTCCGATACCTTTACCCAATGGCCTTCCTTGGTCGATGTTGGCGACTTTTCCATTATTATCGTGGTGGTCGACGTTTTCTTTTGCTTCTGCGGAGACCTTCTTGACCTTGGAAACTAGAGTCTTGGAAATTGCTCCTTGTTGGTTTAGTGGATGGACTTTTGGGCCTGGTATTTGTACTTTCTTGCTCTCCTGCTTTCTTTCTGGGACGACCTGGCTTTTTTCGATTTTGTGATGAACATGATCTTGATCGTTCAATTTTTTGTTTACTTTGTTCTTTTCTGGGACGACCTCGCTTTTTCTTATTTTTAGATTGTTCGGATTTTGGTTGCTCTCTTCTTTGGGAAGACTGTAAAATCGATCGTTCAGGTCCCTCGGTTCCGTCTTCGGTGGGCTGAATTCGATCTGGGTTTTGTGTTGTCTCCTCCAAAATCTGATCAGGGATTCGTCGCTGATCTGCTTGAGAGGTTTTCTTCCCTGTCCCGACATCTTGTCTAAAAGAAGGGCTATGGTTTACACTTTGCTCGAAATCTGGTGTCCAATAATGTTTGAGATCTTTCACATGTGCTTATTCAACCTTTTTCGATTCGTTCATTATTTCATAAACGACCGGTGATTTGACCTTAACTATTTTATATGGACCATTATATTTTGGGGACAATTTACTTGTAATAAAATCAGGACCTGAGGATAATGTGTGTGACATTCGCCAGACAACATCGACCTCATTGTAACGAATGTCTCGCCTTTTCTTATTATAGTATTTTGCCTGTCGATCTGAGGTAATTTCGAGATAGTGCGTAACTAAATCGCGAAGTGCAGGTAAGCGTTTGAGTCGATTTTCCCATTCTTCTATTGCTAACGGAATAATATGAGGAGGACCTTCTTCATTTCTGTTAACCGATTGGGCCAGCTTTGGTTCTCGACCAAAGTTTAATAGCGCTGGGGACACGTGAGTCGAACTATGAATTGCGGTATTGTAAGCGAAACGGAAATCGGGAAGATGCTTATCCCAACTTCGGTGGTCGCTATCGACAAAAGAAGCAATCATAGTTTTTAGGATACGATTTACTCTTTCCACCGGATTCGCTTGAGCGTGATAAGGTGGAGTAGGAGAGTGTCGTATCTCAAATTCTGATGCGGCGTTCGAAATTATTTTATTTACAAACTCCGTGCCATTATCGGTAAATAAAACCTCGGGAGCTCCCCAACGGAAAACAACGGTATCTTCTAGTGCTTTTAACACATTAGCGCCTGTAGCCTTTCTGAGCGGAATGCACTCGATCCATTTGGAAAACATGTCTTGAAAAATCAGTATATACGAAAATCCGTTTCTGCTGAGGGGAAATGGACCCATGATATCAGCCGCCACGATAGTCCATGGCTGCTCTATGACCCTCTTTCCCATTAATCCAATTGGTCCGGCTTGTTCCGCTTTCATCTTTTGACAAGTTTCGCAAGAACGGACATATTTTGCTACATCTCTGAATACTCCCGGCCAATAATATAACAACGCTAATCTAGCGTGTGTCTTTTCGACACCTAAGTGGCCGGAAGTGGGAGAGTTGTGTGCTTCCTCTAGAGCTTTATTTCGAAGGTCATGGGGCAAAACCAATTTCCATGAATCCAGATCGGGCAAGACCAAATCAGTGATCGAATTCGGACGGTGAACATATAACTGATTATTTTCTACTTTCCAATCCGGAAACTGATGTGGCATTTCCGGTACGGTTTGTAATTTATGAAGGTACCATGGATCGTCAGTCTCAAAAATTGAGGCTATTTTATCCGGTTCAACTTCATACATACGCGAAAGCGCATCTGGAACGTGGTGTAGGGCACCCTTCCCTGCTGAAAATTCCTATGTCGGAAACAACGTTTGAATCTACAAGGATTCTATTAGGATCCCATATCAGAAACGACATCGTTTCTCATGTCGGATCCAATATAGAATCCTACTAGTTTCCGATCTCTGAAACGACGTTGGAAATTGGCATAGAATCCCATATCGGATCCTACATAGGAAACTAGTTGGATTCCAACGGGATCCTAGCCGGATTAAATGTAAATAAAAAATTTTTTCCAGAATTATTTATCTGTTAAATATTATATTTTTCACATAATGCAAATCATAGAAAATTAATTTTAATGATATTATTTATAAAACTATTAAAAATTTGTTTCTGTTATAATATTTTGAACTGTTTTTTTGTGAAGTTTACAAATGGTAAAAAGAAACTATTATTTTCAGGTTAAAGTACAATATAACAATATTTTAACAAAATATTTATACAATATAACAATAATAATAAAAAACCACTGCATAGTTAAATTAAAAATGTACCTTAATAAAGTTTAACATTTTTATTCATTTTACTAATACAGTCATTTTCAAAGTTATACAAATATAATTATTTTACATAAATATACAGTAATATAATATAATACAAATAATTTTTTATAAAATTAATATCTCCTCAAACAAACAATCGGTCGATAAATTTTTCTTTTTATTCCAGTCATATTGTATTATATTTTTCTTTCTTTAAAAACGTTTCAATTTGAGACGTAAGTTAACGCCTCAGTTTATATTTTGACTGTAAATTTTATTTATTTTTGTTAGAAAAATGAAATTAAAATACTTGTAGATATTAATTCTAAAGTTATATAAAATTTTAATCACACTTTTTTCAAACGTACTAAAAAGTTTCGTAATATATAAACATCGCAAATAATTATAGCATGTCATTATAATATTTTAAATCACTACAAATTCTATTTTCTTATTTGCGCTATATTTAAATATTTGCGCCTGTTAAAAAATGTTAGCGTTTGATTTTCAAGTAATCTTTTTTTTCTATATAAATGTGAAACTCTCCCAAATATAAATACTATTTTCAGGAATTTTGCAGCAAGTTTGCAATGCCAAGTTGCAAGTTTGCAATGCAAATTTGCAAACTTGTGACAAATAGCGATATTTCCACCCATTTCCATGTTCGCATGGCAAGTTTGCAGAAAAATTTCTCAAAAATTTTACAGAAAATTTTTATGGTAATTACTTTTCTAAAACTTGTAGAAACTTTTCGAAAACAATTAAAAAATTTATTTGTTGTAAATATAGAGATATTTTGTTATGGAAAACTTTTTCCTCAGGAAAAGGTGACTAAAATCTATTGCGCAGCCCAAGGTGCAGCATAGAAAATTACTGCGTATGACATGAATTTGAGCAAATTACAAGAGAATTTTTTTCAATATTGCCATAAAAAGTTTATGCAAAATTTATGAGAAATTTTTCTGCAAATTTGCAAAGCAACCTTGCAATTTGGCATTGCAAACTAGCTGCAAAATTGCTGCAAATAGTTGTGCTGCCAGAGTTTATAATTTTATATTTCATTAAATATTTTTAAAAGTGTTATTTAGTTAATGGAAATAATTGAGGCTATAAAATACAAAAAGTAAAGTTTAATTTTAAAATAATTGTTAATATAATTAAAAGATTTTTATTTTACAACAATCATTTTGTTTAAAATATAAAATAAACTTAATTCTAATGAACAATATGAATTTCAGCTATATGAAGAAATTAATTTGAGTTTCTGACGAAATCATTTTTCTAATATTTTTTTATGAGGAATTAAATGGTGATAAAAAATTTGATTAAAAAAATTTTTTGACCTTTTTTCAAAATCCTAAAAAAATCTAATTTTTTATAAGAATGAAATATTTCAAAAATCATACATAATTTTTTAAAAAAATTATTAATTTTTTATTAAAAAAATTGATAGCTCAAAAATTTTAGTTTTATTTACAATATTTTAATGCAATGTTTTCTTAAAATCGGACATTTTTAAAATGATTATTAAAAATTGAAATAGCAATAATTTATAACTTTTTAGAATGTCTTAGAAATTAAGAAAGTTACAAATTTTTAATATTTCATTTTTTAATAATAATGTTAAGAATTGGAGCTTTTTAAAAAAATTACATTAAAAATAGTAAAATTAAAATTATTTAGCTGATTTTTTAAAATAAAAATAAAATTTTTCTTAAAAATTATACGAATAGGTTTTGAATTATTTCATTTTATAAAAAAAATTTTTTGAAAAATTATTGACTTTCTCACAAAGAAATAACTTTGTTCAAGGTTTACATGAATTCCTTTCAATAATTAAAAATGTCGACTCAGTCTATACTTACTTAAATTTAGTTATATTTATAATTTACTTAAATTTATCAGTCAAAATTAATTAAAAAATTCAACCTACAATTTATTTACAAAATAAATAACATTTTATGAGGTTATTTAAGAATATTAAAGTTTTTAATGTATATTGATCAAGAAACATAGGTTTCCGTAAAACGGGTTTTTTTCGCTCTGTGCGGGGTAAAGTCGCTCACCCACTATTATGCTTCATTTCAGCTTTAAAATAAAGTTTATAAAGTTTGATACCTTTATTACTAAGTACAAATGTTAAATTTGTTAACAAAAAATACCAAATTTTAGTTTAAATAAAATTTAAAGCAAAAAAATTGGTGAACGACTTTACCCCGCACTGAGCGAAATAACCCCGTTTTAAGGTACTTGAAAATCAAATACAAATTTCACTTTTTTTTCTTTTATAGTTTCAGTAAGAAAACAAGTTAGGCAAAGCGCAAATATATTGTTCATTATTTAATAGAATTTTAACACACACTTTTTCTATTGTACTTGTTGGTACAGAAGTAATTTCTTCGTCCATGTAAGTAATTTTTTGCAACATTTTGCAATTACCTTGAAAAGTATTGACGGTCGTAATGTTTTCAACCAATGTGTATTCAATTTTATTAATTCTGTCAACTATAAAACCGGCAAGTCTTACATATGATTGATTATTTAATTTTGCAAATGTATTGTCTGAACGCTTATTACTTTTTATCGAGGACATGAAAAGACAACCATTTTTTACCATTTTGTTATACAATCTTAAACCATCGAAACTTAAATTTAAAGTTTGTGCTCACAGTCTATCTACTACACAAGCAAGACCGAAATATCTGGTTTCATTAATTTGTAAATTTTTTTGTACACAAGAAGTACCAATGTTAGTACAAAAACGCTTTACCTTAAATGAAATAGTTGCCTGCTTTTTTAACAGAGACATAGAATGTCGTAAATTTATTCTTCGACAAATTTGGTGATGAATACTATTCGCTGAATGAATTCCTTTGAGCAACTGACCGTTTTTAGACTCAAATGCAAATGCGTTATGCGCCCATAGAGGTCCCCAGTCATATACTGTTCTTGTCAAATGTAAAAGTGAATGAACATTAGATGTCATTGAAGCTTTTGAGTATAGTCTTTCAGTATCACTGACAAATCTGTGCAAAAGCTCATCGGCCAACTTCAAATCTTCGTTTTTTATCTCTGCTTGCAGTAGAATATACAAAGCCTCTACAAGAAGAGTCCAATCCTCTAATAATGGAAGCGGTAGTATATTGAGAAGAATCGATATACTATAATACAAAACCCAGTTCTCCCACTCTTTTGACTTCCAAAATTCCCTTTCTGAAAAAGATCGAGTTAGCCTACCAACTTTATTAGGAACTTTTATACTTTGTAAATGTTTGTCAACTTCAGGTATTATTTTACGAGACAAAAGACCTACTTTTTTTGTCGTTCCTAACCACATTACACTGAATTGTTTTGCTATTCCACTAACGATATGCATATTATCGACTACGGTACCACGAATTTAATCGAAATTACTCAAATCAATTAGAGGAGATCGTGATTTTACGCCTTCTTTGGTTATACCCTGATTTGCTTGATTCACAGTATCTGCATGATTTCTATTTTTCGGAACCTTATCTAATAAAGGATATTTTATACATCCAGATTTCTTAGAAGACCTGATCCATACCCCAGGGTGAAGACATTGTCCACAACCAAAATAAGCATTATATTGAGCAAATCCCTGCACTGCTGCACGTGCAGAACTATCTACGCAGCAAACTAAAGGGAAAATTTTGATACGAGTTTCTACATTATTTATTTTGCATGGGATTCCTGTGGTAGCATATTCATTCATATTTTTTACAAATGGTTCAAGGAAAACAGACATATCTGGTTTTTGTTTACCAAACCAAAGACCAGCTACAACTACTTCTTTGGTGCGAACATCATACGGCAATTCATTTACTATTAAGTATATCGGCCATATTGAACATTTGGAACTTTTAAATACTGGGGCTCCATCTGTATTAAATACTGTAGTTACGTAGTTTCTTTTATCTTTTTCGTCTAGCTTCTTTACAAAATCTTTATATAATTTTCCATCATAAATGTCACAAATAAATCCTTTCTTCCGATTACGCATTCGCTCATTTACAATGTTATGATAATAGTCCGCGTTTGCTTCTATCAATTCTGAAATAGGTGTCGAAGGATCCATAGTTATAAAAAAATCCGAATATTCCTTTTTTTTAACATTGATTCTACCATTACACATTTTGCAGTTTATGTGGCTGTCTTTTCGCGGTTCAAATGTCCCTGCATATTTGTTACATTGTGGGCAAATAGCATGAAATTTTGACCAATTTTTGTGATAAAATAACTTGTTAATAAAATATTTCGTATTTGGTAAGATAGGTACATCAAAAAGGCAATTGATAAGATGAAACAATTCCCAAACAGCTGTGAATGATAATGCATTAATAAGAGCAAACCTTATACCCATAAGTAACGTTTCTCCGATCGTTGTTGTCACTGCAGCATTTACTGGTGAATTATACCTGAAAATAATATTTGTAGTTTTGTCACATCTTTAACTTTTTATTTCAGAAAAATTTTTGTTTTAAATTAAAATTTTATGTTTTGTGTAAGATTTTAATTGTTAAATATAAAATAAGAGTGACACCCGCCATTTTTTTACTGTTTACTCTCTGTAGTGTCTATTTTGAGAAAAAAAAATTTTGTTCGGTGTTTTTTTTGAGTTAATTGATAGTGGAAAAAGAATAAAACAGTAAGTGAATACAATATATGACACTATTCAATACAATAAAATTGGTCAAATTCCTTTCAAATTTGTTATTTAAGTCATTTTCATGTAGCTGCTTATAAATCTGAAATAAAATTTTGAAAATTCAAAATAGATCATCCAAATTGGCAAAAAAGGAGGAAGGTCCCTAATAACTATATTTGGGCTACTTAGAATTTTACTTGAAGTGATTGAAATCTAATTTTTGTCAAAGAGTACACATATTTTTGACGATTTTCGGTGAAACATGAATATTTTATTTATATTAACCTTTGAAAACAAGACTTTTTGTAAAAAAGGGTTTTAAAAACTATACAAAAACTATTTTCTATATGTAAAGCAATTATGGCTTCAAACTTTTTACTTGGGGGTTTCGGGGTTGCTGATTACGAATCAGCTGTCATATTTTCAAAATTGAAAATGAATGATCCAAAATGGCTGACGAGTTTGTAAAAAATTGATTTATCTGAAACTTGTTACTCAGTCGTTTTCTAGGTCGATGATTAATAATCTTAAAGATTTGATGTTAGATTAGTAATCAGTGACCCCGACAATCTCCAAGAAACAAATTTCGGCTAAATTGGATCAATTTTTAAAAAGTAGATTGCCATATTGTATTTTTGTATACTTTTTAAAACCATTTTTTTTAAAGAAAATTTTGTTGTCAAAAGGTTAATATGAACAAAATATTCACGTTTCACCGAAAATCGTCAAAAATATATGTTATTTTTGAAAAAAAATATATTTCAATAATTTATAAATTAAAATTTCAGATGGCTCAAATAATAATAATATTATTATATATTATTATTATTTTATATAATATATAAAATGTATATATACAAATATATTACAAATAATAGAAAAAAATAATAATAAATTTTTAAAAAAAATTCTCATTTTTCGCTATCTTTAATGCGTCATTTTGAAGTGTTTCAAAAAAAATTTGAAAAAATTTTTTCTCGAAATAGACACTACAGAGAGTAAACTCTAAAAAAATGTTGTGTGTCACTCTTAAATAAAGTCAAAAAATAAAATTTTGAAAATTTGAAAATATTTCTTTTTTTATTTTATTTTAAAAAAATATTATGTGTAACATAATTCAAGCTCATTAAAATTGGTCCAGTAGTTTTCGAGAAAGACTCGTTTTTTATTTTTCTTTCCCCCTTCATAATTTTCAAAATAAGAGGCATTAAGGTCAGACATTTTCAGAATTTTACGTTCTTATGGACAGCATTTAAAATTGACAATATGAGCTAAATTCGTGCGAGGACAACTTTTGCATATTTACTTAACTATGTATAATATTTCTGGTTTATGAAGTCAATTATAGAAACGAAATTTTCAATTAAGAATGGGAACATTAATACAATATTTGCTTTCTGATAAAACAATTCATATAAAAATATTTATGTCAAAGTCATTAAAGTAATATTACCTCATAATATTCATCCAATGAAGCTTCATTATTATCAACATCTTCAGACAATTTTTCTATGCAGTTGTGAATCTTTGTCATTATATTGTCAGTTATCTCCGTTTCCTGATTTAATATCTAACAACAGAAGATGCTAAGTTATTAATTTAATTTCTTAAGTAGCACATAACTTGTTACAAGAAATTCTTCACTCTATTACAATAATTATTTCATTAATATTTTTTTATTGAAAAAAAAAATTTTCTACACAAAATTTCAAATCAATCCATTCAGTATTTTACGAGAAAAGTTGTGGAAAAATGAACTGTGCAATTCTATAAGAGAAGAAATATTAACTAAATGGAATTTTTCAAGTTTTTATTGGTAAAAATCAATTTTATAAATTTATCCAAAAATAAAATTAAATTCATAAATTTATTTATTGCTTTTTAATCTGTCATCCAATAAAGGGCTTGAATTTCTGAAATCATTTCGTTAAATTTTTCTCTGATCCATTAATAAAATTTTTTTTTCACTAATTCATTGGTAAAATTTAACTAACTCATAGAAAATATTCAGTCACTAATTCAAATTCGTCAAAAATTGGCCATTTTCCAGGTTTCAAAAGTTAAAGTTAAAAAGAATAAAAATTTTAAAAAATTTAAACATAGACAAAAAATATTGTTAAAAATTCAAAAAATAAAGAAAAGTATTTTCGAAATACCGGAGGTTGAATAAAATTACAATTCACAAACAATTAAAATTGAAAAAACAATATTCCGAAAAATAAGAACTTGGAAAACCAACTTTTAGAAAAATCCCAGTTTAGATTTGCCAAAACTCAAATTTAGAAAAATCGAGACTCAGTAAAAACGTAATTTCAAAAAAAAACGAACAGAAAAATCAAAATTTAGCAAAATTGAGAACCGAACAAACAAAAATAGTGAAATATTAAACAATTTAAGTAAAATTTTTTCAAATACCGGAAATCAAATAAAAACGCAATTCACAAACAATTAAAATTCAGAAAAATAAAATTTAAAAAATAGAATCTTGGAAAATAAGTTTTTAAAAAATTCAGTTTAAATTTGCCAAAATTCAAATTCATAAAAGTAAAAAATCATGAAAATAGTAATTTTTATGAAAATAAAGTTGAGACAAATGTAAATTTTAAAAAAATGAAAACAATAGAATGAAAATTGTGAAAAATCAAAAAAATAATGTGAGATTTTTACAAATACCGAAAATTGAATAAAAATCAAATACTCAAACAATTGACATTTAAAAAACTAAATTGTGAAAAATTAAAACTTGAAAAAATCAATTTTCAGAAAAATTTCAATTTAGATTTGGCAAAATTAAAATTCAGAATAGTGGAAATTCAGAAAAATCGGAATTCAAATGAAAATGAAGTTTAATAGAATGAAAATTTAGAAACATTTGAAACCATCCAAATAAAAATATTGTAAAAAATCAAAAAATTAAAAAGAGAATTTTTCAAATACCAAAAACATAGAAAAAAGTCGGTCACTGATTCAAATTCGTCAAAAATTTGCCTTTTTCTGGTTTCAAAAGTTAATTCCCTTACTATTACAGATTTTTTCAAGGTTCAAAAAATTTCCCTGACAATTCCCCAAGAAGCACGTAATATATCCTCAATATCAAGGTAATATTACACGTGAGATTCGTAATATAACGCTGTAATATTACAGTAATCTTACAGTGATCTTAAAATGTCCGCCTCAAGGTAATATTACCGGGAATATTACTGTAATATTAACGGTAATATTACAGTAATATTACAGACTGATTTGAGTTATTCATAAAGCATAAAAAACGTAAATATATTATAAGTCAACTTGGCTTGTTGGTAAAACTCTGGACTCGTGTGCTTTGAGTTCGGGGTTCGATTCCCTGGATGGGTAGATTTTTTTCGTAAAGAAATGTTCCCATAATATTACTGTAATATTCTCTTGTAATATTACCTTAATATTACGGTATAATATTACTGCAATATTACTGTAATATTACCTTAATATTAGCGCGTAATATTACAGTAACATTACCGGTAATATTACCTTGAGGCGGACATTTTAAGATCACTGTAAGATTACTGTAATATTACAACGTTATATTACGAATCTTACATGTAATACTACCTTGATATTGAGGTTATATTACGTGCTTCTTGGGTCCAGGTTTTCCAGGTTTCCAGGTAGCGTGGGAACCTTGATAATATAATTTATACTACAAAATTTGCAAAGAAAGAGATCTTAGAGAGATTATTTTAGATGGGCAAAGCGTGACATTTTTTTACTGGCAATCCAAGGCAAAAATGTTATTTTGAACGTTCAAGTAATATAAAGATGAACTTACCGGATCTTCACTATTTGCAATAGAATTAATTGTCTCGGTTTCTATATTCTCCATTTCTATACTATTGCCTCTCATATTAAATTCATCAATCACAATTGGAAGCTGTTCGCAATATGAACTTGGAGTTTCAAGTAATACAGATGATGTTCCACTTGCTGAATCAAACATATTGCTTGTAATAAATGTGTCGATATCTGATGGTAGATCTGTGTTAGATATTTCCATAGGTATAACGTTTTCATTTTCAGGGCTATTATCAAGATGAATTTTTTTGGAAATTATATTTCCTTCCTGTAAAACAATATTAGATTAGTTAATTAAAAAATTAATTGCTACAAATCGAGCTATGGATCTTACAAATTTAATTTTAATTTTTAAATAACAATAATTATTATTTAAATTATTATTTATGTCTTTATAGAAAAAACACTTGGTACTTTATTAATGCATTTATAATATTTAAATATATCTGTATCATACTTAAGTAATTAAATTGCATTTAACAGTCAAGTAATATTGGATAAAAAAATTTACAAACCTCCATCGAAAATAGTAAGATCATTTTTCTTATTAAACAATAACAAAGGTAAATATGGAAATATAAAACCTAATAGTTATTTCTTATATTACCTAAAGAATAAATAATTTGAAAAATAATTACAGTTAAAAGTCGTAAAAAAAACTTCAGTAATTGATTTTATACAAAAATGTAAATAATACCTTTTAATAAAAAAAAATAATAAAAAATATCTCCATAAATCAATTATCTCTTCATGGGGGAGGGGGGTCAAGTTATGTGCTACGACAAGAGGAAAAATTGCGCTAATACATGGGATAGAGTGTTTCATGGAGGGGGGGGGGGTTATTCCCAAAAACTATTAAATTATTTTTTTTTAAAAATATTTTCTTAAAATTAATAATTACAATTTATTATTGACTGAAAATTTTTTATGTCAATTATTAAATTTCATATAAATGCTAATTTTATTTGTAAACCAAGAATCAAACATGTTAGAAATCTTTAGATATGCTATTATTTTTTTTACTAAATCTAAAATATAGCCAAATTTTAATAAAGTAATAATCTTGTTAAATTTAAAATAATTTTTTTAATCACATTTTTTTTTGTGTAACAATAACTAATTTAAAATTTCTTGATTCATCATTAGATTAATATATTTGTATCTTGAGTACAATATTAATAATTTTTATTATTATAAGCAGAAGGTTTTTTCAAAACATTTTGTATTTATACATTATACTTAAGTGGTTTTATAAAAAAGTTTTTTTTCAGAGTTTTTTGTAAAAAAAGTCTTTAATTAAAAAAAAAAAATTTTTTTAAATTTAATTACTTAATTTTAAAAAAAAATTAACAATGTAACTTTTAAAGAAAGAAAAATTTTTTTTTGGTATTGCTTTGCTTGTCATTATGACATATTAAAATAGATAGGTTATGTATTTTTTGAGAAAAATGTGTTTTTTTAGTTTTTCTGTAGCGTGGAAAATATAAAGTAAATAAAGCTTTTTTCGGAAAAAAAATCAATTTATAAAAATCTTGGAAAAACATATATCTGAAAGGATATTTTTCTAGGTATTTTTCAAGATAAGAATTAAAGTGGTCACTCTAAACAAAGACTTCAAAAATTTTATTTGAAAATTGCAAAATTAATAAATAAATAAATAAATATATATATTTAAAAATATTTTGAACTTTTTTATAATTTTCTTACTTATGCATAGGAAACTTAAATCTTGAAATAAAGATATTTATTTAATTTTTTGTACATACACTTTAATTCTATCAAAATTCAACATAAAAATAAACCAACAAATTTTTAATTAAATGAATGTAACTTTGGTTTATAATTATATTAAATTGAATAATTTTTAGCCCACTTCAAATTTTTTTTATCTCCTATTAATTATATCTCAATTATAGTTTACAAATATTACAGATCATTTAAATAATATATTTATTTTAAATATTACAAAATTATTTTCTTCAGATATTATTTTTTCTGAATTTTATTTTTTATTAAAAAGTGAAAAAAATACAAAACAATTATATGTTTTTTTATATAAAGGGCTACGATGATATTACAATTTTCAAGGGAAAAATAAATAATGCTTACTTGTTCTCTGCGCTTCCTCTGAAAACGATACCATGTTGATGAAGGAATTGTACTTTGTGATCCACTTTTTAAATAATTTACTTTATAATTGGCTGGTTTAGATACATCTTCATCACTCGACTCCCTCTACATTGTAAATATGTATAATATAAATGTAATATATATGAATATTTAAAGTCACTTAAATTTTCAGCAGCAATGGATCTTCGAGGATATCCTACGGATGTCCCAGTCATATTCGAAAATTAGAATATCTCTAAGATAGATGTCTTTAGAATATACATGGATATCAGGGGGACATTCTATGTATATCTCTACGGATATTTATTACCTGGATATCTCTAGGATGTTTGTAGAATATCCTGCGAATATCCGAATTCTGTTTGGACATGGGTATGGAGATCAATTTTTATTTTATAAATAATTAAATTTAAATTTAAAATCAATTAAACGAAACGTATACGTATTTCATGAATAATTTTCTTATAAAGACGAAAACTTGAATATATAGATTCTTATATGTAACATAAACAAGACCAGCTAAACAAAAATAAAAATATGTAAACAAGAAAGACCGAAGGCTAATCAGCAACACAAGCTAGACTTTTTTTCGTGAGCTAATTTAATTTAAAATTTAAAAATGTTGCATTTTAAAAAAATTTTATTTATAAAACATTAATAACTATGTAAAAAATGATATAAATTCCCCAATAGAATATAGATTAAGAGAAGATTATAAAAAAGATGAATCAAATTTGCTACAAGAATATCAATTTTTCAATTTCCCTGACATTATATAGTTTAATAACATAACCTAACTTCTATATTTCCATATTTATTAATATAAAAAAATATATTTTTGCTAAAGGAACATAAAATATTGTAATTATTATCTAAAAATTATACTTAAAATGACGCTTGACAACTATATATAAACAAAACTATACATTTTCAAAGTTGTTACTCACATTAGCAGAACCTTCTTTGTGATACATTGCATCAATTTCTTATCACTTTTTCCATTAGCACTTGTAAATTTTATTAAAAAATATAAGCATAACGTCAAAAAATTGGTCTGGTCCTCACAAAATTTATTTTTAACACTTTATAAACATTTATAAACGCTGAGAGTTTCACTACGAAAAAGACGGTTCTCGTAGCGTCACTCAACACATTGAAACAGTTACACTTATGGAACAACACATTAGTATTAGTAGCATTTGGTTTAACGTTGTCACTATATTAGTCACTATACTAGTGTGTACGTATATACCTATATGCCTAGCTGCGCATGAGCATTTAGTGACTCACGTGATAGTTTCAAATTTTGTTGTGGGCTCGTGGCCCGCGTCGAATATCTGAGCACATGTTCGACTGATTCACTCGCTGCGATATACGTAGTTACCGAGAGTATGCGAAACAGAACGGACATTGTTTGACGCATTTTCGGAAAAATAAGTGTTCTTAATACTTAGTGATTTTGATATTCTTCAACCATGGATTCTTCAGAAAGCGAAACAGAACCTAGTCCAGATAAAAGTGTTAAAGAAAGCAAATTAACTCACGCTTTGATATGCGATCTCAATTTAAGTCCTGATTCTCTGGTGCCAGTGCACACTGCGTTTATAGATAATTTCTTGCCAAAACACAAAGAAGATTTTTTGAGAAATCAGAAATATAAATTGTGGATGGATGCAGAAAATGGAAAATTTCGTTACGTGTATGTTTTGTTACTAGGAAGTAAGTATATATAATATATATTTCAAAATTATTAAACATTTGCCATATAGTATTATTGATTGATTTTCTTTAATATACCATAAATAAGTATTAAAAATTCGTTTATAGTTTTTCATCTCAGTACATATTTACTACAAAAATATAACATTTATTGCTTGGCTTTTAGAATCCTATATAAAAATGTTATTTTACAGATTTCAAAAAAATGAGGATATTTTCAATTTATATCTGTATATGAAACGAAAATCAAAAGCTTATACTTCTTTCGACCTTGAATATTAATTTATATTCTGTTTACAGCAAGTACCGATGATATTGGGAATCACCAAAAGGAGAAGCGTATCCGATTTCCAAACAAAAGAAACGCTAGTTTCTTATCTGGCAATGACAAAGTTTTGGAGAAAAAGGTATTGAAATAATATTAGACTATCACAAGAAAATTTTAATTTAAGAATAAAATTTTTTCCGATTTTTTCTTTCTTTAATTTATTTTAAAAAAAAATTATTTAAAAATTTTTATTATTATTATTATAATATAGACATTAAATCATTTTATCACTAATTTTTTGCGAGGAATTTGAAAAAAAAATTTATGCATTTTTTCTAAAATAGAAAAAAAATCTAATTTTTGATAAAAATCAATAATATTTTAAAACGAATTTATTTTTAGAAAATTTTTTTTTAATGAAATAAAAATTGACAGCTTCAAAATATTAATTTTACTACTTTTTATGGATTTTTTCTATTCAAAAAATAATTTTTTGCTTTCTTAAAATTGTCTATTTTTAATAATTATTATTAATATTAAAAATTTAAAAAAAAATTTACAACTATTGCACTTAACTTATTTATTAAGTTTTAAGAAACTAAATAATTTTTGGATACGTTTTTACATTTTTAAACATTTTTAAGTTTTAAAACATTTTAAAAAGTTATTAATTATTAATTTCTATTTTAAGTTTTAATAATTGTGTAAAAAGTGTTTGTTTTTAAGAAAGAAAATTCATTGCAATTAAAGTTTTTCATATATAATTTTTTTTTTAAATAAAAAAAAATTACAGATTGGTTTTGAAATATTTTTTTTATCAAAATATATGTATTTGTTTGATTTTCGATTTTTGAAAAATGAAGAAAAATTTTTTTTTATAATTTTTTTATAATTATTAAATTTCTCTAAAAATAGTAGTACAAAAATGATTTTTTTCAAAATTTAAATCAATTCCATCACATAGATTAAAATGTCGTCTCAGTCTTCCACTAATAAGTTTTATTTTCTTTCTTGAACACATGAACATTATATTAGTAAAATAAAATTTTGAATAATATTTTAATTTTTTAAATAAAAAGAATTTATAAAAATTTTTGGATTTTGAATTAAGTTAGAAAATAATAAATACGAAAACATAAGTTTTTAATAATTATTTGCTTTAATTAATTATATTAATAATTATTTATTATTAAATTCTCAAAAAAATAAATTTTGCACAAATAAAACACAAACGGATCGAGACAAGATTTTTTTTTTGGGGGGGGGGGGGTGGCGAATAAATGTAAAAAATTAAATCCATGTAGTGTTATTTATCTTTTTCACAAAAAAGTGAGATTTTTGGGAAGGGCCATGCAACTGTGACATAACCAAGATGATTTACAATTTGTATGTTTTATATTAGAAAAAATTTTCAAAACCTGTAAATCACTCAATTATGACAAAGTTCAATTAGAAACATAACGTATTGAATATAAAAACATTGTTATAGAAATAAATTATTATAAATTTTTTATTTTAAAATTAACTCTAGTGTTTATGTGTGGAAAGTCATTTGTTTAAATTTCTCGAAATAAAAAAATATGGATTTATCAGGTTTTGAAAACTTGCTCCTCATATATTGATTGCATTTATTTTTACTAAACAATTAATAAAATAGGAATTTATTTTATCAAAAATAGTATTCAATCCGGAAAATATTTTTTATAGCTTTCCGAATTTTCTTAATATGATTAACTGTACACCATTTTACGGTTTTTTTTAAAAAAATAAAGTCTTTTATTTATACATGTTCTTAATTCTCGTTCAAATAATTTTAATTAATGTGATAAAACTTAAAATTTTATTGTAGAGTGTTAAACGAAAACTTTTCGACAATTTTGATGAGAAGAAAAAAATATTATTGAAGAGCAGAGAGGACTATTATTTCAGCGATGATTCTACTTCATCGCATGTGTCACAAATAGACGATTTTGATGAGATTATCGACGAATGTAATAATAAACAGTAAATTTTAATTATGTATTTAATTGTGAATTGTATATAAACGCAAAATTTTAAATTAGGCATTATATGATTACGTTTTGTTCTTAAAATTAACTAATTTGCTTATTAATATTTTAAGAATTTAGATTTATAAATTTCTTAATCTAAATGGTTACTTGCCACACCGAGATCCAATGGAATACAAAGCGTATTTTCTTTTTAATTTTTACATTAACTACATTTTAAAAAAAATCACTACACTATTTTTATCTTATAATATACTACATCTCCAGAAGAATCAACCAGTTTTATCTTTAATATTAAAAAATTATACAATTTTGAATTATGTAGAAAAAAAAATCTTTTTAGGCGTATAAATTGTTCAAGTATCAAATAATTATTAAAGCGAAATAATGTTTTTCGTTTTTTAATAAGGAAAACGATATCATTATTCATTTTCTAATAAAATATAAAGAAATTTTAAAGCTATTCTAAAAACAAAAAGGAAACAGAAGAAACAAAAAAAAATTACGAAATGTATACTCTGTATAATTATTGCAGTATCTCAACAATATATAGTTTAAAAAAATCTAGCGGATTTTAAAAGATGAGTTGACAAACTCTAAAAATAAAATATTAACTTTTGTATTATTGCAAAATCTTATTAAATTTTTTTTTTATTAATTTTTGCAAAAGAATAAAAAGTGATGAAAATTAATTAAAATTAACGCAGTAATTACTTTAAACGCATATTTATCGCTTTAATTCGTCTAAATCGCTTGTCAGGCGTATAAAATGAATTAAGGTTAGAATCTCGAAACAAAAATAACAGTGTTTTCAAATTACCGCACTTATCCATTGTAGAGTTAAATCATTAAATCAAATTAATTTTTTTATGAGTTTAAAATTATTATGTTGAAGATAAATATTGAAAATGGGTTAATTTTAAATTTTCAATTTTTAATATAAATTTGTATTGCTTTTAGATTACAATCAACCAGATGAGAGACCTATGTCGGAAGAAACGTTTTCTGAAAGTAGACATAAACCATGTTCTGATGATTTGGATCAAACCAAACAAATACGCCGTTATACAAAGTTAGGTCAGTTAAATTTTAATAATTGAAAAATTTAATAATCATTATAATAAACAATGCAATAAAATAAATTTGTAATAATATAGTTCGAACTATGAAAATTTGAAAACAATTTTAATTTAATTCCAAAAAAATGGAATTTTTTATTCACTAAATTAGATTATAATTATAACTTAACACGTACCAATTAAAAGAATAATAATTTTGAAAATTAATTTTTTTAAGGTTCCAAACCAACGCGTGTAGAAACTACTTCAAAAAGTTTTGAATTTTCTTTGAAAGAAATGTCAAGAACCACGAAATCATTAGGTACTCGGAGTGAATCGTTGATAATTACAAGAGACAAAGAAAATGAAAAAGTCAAAATTCAAGAAACATCTACTGTTAGGCGTCGAAGATTAACAACTCCTGACGGACATTCTCATACAATGGATCCTATTAATAAACGTGTAATTCAAGAGACTCCTGAAGAAGAACGTTATGGATCAGAAAACGATGAGGTTAGACTTAATTAACCCTCAATATGTTTTAATATAATAATAAGTCATTCCATTCAATTTATGATATTAATTTTGTTCATTAACTTATTTATCGATTAATTATATTAATGAATTAATCCTATGTTATTTTACTATTTATAGTTGAAAAGAAAAGCGCCAAATCCTTCCAGTAGACGCTCCAGTGTGCCAAATCCTTTCAATAGACGCTCAACATTGCCAACTCCTGTGAGTCGACATTCAAGGAAGGAAACTCCTCCAAGGAGAAGTTCAAGAGTGCCAACTCCTGTGAGTCGACATTCAAGGAAGGAAACTCCTCAAAGGAGAAGTTCAAGAGTGCCAACTCCTGTGAGTCGACATTCAAGGAAGGAAACTCCTCCCAGAAGAAGTTCAACATTGCCAACTCCTGTGAGTCGACATTCAAGGAAGGAAACTCCTCCAAGGAGAAGTTCAAGAGTGCCAACTCCTGTGAGTCGACATTCAAGGAAGGAAACTCCTCAAAGGAGAAGTTCAAGAGTGCCAACTCCTGGTAGTCAAAATTCAAGGCAGGCAACTCCTCCCAGGAGAGGTTTAAGAGTGACAACTCCTCGTAGAGATTCAAGACTGACAACCCCTCCCAGGAGAAATTCAAGAGTGTCAACTCCTGGTAGTCAAAATTCAAGGCAGGCAACTCCTCCCAGGAGAGGTTTAAGAGTGACAACTCCTCGTAGAGATTCAAGACTGACAACCCCTCCCAGGAGACGTCCAGGAATGCCGACTCCCAGAAATTCAAGAGAGCAAAATGCTAGGAATCAAAGAGTAGATCCCCGCAGATGGGTAAGAGGAGGCAGTCCTGAAGAGCGATATACATGCAAGGATGATGAGGTTCTAATTTTTATTATTATTATTTATTATTATTATTTAAATATATTAAAACAATTTTCTTCGCCCGATAATGTTTACCGCCCCTTGTATACCGTGCTTAAATTGAATGGATTAAAAACCACAAAAGTTTTATAAAAGTTTTTATTTTATATATATATATTTTTTAAGTTTTTATCTAAAGTTTTATTATTAAAAATGAAGGTTAAAAAAGAATTAATTAAATTTATTTCAATAGGTATATCTTGGATTAAACTTCTACATCTTTGTGGACACATGGGAGATGATGCTCCTGAAAAATGACTCAAAATTTACCAGAGATTTGGCAGAAATATTCTGGGGCAGGGAAGTTTTGAAAAATAGGTGCCTAAGGCTGCCATATGGATATAACGTCGAAGAGGAAGGGACAGACCGTCTTAAGTGCTTAACTCCTTCTAAATACAAGGCTCTAAGGGATGCTGTACGCCATAAAATCGATAAAAAGAGAAATATTGATAATGTAGCTCGCGCTTTAAAAATGAAAAAAATCGGATCATATCTAACGCAACAAATTTATGATTGTAAACGAGCTCTTAGAAGAGTCGTGAACGAGAAAGAGAACGTCGTGAACGAGAACGAGAACGTCATGAACGAGAACGAGAACCTCAAAGATAAATAAATAACATTTCTTAAAAATATATCAGGGTGTCTAGCGATACGGGAGATCTTAAAAAACGCGTAAATTCGGTTCATTAAAATTATAATTTTTTTCAATCCGTAAGCTTCATTTTATATGAGACATGCAACGCCAAACCGACATATCAAAATTAACATTTTTAATTTGGCTCAAATTGTTTTACCTTTTTGTTTGGATCCTTCAATTTTTTTGAAATAATTTTTAAACAAATATTATCTTTTAATCAAGTTTTAATAGCCAACTTCCGTCGTAAATAAATGGTTTTTACTTTTTTTCAGATTTTTTTAAAATTATTGAAATTGGGTCTTTTTTTATTCAAAATTCAATTTCAATAATTAAAAAGAAATATAAAAAAAATAGTAAAAATGATTTAACCAAGGCGGGACTAGGCTTGAAATTTGCTTAAAAAGGAGTCTGGAAAAAAAATTTGAAAAGAATCATGGAGCTCTTTTTGTTAAAGTAAAAAAGGTAAAAGAATTAAAGCCAAATTAAAAATGTCAATTTTTATGATAATATGCTTGTTTTGGCATGGAATATCTCATATAATTTTGATAATTTTGATTTAATAAATAAATGTTTAATTACATAAATAAAGCCTTTTTAATATTGTTTCAAAAAACTACATTAGGTAAAACTATATATTATTTTTTATCTACATTATCCGAAAAAATTATTTTTAAACCAAGGAATTTTAAATTGTCTAATCGCTAGGCACCATTTAATATTTTTAGTTTAAGACATGAACAATATTTATAAGATTTTAAAAGTAACGTGTATTTATGAAACGAATAAAAAAATGTTTAACTTTTATTAAGTTACATTGTTAATTTTAACTGTACTGCGGATTATTATTATTGTTATATTCTATAAATATCTACAATAACGTTAATTTAAATAATAAATCTGGAATACTATAAAAAATAAAATTTGAATACTTATTTAACCTAAAAATAATATTTTCTTTTTACCATTTGTAAACTTCACAAAAAACAGTTCAAAATACTATAACAGAAACAAATTTTTAATAGTTTTATAAATAATATCATTAAAATTAATTTTCTATGATTTGCATTATGTGAAAAATATAATATTTAACAGATAAATAATTTTGGAAAAAATTTTTTATTTACATTTAATCCGGCTAGGATCCCGTTGGAATCCAACTAGTTTCCTATGTAGGATCCGATATGGGATTCTATGCCAATTTCCAACGTCGTTTCAGAGATCGGAAACTAGTAGGATTCTATATTGGATCCGACATGAGAAACGATGTCGTTTCTGATATGGGATCCTAATAGAATCCTTGTAGATTTAAACGTTGTTTCCGACATAGGAATTTTCAGCAGGGTTGCGATGTGTTATTTTGAAATCATATTGCAATAATTCAAGGGCCCATCGTCCTAATCTTCCAGAGGGATCCTTGAGATTATATAAGCATCGCAAACTACTATGGTCTGTTATAACCTCAAAGAAATATGTATCCCTCGAGATATGGTCGAAATTTCTTAACTGCCCACACCACGGCCAGGCATTTTTGTTCCGTTACCGTATAATTACGTTCCGCTGCATTCATAGTACGGCTTGCATATGCAATTACATGTTCTACTCCATCTATATCTTGGGTGAGAACTGCACCAAGACCTGTACTACTTGCGTCGGTTTGTAATCGGAACGGAAGAGTAAAGTCAGGACGAGATAAAGTTGGCGCGGAAATGAGAGCACGCTTTAAAGTTTCAAATGCAGTTTGTTGTTCAGTATCCCATGAAAATCTACGGTTCTTTTTCAGCAGTCGAGTGAGTGGTTCAGCAACTGTCGCAAAATCTTTAATGAACCTCCTGTACCAAGAGGTCATTTCTAAAAAACGACGAAGTTGTTTTACAGTGGTAGGAGTGGGGTAATTAGTCACCGGTTTGACTTTTTCTGGGTCAGCATGACAACCATCTTTATTGATAAGGTAACCTAAATATTTTACCTCACTACATCCGAATTCACTCTTATCTCTGTTTATCGTCAGTCCCGCTTTCACTATCACATCCAAAACTCGTTCAAGCCAATGTGTGTGTTCTTCGTACGTTTCTCCTACTACGATAATATCATCCATGTAGGCGAACGCGTATGGTTCGAATTCAGGAGTTATTAATGAATCTAAGAGTCTTTGAAATCTCGCGGGAGATCCTGATAAACCGAACGGTAATCTTTTGTACTGAAACAAACCTAATCCAGGTACGACAAAAGCAGTATATTGTTTACTTTCTTCGGAAAGCGGAATCTGATGGAAAGCTGAACTTAAATCAATTTTCGAAATATACCTAGCTGAGCGTAACTTATCCAGGATTTCGCACATATTCTTCGTAGGATAGGCATCCTTTTTCGCTATCTCATTTAATCTTCGAAAGTCTACGCATAACCTATAAGTACCATCCGATTTCAGCGCCATAACAATGGGATTACACCATTCACCAAAGGAAAACTCGATTATATCTTCTTCTAACAATTCTTGAGCCTTTTTCTGAACCGCTTCCAGTACTTTAGGCGAACATCTCCTAAAATTTTGTTTAATAGGGGGATGGCCTTGGACATCTATAGAATGCTTTACTAAATGTGTATAAGGAAGTTTAAGTTTCAATGATCTACAAATAATAATAAGAATAATGAAGTATTTGAAAAATTTGGATTTATAGATAATGAAAATTTAAAGTTTTGTTACATTCCAACTCTCATTATTCGGTGCCAACGCGTCGAGTGAAGCGCGACTATTCATCGCTTTAATGAGAGATGTCATTCTTTTGCAGAATTTGATCGTCCCATTGCAGTCCTCCAAATCCTCATGTCTCTCATTATATATCTGCAGAGCATGATGAATGTTGAAGAACTATAAGAAATAAATATTTGAAAAATTAATATAATGTTCAATAATTTATTACATAAAACGCGTTAATATTACCTGGAATGCCAAAGCCACATTCATTTTTTGGTAATATTTAGACTCTACGTGATCCAACCTGAGCTTGAAATTAACTCTCAACTCATAAGTGAGCTTTGCGAAAAGGTCGAGTAAAGCATACCAGTGTTTTAATGAGATATTCCCATCTGGAGTCTGAGAAATAATAAAAAAAAAATTTTAATGAAATAATACATATAATAAACGACAACAATGTATCATCAGATATAGTTTTCCAATGCTTACGTAAATAATTGTGTACTTGAAAAGCTTTACTAAAAAATTTCGCAAGGCCTTGATAAGATGGGGAAAGTCGGACAAGAAATACAGCTTTCGTTCGTCACAACATGGATGAGGTACGCCAACATTTTCTTCTGTGACTCCGAACATGTCCCACATCTTCCTGTCCCACGAGGCGCCGTCTGTGACAACCGCATCAACAAAAAAGCCACTATTTTCAGTGAGTGCGATGCATTCTAGTAACAGTTTGTGCAAAACTGTACCGGACGCACAACCACAACTGAGGAAACACCCGAGAGTTTGCACCCACTTTCCCTTGAATGGCTGATACATGAATACCAGGGCATGGTCCCCTTTTTTTTCTTTTTGATCCTCTGGAGTCCATTCACCAAGATCGGTGAAGCCTTCAAACTTTAAATCTGTCCGGTTAAAATTGAGCGCTGTGGAAAGCTTCATCTCATCCACTAGAATTACACCTAAGAACAAAATTCTTATTAACGTTATTTACATGATACACTTTATACATATAATTTTAAATTTTATATTATACTAACCACGGCGATCCCCTGAAGGCATAGCTTCTGATTTTATTTTCATTCCCTCAAAAGTATAGTTTTGGAATCCAAAAGATGTTTTTAATTTTCTTAAATATCGATACAGTGTGTCAGAGCATGGTAGTTTTAGCACATTCTTGGATCGAAGTTGATCATAAGCTTTTTTGCTCTTTATCCTTAAGAGAATGCACTCATAGATCCAGTTCGTTGTGTATCGCATACTTTTATCATTTTTAATTTTTGAGGCATCGAAGCACGTCTTTACTGCAATCTTTTGTATCGAAGGTAATTTAGCAATAGCTTCGTTGATAATTTCCTCATTGCTTTGAGAGCAAGCCTTTTTCATGTTGTTTACTTTATCCTTCAATGTTTCTACCTGATATTGCAAATATTTAATATATAAATTACTTTACTACATTGAAATTTTTAAAATGTACACTATAAGAGCTTGATATATATTCATACCTTCTTTAAAAGTCTTATTTTGGATTTCTGAACATATTTCTTTGCATCTCGAGAAATTTTTTCCTATATTCTGCGCTTGCCGTAATTGAACATTTCTTTTTTTATCCCGATTATATTTCTTTGAATGTTTGGCACAAATGTTACATATTTTAAATCGTGGCCCTCTTTCGTGTTTTCCTTTCTGCTGAATGTAGCCTAGACAGTTCTCAGACCTGGAAAATTAACAAAAAACATTATTATGAAAGTATGGTGCTATTATTTTTATTATTATTATTACGTTTCATTGTAAAAAATATATGTGACGCTCCAGCGCCATATATTTTGTATTTCTATATGTATGTATATTATTCTTCTATATACTTGTAGGGTCCAAAACTTCCACATCGATCAAGCTTGTTCAATTTTTGAAGCAGTGAATTGAAATCGCTAACAGTTTTCACTTCAGTATTTACAATTTCTATTTCGTTTTGATTGATTAACACCTTAAATAATAAAAAAATAAATACATTTTAATTGCGACAGTAAAATGAAAAAAAATTGTTTTAAATGAAATAATAGTAACCTTAAGAAAAATATACTTACTTTTATCGTCATGTCTGGATATAATACTACACGCCTTTCATTATACACACTACTTTTTATCCAACTCAATCAAACGATGAAGTCATTCTTGACAAGAAGAGACCATTTATATGAAGGAAGTTTGACAAATTGTTTTTTTTCAGCGATTTTTGAATGAACAAGTTCTGCATTATAATCATTAGGAAAATTGGATCGAACAGCTCCTTCTCTCAAAATTGGTCGTTCTCGAGGAATTTCACAAATTATTCCATTGATATTTGTTTTATATACTCTTTCGATATCGTCTTCGTTGAAATGAAGCTCGCAAACAACATGCTTTTTTGTCAAAATTTTTTGAGATTTTGTGGGGACAACTAATTTCCACGATTCCAGTGCATTTTCCTAAAATTTACATATATAAATATATGAACTGTAATTTTCAATAAAAATATATAATTCCTCATTACGAACCTTATTTGGTTTAAAAAAAGAAATTTTTCTTCCTTCTTTTATCCAGGTAGATGAAATACAGGAATCCACTACGCACACAGAAGGCATTTTTTTATCACATTACACTTCACAAAATATTTTATTTTAAGCGTGTTAAAATTTTATCACAATTCAGTCGTAATTTCTTTACTAAACGATAAACCGCACACGATAAACAAACTAAAAAAGCAGAGGTTATATCATGCTTTCTTGTTTACAACGATAGTGTCAGCCTCTCCGAGTGAGGCGCTGCTATCGACAGAAGTGTGCCCATGGGAATTACGATCACCAAAAGTGCGGCCACTTTTGACGCGGATTCATAATGGCCGTTCGGTCTCCTTATACTACTCCCTGCATAACATTTAATAAACTATACTCTTTATATTACAGGAGAGTGTTAAAAAGGATTGTAAAAATCAGACTGGTGAAAATGATATTACAACTAAATTATTTTCTGCATTGCCAGAGAAAAAAAATACAATTTTCTGAGAAAAAACTAAATAAGAAATGGAAAATTTATTTCTCAAACAAGAGCAGAAAATTAAAGACTTAAAAGAACCCATGTATAATATTAATATCATTAAAAATACATGTTTTACACCTCACTTTGAGGAGTAAAACAATAATAGAGCAATACAATTATTTTTTCGAAAATAGCTAAACATTTTATCGCAACTCCCAGTTCGCAATAAAATGCCGGAGGTGCACGGAATTATTGGGCATACTTAAACAATTAATGTGTGCTTAATTCGTGATAAATTAGGGAATTTAATTAATACACGTACTTCACTCTAGACTGGATTATTTAAATAAATTATAATTATAAATAAATTTTCAGAAGTTTATAATTTCAATTTATAACCTTCATTGTTCCAGAAAAGTATCAGATTATTTTTCTGACTTCTGTTCCCACGAGTCCAGCGTGAGAACGAAGAGTCAGCAAAAATTTGATGTCCAATTGGCCCTATGCATTTTCCCTACTCTTCTCCTAATTATTCCCAAAGCTTAAAAATTATCCCACCTATTTTCCTATTACGAGGATTAGAGGCTTGTGACGAAATTCAGATTATCGCAGTACAACTTTCCGCTTCATTTAATAAGCATCTCACCTGGCTTGGGCCTGGCAATTTATTAAATTGACTCGGTTTCTGGCAGCTTGGTGCCGCCGACAACCATTCAAATTTTATTCCTTTATCTTCACTACGAATAAATGGACAGACATTAAAGAGGGAAATTAATCTTTGTTAAACAAAGAAAATTAAGGTTCAATTTTATTTGGGTTTGTAACAAGCTGATAATGGCAGCAGTGGGATGTTTCCTACGTAGCTGCCAGTCACGTTACTTTTGTTACAGGAAAGTTGTTATTTCTATTTCAAAAACGGGTATTCCTATCAAGTTGTTTTGTGTTACGGAATGCTATAAGTAATCACGACTATAGTGGAAGCCTTTCCTATTTCGTTTTCCTACTCGTAATAATTGTGTTTTTGCTTCCATTTCTGAGCTTCCTGAAATGCTACTTTAATTCTTTCTTATTAGGACAATCTACTTTTTTGACATGACTAGTGGGAATGCCAAGTAAGACCTAATTTATTTAGACTTACTATACGAACCTCTGGTGAAAACGCTGGTAGACGAGGCTCCGTGATTCGCTCATTGGCAGACACGGCTCCGCGACCCACCATAAGGTTCGAACGCAACCCGACTATTATTTTGGAGATTTAGTGTCCTGGGTCGAATTTGGGCACTGATTATCCTTAACTGGGTTAGAGGCTTTCCGATTGGTAGAGAGAGCACAGGTGTCTGGAAAGAAAAAAAAGTTTGCCTACGATGCCAAGAAAAATCATTGTTACCTGGTGGTTCCTTAGCACCCCCTGAAACGAGAAAACTTAACCCGAAAATCGTAGCTGTTCATTTAGAGAAGTTTCGAAATTTTTTCAAAAAACTTGTTTTCTAAGGGTCAGAGATAAGTTTTAAATTATGTTAATGATTTTTATTTATGTGGGTGTGTTTGTAGGATCTCATTTTCTAGGTACAAGTGATTAAAAATTTTTTTAATAAAAAAGAACTCGAATTCGTAACATTTCTTTTATGTAGGTGACGATTTTGGATGATTTAATTAGTAAATAAATAAATCGTATTAATGAATTTATATGTATAGGGCGAAATTCCATCACGAAGTGTTGTTAGGTTTTCTCAAAAACTGCCTGTAGGTGAGGAAAGGAGTTGGATTTTTTGAAAAATTTAAACAGTGAATTTTGATTTTTTTAAGAAGTTAAAAATGTGTATTTTTACTACAAAAAATATTGAGATGTCCTTGTTTGTTATTTTCGAGATATTAATGATTTAATTATTTAACGTTAACAAAAGATAAAATATTTTATAAACAAATAAAGTTATCGTAATTCTGACGTTACCAATTGAAAGCTACCGTAATTCCGCATCCAACGAGCCCTATATGAAGAATTTTGGGTTAGTGGATTGTTAATGAATAATCGCATAACATTGCTATTGTTTATAAAAATCCCTCTAAACACATTGACATAAATAAAAATCATTAACATAATTTTAAACTTATTTCTGACCCTTAAAAAACAATTTTTTTGGAAAAATTTCAAAATCACCCCTAGAAAGGGGTGAAACTTCTCTAAATGAACAGCTATGATTTTTGGGTTAAGTTTTCTCGTTTCAGGGAGTGCTAAGGACCCACCAGGTAACAATGATTTTTCTTGGCATCGTAGGCAACCTTTTTTTTACTTTCCAGACACCTGTGAGAGACAATCTACAAGGGAGAGAATTTCCTCATGTTGATTCAGTTGTCTTGATCTTTTGTGAAAAGTACTGGTAGACGAGGCTCCGCGACCAAATCGCTGGAAGACACGGCTCCGAAAATTCGCCATTATAGTAGTGAAATCTGTTTACAACCAAATCCAAGAGAATTTCATCTGCTTCGGGATTATCTGTCATAATGAAAAGTCGCTATGCCAGATAACTCTCGAAAAAGAGGAAAAAGGTCACGAAGAAAGGGTAGAGCTGGAAAGACAAAAGGCTAAAAAAAATTCCAGTTCCCACAACCAAGCTGTTTAGATATCAAAAGAAATTTCTAATAGCAAAATCGACAACCCAACAAAACCTATCACTCCAGACAAAAAGGACACAATAAAATATATAGATAGGCGCCGCGCAACGAATGATCAAACGAATGCACACTATTTCATAACCTACAATCCGAAATATCCTCTTCTAAACGTGGACTTAGTAAGCCAAAAAGAATTGAGAAAACTCTCATTGACTCTTGTAAGATCTGCAGACATTATCAACCGAAAACCCGGATCATTTCTTCTCGTGAGAAGCATTGAAACCGTCAGTTTTCCTTTTGTAGATTATCGAAAAAAAATAAAGAGAAACGATTTCTCATTTTTCTAACAATGCATCCTGAAAATGGAAAGAATAGACTATCTTGTGAAATATAATTCCAAATTCCCAATATCCGATTTTGAAATTCTGACGCAAGACGAGCTAAGAAAACTCCCGTTGACTCTTATAGAATCAGCTAATATCTTAACGCCAACAATTAAGAGCACTCTTCGAATCAGAAAAATCGAAACCGTTAACTTCCCCATTTTGACAATTCCAAGAGAAAATATTATTCTAGTAGGTGCACTTTGTCTTAGACAAACAGCCGCAGAATAAGAAATGCTTGTCTATTTCTATGATTCCAAATGTTTCCTTGAACGATTAGGGTTGTAACGGGTTGCCCTCTAGAGCGTTACTTAGAATTATCTGAAAGAGCAGAAATTCTAGAGACATTCCATCAAAACCTTTACATTCATCACCTGGCTCTGCTCTGCAGGGCTGAACGATTAGAAGAACGAACCAAATTTTTGTCCCGATGATTGGCTACTTTTTCCGATTCTAATTCCGGATTCTTTGAGAAAATCAAAACCTTAAATGAAAAACTGTCCGAGCAACAAGACATTATTACAACTTTGACAGACGAATTTAACCGACTGACATTAGATTAAAACATAATTTATAAATGTCTCCTGACTGGAAGAATGTAATTTTTGACGACACACTAGAGGAGATAGTAAGAGTTAGCAACTTTTTTCAGTCTCTCACTATAGACAGTCTAGAATTACGGGTGAGGAATTTCCAGTTACAAAAACGATTAGACAAGATAGTACGAGAATAAGATTTCTATTTTCGCCTAATTCGATTTGAAGGCGACAGATTTCCTTAACTACAGTCATATATCTCAGATCTAGAAAGCCTACTGCAGAACTTGCAGCTAGAATACTTATTCGATACTACTATTCCCCCATTGTAAGGTGATATGAATGAAACGGGTTTTGAATCGATTTCTCCCTTTCTGATACCTTTGAAAAAATTGTCTAAAAACCAGGAAGGTCTATTTTGTCTCGATTATTCACTGTTAAATAATAGCGGAACGGAATTACCCCAATTAGTAACAACCGACGGTCGCGCCGATCAATGTACAGGAATTTTCCGCGGTGCAGATAATATACACACAGTAATCCCCCGCCAAGTTATTATTAGACGAAGCAGAAAGGAAAATCGGTCTATCTAATTTTATACTCTTCTTCTCCCTTGTTCTCTCCTTCCATTCTTTACACATCTACTGCACCTTTTCTTAACCTAGGAAATAACTTTTAAGAGTAATCAAAATGAATGATAACGACGAAAAACTCCCAGGTGGTAATGACAGAATCCTGATAGGGGCAGGTGCAAACCCCAACATATCCGTCCAACAACAAGCAATAAACCATGGCACGAGTGCAGCTATGACCTCTGTTCTCGAATGTCTAACCCTACAGCAAAGCTGTAGTCATTCAGGACGTGGTGAACGGTTCGGTTTTTATTACAGAAGTAACCGAGCCAGCATTTATCAAAGCCGTATTTAGCTAATTAAAAGGGGCCGCTTGAGAAAGTTGTAGGGATAAGTGTTTTAATAAGATAACCGATTTAATAGAACATTTAAAGAAATGTTTGCACCCACGAAAAAGTATCAGTGGTACTTCGAGAGTATCATGACATTAAGACTAAAACAATCCGAGACCGTAAGCAACTATTACAACCGACTGTTAGGGTTGATTAGCGGCGCGAAACATGCCCTAGAGTCGGAATATAATAAACAATACTTAGAAGTTCTGGAAGAAGGGCGTGGTCGACAGAAATCAGAAAGTACAATTATAATGCAACCTGTCAATGACTGTGCCTTCGAAGCATTTATCAGGGGGTTACCGGAAGAAACGTCAACTTTTGTAGACACCCGAAATCCTATTAATTTAGAAGAAGCCCTCGAACACGCAATTAGTGCAGAAGAACGCCAAAGGTATTCTTAGAAATCCAGGGTATCATCATATCACATTACGCGAGCGGAGGATCGTCCGCGTCCGCCCAGTCCATATTCAAAACAGGTAGAAACCCTAGGTACAGCAGATAGGCGCGGAGCAGAATCTGATCGAGAATCAGCATCCAGGCGCAAACAGAGTCATGATTATAAGCCAATGTCAAATTTCTAGTAGACCCCGGATCAGACACTAACCTGATTAAGACATGTGTATTAAAACCTGAACTTACACTTGACCGGAACAAGTGTGTTGAGATTACAGGAATTACTAATCACGCCGTTAAGACACTAGGTCCTATTAATCTTACTATATGGAACATTCCTGTGAAATTCCATGTAGTGAGAAATAATTTTCCAATTTCCACACATGGAATTCTAGGTCGACCTTATCTCTGACAAGAACAAGCCCAGATTTCCTTCAGACATAATGCCCTCGTTACTGTGTCCAACCCATTGACCCCTATCCCATTTGTGGATAAGAAATCACTAAAGGCGAAGGAAATCTTGAGGCCGGAGGTCAAACCATTCCCGAGAATCCTCAGAATAAGATCCAGGACCAGAACCCCTGTCGCCATTGATGTCATTAATCCTGACCTTAAAGAGGGCTACCTTCCCATTTAGAAACTCCAGAAGGTATTTTTCTGGGTGAAGCCATCGTATCGAATAAGAACGGTGTCTGTCACGCGATGGCCATTAATACCACAGAGAAGGATATTGACATTAATTTAACGCCACAGGAACTCATTCCATTTGATTTCTGTTAATTCCCTGGTGAAGAGTTTACAGATTTTGTGGTGGAAAATTCCCAAGTCAAACAAGAACAAACATACTCAGATAGAGTTAAAAAGGTAAAAAATTTGTTATATTTGTCTCACTTAACCCCGGAAGAAGAGGATGTTGTCAACAAGTGGGTGGAGGACTATGCTGATATATGGGCAAATCTCACGAGCTGGGTTCTTTTTGTTTAAAACAATATTATTTTCAATTTAGTGGCACACTTTTTTCTATCATAAATTATTATTTTTCGACCAAATATAAGTAAATTTTTACCCGCGTAATTCATATTTCTTAATAGCTACTCGATTTAAACTATATTTTTCATTTTTGTGGTTATGAGTGCAGGTTAAACGTATTTTTAAGAGAAAATATTTTCAAACAAAGTTCCAAACTCCATTTTCCATAATCTTAAACGTAAAAACATGTTCACAATTAAAATAGAATTTTATTTCAAGGAGGAAAATGAGTACCTGACAAGATGTAAGATGTAAATTATAATTATAATAATAATGAAACTTCATGGATTTGATATAATTTTTCTAAATAGGGGTAGATATCACCCTGTCGGTGACTTTGTAGATAATTCATTTTTAAATAATACTTTCTTCAGATCAAACACATGTACATATATATATAAAAGCAACAAATTTTCCATTTTTTTGATATTTTAGGGCAATTTTACTTATCTCTTTAATTTTCGAAAATTTACAATACTTTACAACCCTTTTAAAAAACACCCCCTTACATTTGCCTAAACCTACATTGATCAAAATTCCACCCGGGATCGTTCAAATACATTTTTTTCTTCAAGAGCACTTTAAACAGACTAATGAACCAATTTTCTCGTGAAAAATTGTTCAATATCAACCCTTAATGTTAATTTTAGGGGTGAGCATTTTTCTCACATATTTATTTATACTAAAGCAACAAATTACAAAAGGATATGTACATTTTTTTACGTATAATTCGTTGTGCTTGTCGAAAAACCATTTTTTGGGAACGTGTTACGCACTCGTTGCGCGTTTTCCCAGAACGATTACACAGAAATGTTAAGTGGCACAATGTTCTACCACCCAGATTTCTTTTCTTGGATAGCTGAAAATGTAAATTTTATATGGGCGAATGTTAAATAATGATCGCTCAAAAAGTATTATAAGAAAATTGATGATTTTCAAAAATCAGCAAAAATGTAGTTACACTTATGAATAGCTCATTATCTCGCATATCACAAGTGGCACATTTGTCGAACACACATTTTTTAATCCTTCAGAACCCATAAATGAATATCAAAAAACTCCAAGCATTAAAAACGATTGTTCAAAAAGTTATCGTTTAATGAAAATTAGATTTAATGCGAGTTACATCATGATTTTCTCTATTTCTTCGATTTCAGTGAAGAAATATGTTGTTTAAATATCTAATTTTGCCTAATAAGACCAGTTTTGATTTTTCACACTCGTGAGTAGTATTAACAAATGTAAATTAAATGTGAATTGACAATTTGCAGGTTTTTTGCGGCACCGATATCGCAGAACGCAATTCGTAACCAGCTCGTGAGATTTCCCCATAGTCCATTTAAATGGAGAGACGCTTACTTGTACGCATCTTATCCAGCATAGAATTCCGACCATTGACGACAGGGTCATTCATAAAAAACAGTATAGATCTCCTAATGAGGCCCTAGATCAGATCGACACACAACTCAAAAAGCAGTTTGATAGCGGAATAATCGGTCATTCCAAATTACCATATAACGCGCCACTTTTGATTGTGCCCAAAAAATTAGATGCGTCAGGTGAAGAGAAGTGAAGAGTAGTGGTGGACTATCGAACCCTAAATGAAAATATCATCGGAGACGCTTTTCCTCTTCCGAATATAGCTTCTATCTTTGATAAATTCGGAACTGCCCGATACTTCACGGTTTTTGACCTTGCCAGTGGTTTCCATCAGGTGGAAACACATCCGGAAGATAGACACAAAACTGTTTTTTCCTCTCGAAATGGACATTTTCAATACCAACGTATGCCCATGGGGATAAAAAACGCCCCGCCTACCTTCCAACAATTACTCAATAATGTCTTAAGTACCATGCTCGATACAGAAGCGTTTGTGTATTTGGATGACATTATTATTTATTCGGACACCCTAGAGGAACATGATAGACGCGTTAGACGACTTTTCAATCGACTAAGAGAAGCAAACCTGAAGCTTCAGCCCGATAAGTGCGAATTTTCGAAAACCGAAGTTGCTTACCTCGGTCATGTCATAAGCGAAGAAGGCGTAAAACCTAACCCTAATAAAATAATCTCAATAAAAAATTTTCCACCACCAACCTGCCCTAAGGACGTTAAAAGTTTTTTGGGCCTTTCGGGAAATTATAGACGATTCATTAAAAACTAGGCTAAATGGGCTAAACCCCTGACTGAATTATTAAAAAAGGACATCCCATGGAAACGGGAAAAGCCGCAGAAGAGAAGCTTTTCTCGACTAAGAAAGTACCTCTGCTACGAACCCATTCTCCAATACCCAGACTTTAGTGCCACATTTAAATTAACGTGTGACGCATCAGAATATGCAGTTGGCGTAATGCTAACACAAGTAAGGGACGGAGTCGATTTGCCGATAGCCTATTATTCAAAAATTTTAAACGCATGTGAACAAAAGTATCCCAAACACGAAAGGGAATGTCTTGGAATATTATATTCTGTTGAAAATTTCAGACCATATTTGTATGGCCGCGAGTTTATATTGGCGTGTGAGTTTGAACCTGTTCATTGGATGACTTATATTGATAACCCAGGACCTCGAATTCGCCTCCAGAATTATCAATATAAGTTTGAATATAAACCAGGAAAAATTAACAGGATTGTTGAAGCGCTATCAAATAATCCTGCTAACAATTTCAGAATCTGACTGGTCCGATAGGTCATCGCTGAGTTCGGAAGCATCAGAAGGCGATAAAGACATAAAATCCGACGGTAATAGCGCCGATATAATGAAAACAAAGAAACACTCAAAACGCTATCGTGCTCTCCCCATAACAACGCGATCTTCACTTAAACAATCAAAAAGGTATAGTGCGTGAGTGAATCCTGAGAACCCTCCAAGTGATTCGAAAGACATTCAGCGACCTTCCACCTCCCATCAATGTCCCAAAAAAAAAGGTTTAAAGGAAGGTCTGAAATGAGTAAAAGCCAAGGTGGACTCAAATCCTCCGAGAAAAACCGTGAAAAAGATCCCGAGTGCTGAAGAAGAAACCATAAAAAGTGTAATGACGTTACCACAATGGACAACAAGGTTGAGAGGATCACCAGAATCAACAGCCGCTGATCATCCTCCTGAGATAAAAATAACCCTTCTGAGATGACCAGCGGATGCAGTACCAAGTACCAGTGCAGAAGCAACTGGAATAAAATTTCCTGTGCCTGATGCTGTTTCCGCCCTCACCTTCCCCGAACCAAAAACCAGCCCTAAACCTCGAGGAAGGCTAAAGGGAACTACAAAACCTAAGGAATTGGGAGATGATGAACCCTATGCTCCGCCGCAAAGATGGACAGCTACTAATACCGATGATAGCTGTATCGCACAATGTTTAAGGAATCGAAAAATAGCAACCACTTCCTCACCAAGTAAATACCCTTTATCATCAGATGACGCATCTGACGAAGATGAAGACTCCGACCCTCCTGTCTTTCGGAGGGATTACAGCGCTTTTCCTAGCCTTCCTCAAAATCTTCCTCCTGCAAGGATCTCCAAACCAAATCTCGATTCCTATACTGATGTCTACGTAGACGGTGCTTGTTACGAAAATGGTGGATCAAGCCCAAGGCCACGATGGCGTAACGGGTGATGAGAACGCCGACCGTCTAGCTCGAGAAGGAACTACGATGGATCCAGTGCTGAATTCAGAACCTTCCTCTGAATCGGAAGAGGAAATACCCCTGGAACAAATCGTGGTTAAAGGACAGCCTCGCCTTGATGACAGCGACCAAGAATATGGTGATCAGGAGGATTCTACTAACGAAAAAGACCACTTAATTGATGAGATTGAAGATTCAATTAATATATTTAATAGTACTTTTGCTAGCCGGGGAATAGACTTGACAAATCCTACGAATAACACTCTCCTTTGGGACTACGAAGGAGTAAACTGTAGTCCACAAAAGGGGCATGTGTCCGATGGAGACGATAACCAAGAAAATTTAAACTGTCTCGAAACTCTCAACCCCTCAATGGATATTGATGACGAACTTTCACAAAGAATCATCACCTTTCTAAATAACTACAATCAAATACGTTCCGCACTTAGAAGTGAAGTGGAGAAAGGCTCCTCGCCACAAGAAATTCAACACATTCTCAACCCTAAAACATCAAAAGAAACACCTGTCACAACACGATCACCGGAAAGGAGAAGTGTGGTTCGTTTTAGGGATATTTCTGAAGTAATTGAACTACCAAAAAATGATTCAGTTAAATTCCAGTTGCCCACACCCGGGCTATTCAGCATTCCGGGTGCACAATCTACCCCATTCACTAGATTTAGAGGCACCCAAATACAAAAAAATATACTGGATGAAGGAAGAGAACGTGTTATGGCACCACGAAGAATACAAACGGCAGATAATCACGAAACTTTGGTGTAAAGCAACTTACAACATCGGGCTATCGACCTCAAACCAACGGTGCTTTTGAGAGGAGTCACCACGAGCTGACTGATTATATTAAACACTATGCGAGGTATTTTGATGATTGGGATCGTCTGCTCCCATTCGCTATGTTTAATTATAATACGTCCGTTCATGAGGCTACTAATTTCACCCCGTACGAATTGGTTTTTGGCCATACGGCACGAGCACCAAGTTCCTTGCCATATGGTCCTGAATTGGAAACATATGGTTCATATCTCAGAGATCCTATAACTCGAATGAATGAGTTGCAGAATCTTGCAGCTAACCACTTGTTAAAATGGAAAGAGGACTCGAAATGCAGTTATAAAAAAAGGCGCGCCCTTTAAGTGCCAAAATAGGTGATCAAGCGTACATTTACAAGGTGAGAAGAAATAAATTCGACAAGCGAGCGAATGGTCCTTATACCGTCGTAAGATTCACGGAAAATAACAACGTGATCATCGAAAACGAAAGTGGCGAAAGATTTTCTAGACACCGGGACAAGGTCATGGTTGCCCACTTGTAAATATTAAACACTATCCTACATTCTACCAATATTAATAATTGAATTTTTAGGAAATATCCAGTAGAAGGATGACAACAATGACGGCTATGACGAATTATCTAACATTGCTGTGTCTTTTCCAAATCCTAGTAGCAGTAACGACCCAGAATATTTCCACGAAATGCGAGCAATCCAACTATGATGACTGTTTCCAAATTACCCCCTTCAAGGCCAGTAATGGATTATACTTTGAGTATGTTGGCGAGACGAGGAGATCCGTCAGCAACTGGAGGATTGCAGTTTTCCTGGACATCGGCAAACAGTGCCGATTCTTCGACGATCTAAGATCCAGGCTGGAGAGACTGAGGAAGCAGTGTAAACCTAGTGAGCAATGGTGTGAAGAGGTAGTAGGAGTCTATGAGTGGGAGGATAGGTGGCCCCGTCAAAAATATCCCCGTGGAAATCCTCGAGGATTTCCTCGTGTCAAATTTGGACGGAATTCCTCGAGGATTTACACGCGGATTTTGTACTCTAATTTTTTTGTCTGTATTTCAAAAATCCGTAAGGAATCCACGAGGATTTTATACTTTAATTTTTTCGTTTTTTTTAATAATTCTCACGGAATTTACGAGGATTTTGTAGTTTAATTTTTTCGTTTCTTTTTTAATAATCCCCACGAAATCCACAAGGATTTTGTACTTTATTTTTTTCGTCTGTTATTAAAAATCTTTATATTTTCCACGAGGAATTTGTACTTTAATTTTTTGTCTGTATTTCAAAAATCCGCAAGGAATCCACGAGGATTTTATATTTTAATTTTTTCGTTTCTTTTTTAATAATTCTCACTGAATCCACGAGGATTTTGTACTTTATTTTTTTCGTCTGTTATTAAAAATCTTCACATATTCCACGAGGATTTTGTACTCTAATTTTTTTGTCTGTATTTCAAAAATCCGCAAGGAATTCCTCGAGAATTTTGAATTAATTTCCCTGCACCTATAAATTCACGAGGATTTTTATCTTAAAAATGTCTTATCTGTGTTTCACTGTCGTCAAAAAAATCCATAATGATTTTAACTTAAAGTTAAATATTTTTATTTCCTGATCGTTGAAAATATCCACGAGGACTTTTCAGTAAATATTTTTTGTCGGCATTTAATTACAAATTTCCTCGAGGTTTTCGAACTTTGAAATTCAATTTTTTCTCTTTGTACAAATCCTCGTGGATTCCTTGCGGATTTTTAAAATACAGACAAAAAAATTAGAGTACAAAATCCTCGTGGAAATCCTCAAGGAATTCCGTCTAAATTTGACACGAGGAAATCCTCGAGGATTTCCACGGGGATATTTTTGATGGGGGGGAAATGGCCTCGGAACTGCAAAAACAATTCCGAACCCAAATCGAAGAATTAGAAAATACTAAAATGACCTCACCTAAAAAGATGTCCTCACAACTACGACTACGAAGGACCGTAACTTTGCTAGGGTTACTCGGAAAGATTGCTGGTCCTATAGCTGGAGCCTTGACGTATGACGACGGAGAAAAGTATAAAGCTGCCATCCGAGACCTCAACGAGGCACAAGCTAATCTCTCGCATTTAGTAGGTCGACAGACTCATGTTGTTAGATCCCAACTTGACACGTTACGCGCTCAAGTCCAACAGCATGGACTATTATTAAAAGAACTGCAAGCGGAGCTTCAAGGGTTGCTCAACAACGTTGAAGAGAGTTCAAACTCAAAGGCTAACATGCAGCGGAGAAACCTTACTTATGCGATAGCTCGAGCCATAAGATTGGGACTCGATCTCAGTATTCATGCAACGACTACGATGCTCCAAGCAGTGCACAAGGCCAGACAAGGACAGCTTTATCAGGGCCTTTTTACATCAGAACAACTGGAACCCATCTTACGAGAAATTCAGGATAACTTGAAGGACGTCAGTTTTCCCATACAAGGACCACGAGTCAGCGTCAGTGAATTAATGCGAATTTCCATAGTCACTATTCTATGTGAGAAACACCAATTGAAGATCCTTGTTGACGTTCCGTTGCTAGAAAAATATAATTATCAGGCCTATAGAATACACTCTCACCCAGTTATCCAGGATGTGCTTAATAACGGTACGAGAAGAGATTATATAAAATCAATACACGATTACCTGATAGTTGATGAAGAACTGCGAACTTATCTGTTACTGAAAGAAAAAGACTGGGAGTTATGCAAATCCACTGCAGCATATCATGCTTGTCTGAGGGGCACCCCTATCTACGAGTTTTAGCTTCGACCCACATGTGAGGTTTCCCTTTTGATTAACCCGACCACTGAAGCGTTTAAATCCTGTGACATCAGAATAGTAAATGATCTAAAATCATATTGGAATCCAATAACAACATTCGCTGGATGGCTTTATTCTTTCGCTATACCTGAAATAGTGATAATTGTGTGTCATTCGGCCGATCCTATCAAGGTTCCCTTTAGTGGCGCTGGAATTCTAAAAATGGCCCCTGGATGCTCCGCGAAGTCAAAAACTGTCATAATTCTAGCAACTACTTTTCAAGTTGGAAGATCTGAAGTAATTTACGAATCAGAACTACATCTGAACTTAAAGGAATTATCACCTATATTGAAAAACTATCATCAATTCCTAACTGAATCAACACTCGAGATTAACCAACAGCTGGATGTGGAGTCACGGTTATCTTCAATTGACTCCAACTCTCACACCTTGGACGAAATCGAATTGCAACTTCAGGTTTTCGCATTACGACGGCATGCAAGCAGAAAACAAATGAAGCATAATTATAATCTCTATGGGTTGTATGTTCTGCTTGGGTTGCTCATCATCCTAGCACTGTGCCGCCCATATATAGAGTCTATAATCTCTTTTCAAAGAAAGAAATCTAGGAAATCAAAAATCTCAAGTGAACAAAAATTTACCTCATTTTAGAGAAATCTGGCGGAGGCCCAGGACTATGAGGAAGTTATGGTAAACAACAAGAAACAAAAAACAACCACAGAGGTAGTATCAATCCCGACAGCAATGGCAGGACGTGAATCAACACACGTGAGCAACAGTTGCTTAACAGAGAGGCTATAATATCCGCCGATTCTGCCTCCGGGTCAGGAAATGGAACCAAGTATTCCACGCCTGAAGAGTATCCTCTTCCGAAGATAAGATGACTCATGAACTCATGATAAGATTGACTTCGAATTCCACAAAAAAAGGATTAATATCAAATCCTGAACCTGAACCAACAATTGAAATAGGAACAACATTAGAATTAACATCAAACCCGCCAGAATTCTTAACAAGACTATCATCACAGATCAACCCCAGAAGATTGGTAAGGTTGCCGACCCAAAAGCTTCAACCCGCGTAATCAACTGGGTACCATAATTCAACTGGTATGTTAATAAAATATTAAAATCATTGGTATATGATGATATCTTGATTATGTTTACGAAAATACGTATATAACCTATTTTTCTTTTATATTATACTTCTAATTAAACTAGTTAAATGAAAATGGAGAAGAAGGAAGAAACTTTTTCCTTCCCTGCTGATAGACGGGGTATAGTTGTCTCTGACTGTACGTTGCGAATTGTTCAATACACAATCTAATTTAACAAAAAGGAAGTTTTTTTTCATAACTCTTGATTAAGTTATTTATTTTGTGTTTTAAAATTGAAGCTTAATCAATAAATCTAGAATCAGAAATTAGGAAAAAACGCATTGGTGCAGAAAACAAGGAAACAAGTTGTGGTAGTCAAGTGTGCAATTTATTTACAATCAAATAATCTGAATACATAAATGTGAAATATTGCTAAGTTAATACGGCGAAATAAATAGGTCTTGATTTTGTTTCTTAATTAAATAAATTTCAGCAGAGCCGTTCAACTATATTAAAATATGATACAGATAAGATAACTTACAGAAACAGCAGCAGCAGTGGGCAAAAAAAGCCAGCTCTTGCGAGCTATTAAACCCAGCAGCAGAATTGTCTTCCTTTACAACTTAGCACTATACTCTTCAATCTCAGAATTGTAACTGACCGTCTCTCGTTTGTCATAACAGGAAGTCCCTTCCGATCCCCTCCCGCTTTCACTCATTTTTAATTACCGAATATTTTAGGCAGAAACAAATATTAAACTTCCATATTAAACCAGTTTTAAAAACATTTTACCTGGCAAGAGAAAAAGGTGGCTCAGGTAAAGAGGGAACAAATATAGATAAATTTGACTTTAATGGAAACCATTGAACGCAACTAAATTATAGAATAAAAGCAGAAACATTTTATTTCCTTCTATTGTTAACAATATTCTTGCATACAAGAAAATTAAGACAATAAAAAAAAGAAAGTATTCTTTTTAAAGAATAAGCTCCATTATAGAAAAATTTTTAGTAATCGAAGAGAGCTTGGGTCCTTGCTACCACTCCACTTCCACCTCCTGCCAGGACCGGTTTTAGGGGTGTGCAAGGTGTGCAGCTGCACAGGGCGCCTTGATTTGGGGGCGGCATATATATTTTATTACAACTAAATGAGTTCAAGTTTTATTTTTACATGAGACAGAAAAAGGAAGATATATCTTCCAGCCTTTTCTATCTCATATGGAACTTTTGATTTACAAGGGGGGAAACGTCGCTTTTAGACTATGTCGCGATCACTGCGCCTTAGCTTTCGACGATTTCTACCAGGGAGGCACTTGCGCACTGCTTGCGCCTTTATCTTATACTCTGTTCATAGGTTAAATTCAACATTAAGATGTATCCATATGACCACGGCCGAACTTCACTGTATGTGCAAAGTACTCTATGTACTACTATCTCTATGTATTACATGAGTCTATCTGTTATGACGTTTGAGATAAAGAATAGAAATAATTATTTGTTTGTGATTTCCTTAACATTTCGTTATTATAATTTATAACCAAGATTCCTTATGTCGAAAAAACTGTCTGGTGCTCAGTGCCGAAAAAGAAAACTTGAAGCGGAAAAAGAAACATAAAAAATTTCAAATTCTCTTAAAAGATTTCTTATAGGTTCAGGTAATTCTCAAAATAATTTGCTCCGGGCATTAGGATACATTGCCTGTTTTCATGTAACTTAAATTTTTAATTCATCATTTTTATTTACATACTTCTGCTTTGTATAAATAGAGCATTCCAAGGAAAACTTTCCAGAAAAAGAAGATGCGAACAAGAATATTAACGTTGATGAATCGCCAACTAACAAGTGAGGGCTAAAAATAAATCGTTTCAATTATTATCATTCGATTGTTTCGAATTATATAGTACAAATTTCTGAAAATAATATTATATATTTTATTGCAATTTTTTTATAGAAAAGAAGATGAATCAGTGCCGATTAAAGAATGTAGTGAAAACCTAAAAATTTCTAAGTTATGTTATGACAATGATGCCCAAGGTAATAAATTTATTTATAATATGTTTCATAATTTTAATTTAAAAGCTACAAGTTGAATAGTTCTTTATTTACATTTATCTTACAGAGATCGAAATAGGGCATAGATCCACAATGAATGTAACTTCAGTAACAAATATTGAATCTTTAGTAATTGAGTCTAGTGAGAATGAAACCTTACCAAAAGAATTGTCGATTGATTTAGAAGAAAATAGTAGTAAAGATATAAATAATTATTGTGTGTCATCTGATCCTGCTCTATGGCCAAGGATGAATCATATCACTATTGAGTCAATTGTACAAAAAGGTCCTACTGGAATACCAAACATATCTTTTCCCAATAATTCGCAAAATCGTCACTTCAATAATTCCCACTTTAAAAGAAAGTTGCAGAATAGGGTGGATCGAAAAAACTTTTTTTTTCTAATAAAATTCTAATAGCACGCAAAATTTGCTCACTCATGCCAGCAGTGTGTATACCAAATTTCATCTTGATTGGACAATATTTTCTGTCTCAAACCTGGGTTCGAAAATTTGAAATTTTGGTAATAAATATGCTGGACCGTCGTATACTCTTTCTCTCTTTCTCTCTCTGTTGCACACACGCAAACACGCGCACTTATTAGGGCGGTTACAACACAATCTTTTTGTAACATAAAACCTTTCTCCTTTCTTTAGAGAAAAGAAGGTTTTATTTAAGTCTTGTACATATTGTTTTGTTTTATATTACTACATTTTCGGTTTCTTATTCCCATTTGATCTTATGTATACTTCTATTGTTTTTCTACTGAAGAAATGATCCATAATTCATTTTTTTGACAAAATGGAATTGTGGAAATATTCTTCACGACAAGCACTTACTTGCCCGATCTTTGTCTCGCCAAAAGATTTACTTGAATCACAGCTTTCTTCATACGAAGAAGTTATATATTATATATATAACTTGTTATATATTGAACATCCACATTTAAAAATGATATAATGATAGTTTAAATCATGGTATTGTTTTGTAACTTCTTTGCGAATTAACAATTCTTTTTACAAATAATTCATAAAAACAGACTTTTGGCATAATTATTAATTGATTTCGAAACAATAATTAAAATAATAAAAAATTAAAATACTAATTAATAATAATTAAAAATATTAAAAAAATTATAAAGTGACGGAAATTCCGTCCCTAACAAATACCCCCCTTCCTTCTGGCTAACGTCCCTTGGCAGCCTGTGTAGGTGTAATGTCATCAAATATAATAATTTTTTTACAAAATTCCTTTCGTAGATATACATTTTAAAAGTTTTACAGTTTATTCTGGTTCATGAAAGTGGTGTAGTTTGTTGAGTAGCTGAAATAAATGTTTAAACGAAGACTGATTTTTCTTTTTAAATGGTAAAATAGTCGTTTTCTTTTTTTAGGAAGATTTTTATGGAAAAGATAAATTAGTTTAAATATTTAAAAGAGTTAAAAAAAAGTTTGTTGCATGGGTTCATAAGACGATAAAAAAATTATTAAAGAAATTACACATATTTGTTTCAGAAAAAATAAAATAAAACATAAATTTAATTATTTAGTTGGTATCTTGTAAAACAATGATAAATTAGTTAATTATTTTAACTTTTTATGATAATTGTACTGATCTCAAAAAAAATCACAAAAAAATAAGAACAAATTTAAATACAATAAAAAATAAATGCAGATATGAATACACTTTGCTTACGTAGCAATTTTTAAAGAATACAAATAAAATAATAAAGAAAGAAAAATGTGTTATATATGTATCTCCTTATATATCCAAATTTATTTATGTGCATATTATTGTTTCGACCTAACAACACTAAATAAATTTTCAACAACATCTTGAGTAAATCTTCCGGTTAAAACGAATTTAAATCCTACAACATCAATTAGGTACTGGCTTAATTCGATGGCAGATTTCGTTGACAACATAAACCCTTTTTGAAATGGTTTGAATATTCCTGCTTCACCGATGCAGATTTTATTTATGAGTGTAATCATTTCTTCTAGAAAGAAAATTATTTCGTTGTAGATCGTAAGATTATATTTGCTAATCGCGCTTTGCAAATTTCGTGAAGTCATGAATCGAAACCATTTAACAATGAGTCCGACAAACCAAGCTGTAGTTTGATATTCTTCTTTTTCGTTTTCTTCAGATAGATAGTAAAGAGCTGCACTGACTTCAGTATTTAAAATTTGTTGGACTTTCTATTAGAGTCGCCATGAGGATGAGGGCGCGGAATACAATTTTTTATTCCAGTTTTCCTACCGGCTGTAATGCCAAATGAATTTAAACAAGCAATGTTAACAGGGCCCATGTCGCACGTCACGCTGTTCACTCTTAAACCGATGTTTTCAGCTTTAGAGATTATCTGTAAAATGATGGGTTTCATTAATTCACCGTCAAATCCATCACCAGTATATTGATAACCGACTATTTGCTTCCATGGCGCTTTAGTACCGGCCAAAACAAAAACTAATGCATGCTTAACAACACGGTCAGAAGAAGGCGGAAGAGTTATATTTCTTATTATCACGATAATTTTTTTTGTTTGAGGATCAAACATTCTTCCCCCATTATGCTGACTTCATCGAATGCAAGTGAACATTGTCAATCAGTGTCATCTGTGAAGTTCGTCACTTTATATTCTAAGTAATTGAACATTTCTTCACAAATGCCAGGTTTAAATTTTATGTGTTCAATTCTTCTGTTTAAGGTTGTAAGTGATGGTAAAGGTAATCCTTGCTTTAATAATTCGTCGTACCCAGTATTGCCACACATAAATCTTAAACGCATGCTTTCTTAATTGTGGAGTTAGACCACTGCTGTCGCATTAACTTCCCGTCTTTATTTTGGCATCTGATGAGATAGTTTACTTCATCTTCGGTAAATAAACCAAGTAATATATTATTAAATGCAGTATGTGCATTTCTTTCCAATTCTTTTTAGGGTTCCGTACTCGGTTCGGAACCCTATTAATATCGGTTTTTTTGAAATCGTGTACCCCCCCCCCCCCTAGCGGCCACACAAATTTATCTGGAGGGCTGACAATTAGTACACATATGTATTTTCGCGTGTAGATTACAGGAAAATTATAGCGAACTTGATTGGAATTGATTAACATAGCGTTGTCAAGGAAAAACCATGAATTTTTACGAAAAATGCCTAAAAATGACTATGTACCACCCCCCCCCTAGCTGCCACATCTTTTGACATAAAGAGCTCAAATTTGACACACTTACGTATTTTTACGTGAAAATTACAGGAAAATTATAGCGAACTTGATTCGGATCAATTTACATAGCGTTGTCAAGGAAAAATCAAATATTTCGAAAAAATTGATTTTTTCTCCCTAGCGCACACAATATTCAACCCAGACAGTTCATATTTAGTATACAAATGTATTTTTACGGAAAAAATACAGGGGAAAAAAAGCGGTCACGATTAGAGTTGATGATTAACTTTTTATCAAGTTTTTCAAGAAAAAATGACAATTTTAGGAAAAAAATGTATTTTTCCACCAAAAACGAACAAAATTTTATTTAAAGGAAATTAAATTTATATATTTTAACGTATTTTTTTGTGTAGATTACAAAAAAAATATAGCGAGCATGATTGGAGTTGATTATCATAGCGTTGTAAACGCTAAAAAAAATACCTAAAAAAATACCTAAAAATGACTATGTACCCCCCCCCCTAGCGGCCACATCTTTTGACATAAAGAGCTCAAATTTGACACACTTACGTATTTTTACGTGAAAATTACAGGAAAATTATAGCGAACTTGATTCGGAATAATTTACATAGCGTTGTCAAGGAAAAATCAAAAATTTCGAAAAAAATGATTTATTCTCCCTAGCGCACACAATATTCAATCCAGACTGTTCAAACTTTCTGTAAAACTCAATTTTTGCGTGAAAAATACAGGGAAAAAATGTGAGCGCGATTGGAGTAGATGATCAATTTTTATCAAATTTTTGAAGAAAAATGATAAATTTTTTAAAAAAATGTGTCTATTTTTCTAGGGCTGTCAAGAAAAAACTGATAATTTTAGAAAAAATCATGAATTTTTTCCCAATAACAAAAAAAATTTTATCTAAAGGGCTTCAAATTTACTATTTTTACGTATTTTTATGTGTAGATTATAGAAATAATTTAATAAACATGATAAGAAGTGGAAAGAGTGGACTTTTTGCTTAAGTATATTTCTTCTGTCGTTATAACTCTAAAATAAAGTAGGGGGTTCTTTATGTTCATTTTATAAAAATTTGCGTTCCTCGCGGAGTAAGCAATAAATTTTTGTAACTCAGTTGAGTGATTTAAATGATTTAAATTCAATTAAAACGCAAAATGTAAATACAATAAAAATATAGCGAGTTGAAATAAAATTATGTTTCTTATATTTTTTTAGTAAAATTTTTTTTATAAAATAAAATCCGACAAGTGCGAGTTACACTCGCACTGAAATCGAGGGTTCCGTACTCGAAGCAAACTTATTTGGTATAAAAACAAATATTTAAAAAATATGTGTGTTATATGTTAAATAATATAAGTGATACAAAAAAGGACAATTTTGAAAAAAAATTTAAGAAAAGTGTTCCTCTTTTAGTATAAAAACAAAAAAAATTTTAAATATGTGTTCTATGTCAAATAATATAAGTGATACGAAGAGGAACAATTTTCTTAAATTTTACAAAATTGTTCCTGTTTGTATCACTTATATTATATGAAATACAACACATATTTAAAATTTTTTTGTTTTTATACTAAAAGAGGAACACTTTTCTTAAATTTTTTTTCAAAATTGTCCTTTTTTGTATCACTTATATTATTTAACATACAACACATATTTTTTAAATATTTGTTTTTATACCAAATAAGTTTGCTTCGAGTACGGAACCCTCGATTTCAGTGCGAGTGTAACTCGCACTTGTCCGATTTTATTTTTCATTAATTACATTTTGCAATCGTTCTTGTTACAAACCCAGATGAAATTAAACCTTTATTTCCTTTGTTTAACAAAGATTAATTTCCCTCTTTAATGTCTGTCCATTTATTCGTAGTGAAGATAAAGGAATAGAATTTAAATAGTTGTCGGAGGCACCAAACTGCCAGAAACTATCTTACTTGATCTGACCCGCGTAAGAGGGAAAGATGAAAATGAATTATTTTTCTGTTTATTTTGTAAGGTCGTTTTCCTTTCGATGGTTAACGTACCCGCCAAGCCTTTAGAGTACGATACTTTTTTATTTTTTAATAAAATTGTGGGATATTAAAAATTCTACAATGGCGTGGGCAAATGTCAAAATCAGAAAAATTACAAAATTCTCAAAATTTAAAACATTTTCAAAGTTCAAAAAAACAGACAAAATTCAAAATTGTAAAATTTTTAATAATCGCGATCTTTCTGCCAAATAGAGAATATTTGCGACCACCTTCGGAACAATATTCTACTTTTATAATAATTTTAAACGGATAAGTGTTGGGCGCCAGGTTAATAAATAAACCGTCTCAGCATCAAAATCAAATTCAAAATGTTCATTGTTCTAAAGGACAGAGACTACCAAGTTAATCCCAAAGTAACAATAAATAGTTTATTATTCTAAGGACCGAGACTACCAAGTTAATCCATTAGCAATAATAAATTAAAATTAATTCAAATATTTAGGGAAAGTGGCCAGCATGACCCAAAATTCAAATTAATCAACAAATATCAAAATTCTTAAAAGTGGCAAAATTCATCAAAATAACAAAATCAACAAAATTTTCGGAAATCATTACTTTAAAATCATCGCCACTTAAATATTGTTTACCGGTCAAAATCAAAAGGTTTACACCATACTAGTTCCTTAAATTCAGAAACATTTGGGCGAAGGTTTCCAATGAGAGTGTTTCGGCAAATTTAATACACAATAAAATTCATTATAACAATAAAATATATTCAAAATTCATCCTAACTAAATTTAACAAAATGAGAAAATCATTCCCTATTCTAATTATCTTAAACAAAATAATCAATAATTGGTCCGCGACATAATATAAATTAATCGATAATAATCGTACACAAAAAAAATTGACAAAAACTCTAAAAATTGCTCCATCGACAAAAATACAATAATAAATACGCTAAAATAATTTAATTGGGCCTTTTCGGCTCATAATTGATACGCAATAAAAAAAACTTAAAGTTTTCCTATACTAAATAATTTCACTTTGACTTTGAGGGAAAGCGCGACATTTTAATTTGACTAACACGCACAGGGAAAATCAATGAAACGACACTCGGCAAGAAAATCATTAACGAATTTGATCAAGTTCAGAAATCACAAAATACATAAAATAACACGATAAAATAATCAAGAAAAATAAGAAGAAATGAACACCATTATAATAATACTTGAAATTTACGCAATTATATTAATAAAAGAAAAATATACGCGAGCAAAGAAAATTCGACAATATGGTCGACAGTGGCGTCATTTTAAATAGAATACAGAATACACACTCTTATTCATAAAATCAAAATTAATATAACCAAAACATAAAGAATGTATATTCTTTAGAGAAATGTGTCGACTCACCGTATATCACAAAGATTAGTACAGCTTCCGGGACTTGATTCTCTCGTATTGGACACTTTTCACAATAAAAAAATATGTGTCCTGACGCGGTGAAAGGGACCTTATGGTTTAATTGCAAATTGTACTTTAAATGTTCATAATAAAAAATGAATTGAACAAAATAATTTCTAATTTTTGGAAATCAAATTATTTGAGTTGCTCTTTCATTTCCAAAAACTAGAAATTATTTTGTTCAATTCGTTTTTTATTATGAACATTCAAAAGTACAATTTGCTATTATACCATAAGGTCCCTTTCACCGCGTCAGGACACATATATATAATTTTCGGTAATACGACAGGTCGAGAGGCGAAACGTGCGAAGTCAAGTGTAAGTGTAACCACGTTTCTCGGCAAGGAGCCGGTCGCAGCGTAGTTCCTAATCTAACCTAAACTGACCTAGTAGTGCGCGCCATTAGTTCGAGGCAGCGCCGTGGCGGCAAAATATTTTCAAATTCAAAATATGTTAATTAGTAATAATTTACAAATAAATTATTTCTTTCATTAATATCTTTAGAAGAACCAATAAAATTAACTAAAATAAATCAAATATCAATAAATCTTGAAAATTAACAAAATTAATCGTATAGTAAAATATATCAATAATTTAAGTTTAAACGCGAAAATGTCAAAATTAATAATAATACGCAATAATACAATTTGATTTTAATGTAATTTAAGATTTAACGCAAATGGCAAAATTCTAAATTTTAGTTATTTATCGAAATAGAATTTAAAAGAAAACTTGAGCGATTTTACAAAATTTTGTTGACTCTGGAACTCATCTTTGGTTAATAATATAAATATTGGGTCATTGGCGTTGTCGTCCAGTTAATTGGCAACCAAGGCGATATTGCGAGTTGGGATCGAGGCTTTCGGTAAATGATTAGTTGGCTTAGTGGTGTCAGCGAGTGGGTTGGAACATCCAACGACAAAATTGGTGACAGCAGCCAAAAGTGGAGTGACGTCCTTCAAACCTGTGCAAAGAAAACAACAGCATCGCTTCCAAAACCGGTTAAAGTGCATATGGCGATCAGAACAGCCAAATAAGACGGAGATGGCCTTCAGGACAGCCAAATAAAATTGAAGTGGTCCAAATGACCAATATGTTTTCTCCTTGTAGTTTCATGTAGAATACAGTGTAGTCCATGAATCACTCAGCGCAATACATAAAAAAAATTCAAGAGCAGTAAACAAAAAATCAAATAAATTTCTATCTATCGATTGTCGAGTCGTGGAGCTAAGATTTCTTGCGTAAGTGTCCAATAGAAGGGTTTCAAGTTTATTTTCGCAGAATTTAATAAATAAATCTCAGACAATTTCAACTCGGGTGTGACGTGTCGAAATTGTCACGTCACAACTACCCCCTCTAGACCACGCGTGCGAATAAAACCGACGCGCAATCTGGAGTACACAAAAATTTATAATCAAAATTTTCAAAATACAAAATTCAAAGTATATTAATATCATCAAAATTCAAAACATCAAAAATTTCAACATCAAAAGCAAAAGGGGTTACTGAATTCATCAAATATCAGTAAGGCGACAACAAAATCTCAACGAAGGGACACGATCAAGGTGACACTAAGTGTTTGCTGTGGGAACTAATTGATTAATTCACTGATCGCCATTATGAATTATTTTCACTAAATTTTTTCAATTTTACACTGTTCACAATCCTGAAGTCACTTGCCACTTGTCTACACACCAATTTAGAAAGCAATTTTTACACAATTTTTAGAATAGTTTTCGAAAAGGGTAGGCACTGCGATAAGATTATCCTACTTCTGATATTGTAAGAAAATAAAACAACTTCAGATACAATTAACGTTCTTTATTTCGACCATATGATTCGATAGCTCGTCGAAGACTGAGCTTATCAGAAAAACCTATGAATGATGAGTCATCTCATTACACACACACATACATATTCAATATTTCTTACATAACTCAATTCAAGGTCATGATTGCCCATTTATAATCGATAACCTTTTTTTAACCTATACTAATGTGGCATTCCATTTTAGGAGAGTAAACGAGCTGAGGTACAAAGACGATGACGACCAAAATGAAAATTTTAATAGTGCTGTGTCTCTTCCGAATCTCAGTAGCAGAAGCAACTCAGAGCAGCTTTAACAGATCCGATCAGACCAACTACGATAACCCTTTCCAAATCACCCCATTCAAGGCCAGCAGCGGGATGTATTTTGAATACATCGGTGAAATGAGGAGAACTGGAGAATCGCCCGTTTTTCTTGATATCGGTAAACAATGCTGTTTCTTCGATGATTTGAAGTGCAGGCTGGAAAGACTACAAAGGCAGTGCAGACCTGATGAACAATGGTGTGAAGAATTAGTAGGGATTTATTAGTGGAAAGATAGTTGGGAAATGGCCTGGGAGCTACAAAAACAGTTCCGAGCCCAAATCGAGGAATTAGAAAACACTAAAGGAACCTTACGCAGAAAGATGACTTCTCAACTATGAAAACTAGGATTCCTTGGGAAAATCGCTGAACCCATAGCTGGCATGTTCACATATGATGATGGAGAAAAATTTAACGAAGCAATCCAATATCTTAACGACGCTCAGGCAAACAAACTCATGTAGTCAGGTCCCAACTCGACACGCTGCACTTACAGATTCAACAGCATGGCTCTTTGCTGAAAGAATTGCAAGAAAAACTTCAAGACCTACTCGGTCACGTAGACCGTTCAAAATCACCAGCTGAAATGGTACGGATGAATTTGACGTATGCTCTAGCTATAGCATTGAGGTTGGAATTTGATCATTGTATCCAGATGACAACAACGATGCTAAAAGCGGTTCATGAAGCCAGAAAAGGAAATCTGCATCCGGGTCTCATTACATCGGAACAACTGGAGCCAATACTGCGAGAAGTGCAGGATAATCTGAAGGAAGTCAAGTTTCCTTTATCCGGACCAAGGATAAGCATTGACGAACTAATGCGCATTTCCACAGTCACCATTCTCTGTGAAAATCATTATACCAGCTATTACATCACAGATCGAAGAATCTGAATTCATCTTTGAATCAGACCTGCACCTAAATCTAACAGATCTTTCGTCTCCATTATCGAAATATAACTATTTATTAACCGGATCAAGAATTTGAACGCCTTATGAGAAAGCAACAGAAGGAAAGTTTACTACCTTCGAGGCTAATTGTAAAGCTCTCAAAGAATTGGAACAGCAGCTGCAGGAATTTGCATTTTAACAACATTTAAAAGGTGAACAATCACTCCTAGTATACGGATCTTACATAGGAATCTTTTTGATATGCGTATTGCTTGTCACTTATTTCTTCCAGTCGCCTTTAAAATCTGGAATCAATCAATTGTTCCGACTACTGTTTCAAGGACAAAATCGCGGAAAGGTTGACATTGAAGTAATCGAGCAAGGACTCCCATTAACCCAGAGAAGGAATCCAGGTGTAGAAGATACAATCCTATTGAATACGGAAGTGGTAGCAGCTCCAAGAATAGCTCCAACTGCAACACTAATGCGTGAGGAAAATTCTGCAACGTCCGAAGATACGGCGCCTTCGAAGATTAAATGACTAAACCAACATTAGGATCCAAGTTTTCAGAAACAAATTTCGATGGACATGCAGCTATGAACTTTTTTGTAACACTAATTATTGAGGATATTTTATATTTTTTAAATAAATAATTTATATATCGTTTTTCAATTCATTCATTTAATAAACCTCTCCCAACTTTGTTAATTTAACTAAATTTAATTGAGGAATTAGAATAGGGTAAAATTGTAAGTTCAGATTAAGCAAAGTTAATAATAATTTAAATCTTAAATAAATATGACATAACAATACCGACACGACTACCTATTGGAATTCATTGAAAAAGGAAGCAGTTAAGGTTAAATAAAAAACAACATTTAATTATAGTTTAATATAAAGTCAAAATGTATTTAGTGCAGGTCTTTATAAGACAAGAGCAGGCAAGAGACTAACGTATTCGTCATCTCATAGGCGACTCCCTTAGTCGGACCTTATTGGCTTCATATAAAGAAAAATCGAAAAAGTGCACGTGGCACATATACATACGTATATCTTCTACATATGTATATATAACAAAAGGATAAATTATTTTGTATATTTCAATACTCCCACTCAAAATAATTGGGTTAATTAATATGACTTTTATCATTTTGACACTGAGGTATATAATTTTGGTCCAACATTTGTTGCTATATTTAAGTTATTTAATATCTATAAAAATTAAATTATGGATTAGGAAAACCTCAGGTAAAACCTAATCAGACCAAATTAAAAATGTATTGAATTACAACGTGGTATTTTCTCGGTGTTTGCATGTAGATAAAATAGTCTCGTCATTGGAGGTGATCCATGAGATTTCAGGCTGGAGTTAATTTTCATCTCCCACTCAAATCTTAGGCTTCCTTCAGTCCTATCTGCTCACGAATTGATTGGAACTGTACGGCGGGCAAAGATTTTGTAAACGTGTCAGCCAATTAGTCACCTGTTGGAATAAATTTCAATATTACATCTTTTTGTTCTACTTTTTCACTAGAAAAATGGTATTTTACATCAATGTGTTTTAATCTTTTGTAATCAGTGGGATTGTTAGCCAAGGCAATGCAACCATTATTATCTTCAAAAATGATTATTGGTTTTAATATTTTCAATTTTGCGCTTTATGAAAGTGTTTTCAGCCAACAAGCTACAGTTTTGTCTTTTACTATTCCAGCAAATAGTATTTTGGTCAAACAATTTAAAAATATAACCGTGGAACTTTTTCGGTCATTTTCATTGCTTGCCCAATCAGAGTCAACATAGCCAATTAATACATCTTTGTAATCACATTTCCTGTAAGTTAATCTGAGATTTAATATCCCCTTAATATATCTAAGAACCCTTTTATATAAAATAATATTAAACAACCGATAGCATTTCTACATGGTGCGTCATAATGATCGTCTGAATTTAAATCTTTATAATTTAATTTTAGTGGTAACGGAGTGCTAATTGCCTTAGAATCTTTCATATTGAATTTTTGCAAAACATTCTGCAAATATGCACTTTGATCTAATGTGATTGTATTTTCTTTTTGTTCAATTTTAATTCCCAAGAAAAAATTAACCTCGTTCATAACGACCATGGAGAAATGTTTCATTATATAATGTTTAAAATTTGTCATGGTTTTCTTATCAAAAGTGATAATTATTAGATCGTCAACATACAAGACTACGTAAATATCTTCAGTAATGTGTCCTTTATCGAGAATATACAAGCAACGATCTACAGATGAATTCTGAAAACCGTGTTCTTTTAAAACTTGATTAAAACGTTCAAACCAGCATCGTGCTGATTGTTTTAAGCACTATATTGCTTTATTCAATTAACAAACTTCATTGCTGATAGATTTAACCCCTTTAGGAACGCGCATGTAAATTTCCTCTTTTAATGAACCGTTAAGAAAAGCTGTTTTTACGTCCATTGGGGGGATTAACAAATCGTATTGATTAGCAATTGCAATTAATACTCTGAAAGTTGTTATTCGCGCGACTCGTGCAAAGGTTTCATCGTAATCTAATAAATATTGTTGACTGAAACCTTTTACGACTACCCTTGCTTTATATTTTGACGGATTTCCGTGGCCATCGTATTTTAATACGAATTTCCATCTGCAGTCAACAATATTTTTACCATCTGGACAAGGTACTAAGGTCCACGTGTTATTTTGTAAAAAAGAGTCAATCTCTTGCCTCATTGCCATCTCCCACTTGAGTCTGTTGTCACGGTCTTTTATCTCGCTATACGAATTTGGAGTGTCATGAACGAGGGACTGAGCGCACGTCTAAACGCTTTTGGTAACATTATCGTTTTCTTGGTATGAAATAGGAGGTAAGTCCCTAATTCGTGCACTTCGACGCGGTTTGTTTTGATTCGAGTTAGTTTGAGAGATTACGTTCGAGTTCCGAGACTCATTAACTTTATCTGTTTCTATGATAGATTTGTTAATTTTACTCTCTTGTTTATTTTTGATTTCACCGATATCAGTTTTTGTTCTTTTTGTGCTAAGATTTTCTGATTCAATCTCTTTGTTATATAAGTGTAGTCGTGAAGTTTTATAATTGACCTCATCAAAAATTACATCACGGGCGGTGATGAATTTATTTGTTTCCACATTTAGAACTTTATAGCCACTTTGTTCATATCCTACGAGAATACCTTTTGAATGATTTTTTATCAAATTTAGATTTCATCGTTGTATTATGGATATCAGCAGTACAGCCAAAAAATTTTAAATGATTTAATTTTGTCAATTTATTATGCCAAAGTTCAAAAGGTGTTTTACTGTTCGCTATGGCTTTTGTTGGGATCAAGTTAAGCAGATACGCCGCTGTTAGTATCGCTTCACCCCAGAGTTCTTTTCCTAAATCTGCGCCGTGTTTTAATGCACGAGCTTTTTCGGTAAATGACCTGTTTAGGCGCTCCGCAACAGAATTCTGTTGTGGAGTATGTGGTACAGTTAAATGGTACTGTATTCCCTTATTTACGCAGAACGTTTTAAACTTGTTTGAGAGATATTCTCTCCCATTATCGCAATACATATGAGCAATTTTTAAATTAAAATGTGTTTCACATTTAGCGACAAAATCTTGAAAAACTGTGAAAACTTCCGATTTATAGGAAAGTAAATAAACAACTGTGTAATGGGTAAACTTATCGAGAAGTGTCACGAAATAATTTTTTATCATTTATAGTGGGGTCAGTTATTGGACCACAAACATCTGTGTGAATTACAAAAAGTGGTCTTGTGACATGGGTCCTATCCCTACTTTTTGAAAAAGGTATACGTGCTTGCTTTTTATACACACAAGCTTCACATACCTCGTTCGTAAGATTTATGGACTCTAATTCATGGCGAATGGAAAGCAAATTGTTTCTCTTTATTTCTAAGAATTTGGACTTATTTATATGACCTAAACGTCAGTGCCATAATTCGTATGTGTTTTTATGTGCGTTTTTATCAATACTGGCTTGATTACATGCATTTTTATTTATAATAAAATGTACACATATTAAATTGTTTCTGGACTCACCCATGATAATCGTCTTACCGTTTTTGTCGATAGTTACTTATCCGTATTCGCAGAAAGTAACAGCATACAAGACGTCATGTCATGTTTTGGATGATGTGAATGCTTTGAATGGTTATATTAGCGTTTGTAATGTAATTTTCCTTTAAAGTTCGATTTGCGATTTTTCCATTTTCTTTGATTGCTAATCAATTCCTTGGGCTTTTTATCAGCTTGTTGTGTCACTGCTTGTAGAACTTTTCCGATGGTTTCTTCACTTTCATTTTTTAATTTTATTTCGTAGTGGAGTAATCAAGTTTTCACGAACGCGAGAGAATGATTTTCGTCGAAGAGAGTTTGAATAGTGGTTACCAAAGAATCATAAGAATTTGGAAGAGTGAGTAACATTTCCGCGATTTTACTGGTCTCATTCAATGGTGCTCTGCCGCCGATAATTCGACGATCATCTCGTCAAATTCGACAATATGTTTTGACAATGATGAGTCCCCTTTGTATTAAAAACTCAGCAATTTCTTCTTAATTGCCAGTTAAGTTGCCAGGCTTTTTCTCTGGTATATTTCATCGACTTTTTTAAATATCTGACGCGCGGTATCTTGTTCAGTTGCGAATCCGATCATGGAATCACTGAGATGTTGAATGATTGTAGTTCAAATTAAATGTAAAATGAATGAAACACACATTAAAAATGTAAAATAGATAATTAGCATAACAAAAATTATTATAAAGAAATTATTGTTGTTAATTACCAACTTTTACAAAAATGCACATAGAAATATGCGGATTTTTCTTAATTTTGCATTTCATTGGTCTGCACAAAACCGACAAATATAAATTAGGTAATTTTCACAACAAAAATTGTTATAAACAAATTGTTGTTGTTAATTACCAACTTTTACAAAAATGCACATAGAGATATGCGGATTTTTCTTAATTTTGCATTTTTTTGGCCTGAACAAAACTGACAAATATAAATTAGGTAATTTTTACAACAAAAATTATTACAAACAAATTATTGTTGTTAATTACCAACTTTTACAAAAATGCACAAAGAGATATGCGGATTTTTCTTAATTTTGCATTTTTTTGGTCTGAACAAAACTGACAAATATAAATTAGGTAATTTTTACAACAAAAATTATTATAAACAAATTATTGTTGTTAATTACTAACTTTGTTACAAAAAAATCATGTATTCTTAAATTATGGTATTTATATAGCAACGTTTTGTAGGGTGGGTGCGTAGTAAATTTCACCCAAGTGTACTTTTTTCAAGTATCGAATGTTAGATTGTGTCGAAATTAATAATTGCAGCAACTGCAAATATGCAAGGGCGATAAAGCAAAAGTAAAACATGCAAAATGAAGCAAGGCAGTAAGCATAGTACTAAGATTCTAATTTGTTCTTATTTTGCAGTTTGTCAGTCTTTACAAAATGTAAAAATAATAATCTTACAATTGTATTAACAATGATGGTTGTATACAATTTATTGTTCATTATTACCAACTTTTAATATAAAACATCTAGAATGATGCAGCGATCTCTTCTAATTTTGAAATCTGTGGATTTGTACAAAATGGTCAAATAAAAAAATTGCCATTACAATGACAATAATTGTTAAGAACAAAATTATGGTAATTGAAAATACCAATTTTTACCAGCGATCAGAGGAAGGTGTCGTTTTTTCTAATTTTGGAATTTATTATTCTGAATGGTCAAACAATAAAAATTATGTTTTTGTAACATTATTTTTATTATTTGAAAATGAATTATTATTAACAATTCTTTATAGAGTTGGCGTAGTATATTCTACCCAAGTGTACTTTTTTCAAGTATCTAATGTTTAGTTATGTCAGAATTAACATTTGCAACAATTGTAAATATGCAAGGGGGAAAAAGCAAATGAGAAACATGCAAAATGAAGCAAGGCAGTAAGCATAGCATTAAGATGCAAAAATTTTTTTTGTTGTGCATTTTGTCAGTCATTGCAAATTAAAAATCATTTATCATAAAAGTTGCGTACTTCAGTTTCGTTAAACTATTTATTGTTTTATTGACCACCTTCCAATGTTGTGCACCTTTCACTTTTTAGTGTAAAACTACAATAAATTACAAATTATCGGTCTATCCAAAATGGACAATTATAAAATACGGAATTCGTGTGACAACAATTGTTATAAACAATTTATTGTTCATTATACTTTTTAAAAGTTATTTCAAAAACATTAGGTCAATTTTTTATCTTTTTAAGTAATTGTTGCGAAGCTTATACATATTATCATTTTTTTATTTGTTGCAACTATGTACGTTAACAGTTATTATAATATAACGTAAAGCAAGTAAGCAAGCAAGCAAGCAGTAAGCAATATAAAGTAATGCAAAGTAGTAAGCAAAAAGAAGTAGTGCAATGCAAAAAACGAAAGAAGAAGATTAAAATGTCAGCGAAGTAAACAAAATAATAAAATTGGAATAATAATTATAATCTTTTTACTTAACTAATGTTTTACAATATTGTAAGTAAATAATTGTTGCAACTTATTATTTTCAACTGGTGAAAAATGCAGACCGTTTCAACTTTTATTATTTTTCAGACTGTGCAGAAGGGAAAAATATTAATTTTATAACTATCATATAAAAATTATAAATACAAATGATAGTTATTGTTTATTTTCTTATTTACTTTTTTTAAAATTATAATAAATTGTTTTCATCTAGAGGGAGGGAAAATAAAAAGTAATAGGGCAAAATAATATCAATATATGTAATCTATAAATAGAAAAAAACTTACCAAATCAGCCAGGTACATTATCCTTGTACAATTGGAGTTACACGGTACAAATTTCACAGCAATATCACAAACTTTTACACTATCCTTACACATTGGTCCATTTTTATAAAATGACATGTGGCAATCGAAACATTACTTACTATGAATTTACATTTGGCGATGATTTGTCCTTTATGTGATTTCCTGTATAATCTTCTATTCACTTGTCAGGTGCAATTGTTCGTCCTTCTAACTTCTTTACAATCTGTGTAATACTTGTCACCCGGCTTCCCACAGCTGTGGGAATTTGTTTACTGTGCACAGTAAACAAATCGACATAACCTCAGTCTGTCAACACTATGGATCAAGGTACAAAAATTATGGCTAATTCACAATGGATTGGCGAATGAAATGTCTCCATAAGGGCCAAAGCACAATAGTTTCGCGAAAGTCGTTCACGAACGAGATGCATGAGTTAAGCAGCGTCTACAGCTGTGACCGTACCATGAAGGAGCTTCTACAATAACTTGCGTCAGTAGTATCTAAACTTGCTTTGCATTTGATCTTGTATTTGAGCGCGCACATCAATTTCCAGATATCGAATATAGCATTAATTAATGAATTACTAATTAATTAATTTACTATATAATAGGATTACTAATTAATTACATTTAATTAATTAATTAATTTAATATTCGATAACTGAAAATTGATGCGCACATGCAGTAGCAAATGCAAAGCAAGTACCGATGCAAGTTGTTGTAGAAGCTCCTTCAGGTATACCATCGCCTTTAGAAAAGGATAAGGCAATTCAACTTGTGACGCAGCGTGACGTCACTTTTCAAAATGGTGGTTCGTCCGAAGACATGTAATGCATTGAAGTCAATGGAACGAATCAGTTTTTTTAAAATATCTTTTTAAAAATTAACTTTTGAACCCAAGTGTAATTGTAAAATATTTTTTATTTATCAAGATCTTTTTTTTAAATAATAAAATCAAAAAATTAATTTTTATTCTTTTTTTTAAAATAGATCTTGATAAATAAAAAATAATTTACAATTACACATGGCTTCAAAAGTTATTTTAAAAAACTGATTCGCACCATTGATTTCAATCCATTGCATGTCTTCATACGAGGCACCATTTTTAAAAGTGACGTCACGCTGCGTCACAAATTGAACTGCCTTATAGTTAAGGCCAAAGCAGAATAGATTCATGAACGGAAACGCAATCGGGAACGGAAACGTAAGAATGAATGAGAGAAGAATAAAGATATTTGCAATCCTTTTCTTACTCATTCTTACATTTACTTTTTCGATTGCGTTCCCGTTCAAGAATCTATTCTGCTTTGGCCTTTATTTTCTGTATCATTTTCTATTTCATGAACCATGTTCGCGAAGCTGTTCTGCTTTGGAACTATGGGGCTAACGCACAATAGTTTCGCGAAGATCGTTCAGGAACGAGGTGCATAAGACAGAAAGGGACATAAATTTATCTTTGTTGTTTTCTAACTAATGTTTTACGTTTGCGAACGACTTTCTCGAAGGTATTCTTCTTAGACCTTAAGGATACGGTCATACCTCGATGTGCTAGTTTTGTCGTTTTTTAGGAACTTGTTTTGTTTATAGCTTTGTATACTGAGCCAATTTTATCTACCTATAGAAAAAAATTTAGACTTGGGACTTGTTTTTTGTGCCTATTCTATATTCACTTTTGAAGGCGGTTCCAGAATAGGTGCAAAAGCCAAGTGCAAATACCAATCTCATGAGTGCAAAAGAGGTTGGCTGTCTATCTATCTCTCTTTCACTCAGGGGATCTACACTTGGACTTGTACTTAGATTTGCACCTATTCTAGAACCGCCTTAATGCAGTCGTTTGATCAGTACTAAGTTGTAAACAAAACAAATTTCTAAAAAAACGACAAAACAAACTCATATGTTTTGGTCAAAAACATAAAAAACTGTTACCTGTTTCACGTGCACTCCTTATTGGTAATGTTTTAACTAATCAGAATCAATTAAACTAAACTACTTTTATAAACAGGTTGAGGACCTTTTCGTGCTCACTGAACGCTAATAGCAAGAATCTGGAAAACGCCTAACTTCTTTTTCTTGGTACATATTGTCCAATACTGAGTCGAGTATGTAAGACGGATACGGGAAAAGTAACATTTGCATACATTCTGAGGTTAGGAGGCCCATATCCCACATTCGTTTCACGTACTCGACTCTAATGTGTCAAATTTCATAACTGGACCACGAGTACAACTAAAATGAAGAACAATTTAAGAACTACATTATGTGTGTGGTCTAAATAAAGGTGTATATTTTTTTCACACTCATGATCTAGTTACAAAACTCTACACCATGTGATTTTACCAACCAACTTACCAACCTCTTGCTTTCTTCTTACAAAGAAATGACTATATGATAGTTGTGTAAGATTAGAAAGAAATACTTGTCGAATAAGAAAGCTCTTCTCTCTTCCACCCTCTTGTTTTCTTTTTTCACATGAATCTTACATCACATTATCTGTGAGTAAAAAGATATATCTTTGTTGAATATATTCAATGAGTAGCAAATTCAAAATTGTGTATCTCTTATAGAACTAAAAGTCTCCGTCTTCCAACCTCTTACTTTCTTCTTTCATAGAAATAAATATATGACACTTGTACAAGATTGGAAAGAAATAGTTGTCGTATAATAAGAAGCTACCACCCTCTTGCTTTCTTCTTTCACAAAAAATATACGGATGATAGTGCGAAATTGGAAAGAAATAGTTGTCGTACAATAAGAAAGCTCTTCCCTCTTCCACCCTCTTGCTTTCTTCTTTTATAGAATTCATGCATCACACTATCTGATTGAGCTGAAGTATGTAACGTAAAAATTAACGATTTATTGCTTTTACTGTATATATAGAAATTTTTTTAACGTTATATACTTCGATGTAATACTATCTGAGAGTAAATAGATATATCTTTCTTGAATATATTCAATACACTGCAACTACAAAATTGTTTTTCTTTTATTGAACTGTAAGCAAAGGAAATATTAAAGCAAAGTAAAAAGCAAGGTAAAGCGCAGAGCAAAAAAGAAAGTAAAGGGTAAAACAAAACATAAAAAAAGTAAAAAAACAATATAGAATGCAAAGCAAAGAAGCAAAATAAGCAAAGCAATAAGCAAGACAATTTAAAGTAAAAACAAAATAAGGATGGTAATTTCCAAAAATACCACTATTTAAGCTCTCGGAAATTTGGTTAACTTTTTAGTTTCAAGTATTTTTAAGAAATGTTTCCTCATTTCCATGCTGTTCAAAGTGTGGTTAATCTTTGACGGATCTTCTTTAAAGATTATTGCTGTACCGTTACCGGAAGCATAACATCCGCAACTATCATCATCTGGTTGAATTGTTACTTTAAGTGATTTTGTTTTATTATGTGGATAGTTTGGATATCTATGTTTTATATACTCTTGTTTATCTTTTGCTAACATGTCAAATGTTTTCTCACCTTTACTGTCAATAATATACAATGATTTTCCATCAAAGAATATAGTACGCCAATGTTGTGACAAGCCACCCCCAATAATTTGAAGATCTTGACTATGATATTTTCCATCAAATGGAGGTATTAAATGGGGATAAAGCATATACTGAATTGATAACATATCTATATAACCAGACTCTGATCGCAACACATTAATCATTTTGTCAATACACGTTTCATTCAACCACCGTCTATTTAGGATCAAATTTTTACATTCATCTAATGGAAAAGCATCAAAAAAGTCTTCTCTTATTATTTGTTGTTTTACTTGATTCGTTTTGTTCTCAATTACCACTATGTCAACTTCTTCAAAATTATAATTTTCTTTTATATCTTTAGTTTGTTCTATACCCTTTTCTTTATAAACTTCCTTTACAATTTCTTCAAAATCACCTTCTTCAACTTCAGAAGATAAATCTTCTAATTGGTCTGGTTCTTTCAACATTTCATCGCAATAATCTTCAAACTCATCAGTGTCCAATGATGAATTTGAATCGGTGACTGTATCATTGTCAGATATATTTGAGTCACTGTCATTAATGTCTGCACCGTTTTGTTTTCTTTTTTGAGCATTCAAAATGTATTTTGGCTCCCTAATTGCTAACTGTCTTTGATACCTACTATCAAGAATTTTGGTCGTAAACAGCTTTCATAAAATCTTATGAGTTTTCCTTCCATCTTCTCCTTCCAGAATTTATCATCACGCATAACGACAACATATATCATTACATTCTCAGCCCAAACAAGAAAATATTATAACATGCTTTCATATGTCGAAGTGCACCCTGCACTTGATAATAATAATCATAATTTTTGTTTAAGGCGTTTGGATTATTTTTATCAAACATTTCTTTCACGGAAGGTACTCTTCGCAATTGTTCTTCCGTTGAAACACCTGCAGCACTAATTGGACATTTTACTTCTACAATTCCTTTTACTTCATGGTCCTTAATTACAAATGAATCATCGTAGTTCATTATTCTTTCAGAAGGAATTTTTAAACTAGACAAATCAGCATCTATCATTCCGTCTGGCGACGCTCCTAGAAATGGATGTTCTGAGTCTATCATTAAACCACATTTTTTTATTGTTACTTTTAATAACTTTGATAAATCGTATAAAGCAAGCTTTTCATGATCCTTGCCATACTGCAATGGTGCTAAAACTTTTCCTCGTTTTTGTGTCTTATTCAAAATGGCAATTACTTTCTTTGCACACAATGTTGTATCACGTGCTTTACAAACCATACCGTAATTTGAACTAGTTAACATCTCCTCTCTAATCGTTTTCCACAAATTACATTCCGCTTGTAAGATTGTTTTCAAAAAAATATCCCACCGATTTTTTTGATACTCTTCTTGTTTCTTTGTTAACTGTATCACCAATATATCCATGTCATCATCTAATACGTCATCTTTCTGTGCAGCTAATCCATAGTATTTATTCTTTTTATTGCTGTTTTCTGGCATTTTTCTCGGTGCATAGTTGTACGTTCTGTTCCGCTCAATTTGCAATTGCCTTCTGTTTTCCATGTCCACCAAAACTTTAGGACACTTTTTTTAAATCTGTGTACAGTGTGGTCAATGATCTCTTTTTTATTGCTTTAATTGCTGCAAATGCACACGCGGCAGTGTACCTTTCTTTCATTGCAAAGTTTGGTCTCTTGCCAGCAATGCATTTACAAATTAAGTTATTAAACCATTCGCATTTGTTGGTTGTTGCATTAAACAATATGCTTTCTGATTGAATACTTAATGTGCGGAAAATCTTTACAATTCCTACAAATATTCCTGTATCTTGTAATAGCTGAACAATATTATCTTCATCATTGTGTTCCTTTTCAGCACACGGTAACTGTAATTTAGCGCATTCCTTATGATCTCCAAAAATGTGATTCGGTAAATTTATTATCTAGGGTAATAATAAATCTTCTTTTTCTGATTTTGTCAATTTTATATTTTCTCTTCTTCGTTTCTTCTTCACTTATTGTTTTGTCAGTATCATGGGTAACTGAAATTTTGTCTTCTTCTTTCTTTTCAAAAATATTAATTTCAGTCACATTATCTATATTTCTTCCAATACCTTCTTCATTTTTAAACCCTTTCTTGTTTTCTATTTCTGTGACAATTTCGTTATTCTTAGAACCAAGGTTCCTATTTCCTTTGGAACTTCTCCTGTAGAAAAGGTAAAAAAAATAGTTATCTATAAATATTTTATTAATATATAAATATTATATAAATAGTAACTAATATTTTATTATATTATTAAGACTTTTGTCTGTACATTGCTCAGAATCCAAAATTTTTGACATAGTTTGTCGTCATGAACAACAAGGAGTCCAAAAATGTCCATAAAAAATTTGTGTATGTATGCATGTCCGCAATATTTTGTTCCAGCATCAAGTAAAAACGGTTTGACCGATTGAAGTAAAACTTGGCAGTCTCTTAGGTAATAGCCTAACTTAAAATCTTTGCCGTACCCGATTAAAAAATATTAATTTGTATGCAAGATGTTACTTTTTTAAAAATTCAAAAAATTTTTAAATTATTCATTTCTTAAAAGATTGTTTCTAAACTTTCTGTACTTGGGAATTAAATGTTATTTAGTCACATTTTATCATAATTTCATAAAAATTACAAGGTAAAACTGAGATATAGCTATATAACTTTTTTGAGGTTAAAAAATTAAGACAACTATTATTGTAACCAATTGCTTTCAAACTTAATTCAGGGGTATTTTTAGGATCTCTGATTAAGATTTTTACGTCAAAATAAAAAAATTGCAAATAGAAAGTTTCTGGTTCAAAAATTTGTGAATCAAAATATCGAATAATAAATAATTGTAATAATTGAATTCATGCGTCCCTAATTATTTTGTTTGTACAAATCTATAATTATAAATTACAGATTTGTAACAGCACAGCAGCAAAAATTCGACGAATATATTATAGAAGAACCATTGAAAATGTAATATATTATCGTTTATAATCATAGTATTCTTTTGAGTACATGTATTTTTGTGATGGAATATTCGATAAGTTTTTGGTGCTATGTGGATGAGATGTATGACTGGTTACCTCTACGTGGTGCATCTTGGAAACAATATCATTGAAATGTTAATAAAAAAAATTTAATTTTGTAAAATTAAGTTTAAATCATAATTTAAGTTTAAGGAAGATATAAGTTTTCATTGACATAGGTTAAATAACAATCAAATATTTATATAATTTTTAAGCAATGTAAATAAATTCTGAGCAATTTACAGACGATCCTGATGAAAATACTAAGTAAATATTAATATTTTCGTATAAAAATACTAGCGGTCACGCATCACCAGATGTCGAGACCCGCCGAAGGCGGGGTCAACAGCTAGTCATTATAATAAAATAAAGGTCGTTACATTTTGTTTTTATTTGACGCCAATAATACCTATTAATAAAATAAATAAATGACTATTCATAACTCATTCTTGTAATTTTTCCAACGTGTTAACTCTAAGAAAAAAAAGAAAATTTTTGAGAAAATGTCTCTTATAACGAACACTTTAAATAGATACTTTAAGTATCTTAATAGATACTTAAGGTCAGTTGGGGACAAAATCCCTATTTTTTACAAATTACGTAAGTTTCTTTAAAAGGTAATATTTGTAAGCTTTTTAGGATTCCGTTCACGCAGTGAACCGAAACGGAACCCTTATGGTTTCACTTATGTCCGTCCACAAAATCATGTCCCCCATGTCTAAAATCTAGCCATTTCATTCGATTGAGCTGACACTTGTTATACATAAGTATTTTTGCAACTAGATTAAAGGAAAATTATAGCGAACCCGATTGGAATTGGATTGCATATAGTTATATTCCAAAAATTCGAAATTTCGGAAAAAATCGTGTCCCCCATTAACTTTTACAGTTTTGGAGCTAAGAAGCTGAAACTTTGGACACATTTAATTTCACGTGTAGATTTCATGAAAAAAATATAGTTAACCCTTTTGAAATTGATTTAAATATTGCTTCGCTACAAAAACTTAAAATTCCTGAAAAAAGCTAAAAATTTCTTTTTATCTTAACTTTAACAATTTTTTAGCCAACCATCTCAAGCTTTGTACATATATATGTATATATTTACAAGCAAATTGAAAGAAAATTGTAGGCAAATTATTTTTTTTAAACATATATATAAATATTTAAATAATCGTGAATGGAACCCTAGGTAAGCAAGTGTAACTCGCACTTGACTAATTTTTTTAAGTTGTTATTTACATTCCCAGGACTAATAATGCATCAAAAACAAATTCAGATAAGCTTTAAACGCATGAAACTGACTATCCCCATTTTCCCCAAGATTTAGAAAATTTCCTAAAATTTAGGGTAAATGGCGATAGCATAGTTTCTAAGAAAGGTTTAAGAAAGTGTCAGGCTCAAATACAAAAATCTGACGAGTGTCGAGAAAAATGAAGATTTCAAAAATCATACAGATTCGCTTGAAACATACTGGATCCGCCATTTTGAATTTTAAAAGACTAACGCCGAATTCGTAATCAGCGACCTCAAAAACCCCCGAGCAACCAATTTTAGGCAAATCTATAAGGCAGAAATAAGATTTTGGTCAAAGACGTCACGCGACACTGGTGGCCAGTTTTGTTGTAACGCTTATAGGCGTCAGTGACACTGAAAGGATTAAGTATATTACTGTATATTAAGGGATGAAAAACTTGAAAAAAATTTGTAATATGGCGGACGAACAAACAAATTTTCTTATAAATTGATTAAATTTGCTTGGGTTTTCTTCAAAAATTTTTTCTTATTCCTTATGATTTCCATAACAGAAATTCACTTGAATTTTAGATTTTTGCCAATTTGGTTAATAATAACAATCTGTCCCCATTTACCCCGAGTTTTAAAATTCTTAGGGTAAATGAGGACAGCTTGTTATTATTAACCAAATTGACAAAAATAAAAAACTCAAATGAATTTCTGTTATGGGAGTCATAAGGAATAAGAAAAATTTTTTGCATGATTTTTAAATCTAAAATACTGAAACAGTTTGACTTTGATTTTCAAGTTTTTATGTATTGAGCGATAACTTGAATTATCTTGCAGCCAATTGTCAAGATAAAAGCTTGGCAATACACAGAACGTCTTGTAGATGATCTGAGGTTAAAATATTGACGTTGAACTTAATTTTAAAACTGTAAATTAAGCTTCAACACCTCTTGTCCCCATTTACCCCAACTGACCCTATATTATTTTATAAAGTTATCAAACAGGTTTTCAGATGTTTATTATTACAAAGAGTATATATAATCGTCTACTTTTATGAACATTAATGATATCAATTAATAATTTTGTCAATTTAAATAGTTTAAAATAATTAATTGTGTTAAGGAGGTTATAGCGGAAATAGAATTGAACCGCCGGCGACCAAAAGGGCTTAGGCGAGGTTTTCATTGGCGTATACTCTTCGCGAGTACAATGTATGCTTTTATAAATATATACCTATATAAATATAAATCAAATTACGCATACACACAAATTTAAAAGTATCAAATTGATACCAAAAATATCAAATTGATATACAAATTTGTATCAATTTGATATTTTTGGTATCAATTTGATACTTTTAAATTTGTGTGTATATGTATATAAATATGTATATAAAAGCATATATACATGTATATAATGTATCCTGTCGTTTAAGGGGGTATTTTCTTGAAAAAGGACATGTTTTCGTAAATTCGCTTAGTAGTAGATATACAGGGGGAGTTCTGGATACAGTCTTCGAGTTTTGTCTTATCCAGAACTCCCCCTGTATATCTGTGAATGTGTCATTTATTTTTTCAGTTAGGAATTTTAAATTGTTTATTAAGAAACGATTGCGTCACCTATATTAAAAACTTATTTTGCACAGTTATAATTTGCAAGTTTGGTATGTGAGAAATTTAGTGTAGTGTGAGAGCGTTATAAATAAATAAGGTAGTAGTCAAAACATTTTGCTTGCAAAGTGCATTTTTTCTATGAAATTTAATTTTTTTTCATTGATAAGATTTAAACTTTAGATAAGTTTTGCAATTTGATATAGGTTAATAGTTTTGTTTGTTACAAGTGGTATGTAAAATTTGTTATTGTCATAAGGATGATAATGTTACAAGGAATTTTTATTATCAAATTGTGGGGTATAAAAGGGATGTCAAGTTCAGTGCTGTTTATTAGTTTACTCTGAACCTTAAGAGTATATAGAGTAAATGAGTGGTCGTGATCAAAGAGAAAAATTTTAGCAGAGTTTGAATAAAGCAATTCAAGATTCTCGATCGTGTAACGATTTAAGAAAAAGTTTTGAAAAATTAATTCTTAAAGAACAATCTCGTTCTACTTCTCAAAATTACTGTGATTTGTCAAAGAAATTTGAAAAACTTAAAATTTAATAAAAAATGAATTTTGAAAAGTTAAACCTGGCTGGCAAAGGAAACAATTACCTTGAAAAGAAAAAATTGAATGAACTGGAAGTGAATGCAACCTACTCTATTTCTGATCTTCACCTCGTAAGAACCAGATTTGGTTCTCGAATTGTTGTGGATATTGAAAAACAATTTGCGGTGTTTTTACCCAAAAGAATTTTCGATGTCATTAGTGAAGACGAGCATCTGCTTTCCCATTTAAAAGAGTTGGCTGCAAACAGTCAATTGGGACTCAAATATCTTGGTGGAGCTTACAATCATATTGAGTTTATTGAATTGTAAAAACAACATGTCGTATATGCCAAGAAATCAACTGCTTCTTTCAAGCACATTTAATTTAAACTCCTCGTTCACTAAACAAGTTACAATCGGAGTGCATTTTAAAAGTAATGGAGGATTGTGCAGTGTTTTAAAATTTATGTCAAGTCATCCACGAAGCAATTTTTCATTCAATTTTCAAGACTGGATTTGTTTTACATGTCACATGGAAACTATTTCATCTTATTTTAATGGAAATGAAACACCCATGGAAACTATTACTTTTGGAAATTTTCAAATCCGTTTTGGAGTTTTTCTTGGAGAAAATACTGTTACACTGGAAGATAAGAGAAATGAAAAATTGTGTTATCCATTTATTATGAAGAAAACATCATTTAAAATTTTAGAAAATCTTGTTCCTTGTTTTGATGAGCGTTTTGAATATTTATCTTCTATCCGTTTCAAAAAAGTGTACAGTTTAATTGTGAAATCTCTTGCAGAAATTTTGTGGTATAAAAATCTTCGAAGTTGTAATGATCTGAATTTTGAGCCAAAGGATTTGCTCGCCGGATGAGTCCGGGTCTTAAATTTTAGGAACTCTTGAGTTCTTTGCTCTCTTATAAAAAGTATAAAATAGTATTATCGTGATATGCAGGTAGGTAAAGTCAGTAACGAAGCGATAATTTAAACCTTCGAAAGCAGTTTTATTTAAACAAATGTAAGAAAGAAACAATAAACAATAAAAGAAATAACAATAAAAATAATGACTAAAAAATATGGCTGCTTGATTAACTCTCATAAAAAATATATAAAAATACAAAAAAATAGAAAATCCTAAACTAACTAAATTAACAATAGTAAAAAAATAAATGTAAAACTAACTAACTAGCTTAAATCTAAATGAAAGAAGTGGAAAAGAATAAAGAATGTAGAGAGAAGTGAGATGAAGAAGAATTTAGAAATGGTGAGGGAATAAAGGAAAGAGAGAGAAAAGAAGCGAGACGGTACGCCGCTATGGTGCTGCATCGAGCTGCATTTGATCCGCCGCAATACTGTAAAAAGACAATATTTAGTTCTCGCCATTTGTAATTTTCCCGGGGTGAAATGCTCAATAATAAATTCCGCGAGGGAGGTTCTAGAATACGCCCCTAGCTACGAGACGAGCGAAAACTAGGTTTCGTGCACGACTAGAGATTTCTTAATCAGGATTTCTAGATGCCGTTTCCGTACGACATTCATGCTCTACGCGAAGCTAGTGCGGAAGGAGAGAGAGGGGGAAAGATACAGGTTACTCTTCCCTCAAGATGTACCTTTAGTCGAAGAGTAATACCTGGTGCATCAACTCGGTGAAGAACGAGATGTACCTCGTCCTCACAGAGTCGGTTCTCCAGGAAATGGCGGGTCAGGATCGCGTCAGCCTTCCACGGATGTACCCCTGGTCAGACCTTGCGCGGCAGGTAAGAAAAGATGGAGGGCGAAGGGAGTTACTCTTGTACCAAGGTACCTGAGTACTACTCCTTCTGCAGGAATACATCCACCAGGTCGGCCCCAGATGTACCTGAGATACCGTCCTCGAGGATGAGGTAGGCAGGGCTAGCAGCACAGATGTACCTGTGGTCCGCCTGCCCTGGGGAGGATGATCTCATTCCTCGGGAGAGACGTACCTCACCCTCGGCGATAGATAAGAAAGGAAGAGAATAGGAGGAAAGGAGAGAGCTGCTGTCGTCCAGCCTCGAGATGTGCCTCGAGTCCGGTCGACGGCGAACTGAGGAAATTGTACGTGCAAGCAAGTATATACCGCTTGACGTTTCTACTGGGAGCTATGGCGCGAGTGAGAGAGACCACGTGCTGCGCGGCAAAGTATGCGCGCTCGGTACTCTCCTCCTGGCTGTCGAGCTGAGAGCTCAACCGTATAGATATATATATTCATGCATTGAAATAATATGAAATAATAAGCTGATAAAATACTTTCGATTCAAATTAATATTTTAAATACAATGCTTTCGTTACATCCCCCCTACTAAAAAAAGCGAATTCTAATGAGCGTCTTGGGGAATGTGATACGCAAAAATATTGAAAAAAAAGAAAAAAAAAAAAAAAAAATTTTCAGTACCACTTACAAAATTTTTCTGGCTCTTTTAATGAATCCGTTGGTTCTCTCCAAGCGTAAAATCCACTTGCCATCGTTGACGGGCAACCGATAACGAGCGGGGCCAATCGGAACTTTAATCCATGGTCCTCCAGGAAGTTTAGAGATTTTAAAGGGCAGTTTGGAGAGTTCTTTGACTAGGGGAATTGGATTTTCCTTGGAATTTACGGCTGCGTTATTGTTCAAGTCGACTTCGTTGATTGTGTCTTGTAAACTGTTGAACAATTCTTCAAACGATTTCGGGCAATCTGAAGAAAGTGGTTTAGGCGAAGGTTTATTCTTCTTCACGATTATTGGGGTGGTAAGTAGAACGTCAGAAGTAATTTTCGGTTTGTTGGTTTTTTTCTTTTTAATAATTTGCGGTTCTTCTTTTTTAGGTGCGGTGTGTATCGAGTTAATTTTCTTCGGGCTTCTCATTTGTTTAATTATTTTCTTTTTTGCAGTTAATTTCATCGAGGAGAGATGTGTTGGGGTTCGTTTGGTAATTTTTCCATTCTTTTTTGGTGTAGGTTTCACGGGTACAATTAACTTGGGGATGCTTAATATGGGTAATTTTGAGTTTTGGATTTTTTTCTTAATTTTTTCGTTCTTTTCTGTATTAATTTTTTCTTCTTCTTTTTTGCAAATGTTCAGCATGGAGTTTTCGAAATTTCCTTTATGGATGGACGGGGGTATTTCAACGATTTTTCTTGCGAGTTGGAAACGTGGTAGTTTTTGTGTAGGGGCTACGACTTTACACTTTTCAGTAATTCGACCTGAATAGGGTTGTAGTGGAGCGATAATTTTTTCAGGTGGTTTAATTATATCAATTACCGATTTTTTTTCATCAAACATTTTTTGATAGGCGATGTCGAATTCGTATATTGAAATATTCAAATTGTTCATATCTAACGCGTCTTCTTTTATTTTCTCGCGCTCGAGCTGTGCTAAGCGTTTCAATGTTTCCATCGCGGGTGACTTTGAGGAACTATACACCTAATTCTAAGAAATAAGATTTATTTTTCTTTAGAGGTCTTTGACTTTAGAATTTTGGGGGGAAATTATATTATTGGTTGGAAATGTCGTCAATGAAGTTCTTCAGGTCCTTTAAATGAACATGACGAAAAATTTTCCCCTGTTCATTTACAACATCATAGATTACTGGAGAAATTTTTTTCTTTATTGTAAATGGGCCACTAAACTTTTCTAATAATTTCGCATTTTCTTTTTTCATTTTGTTTGACAAATGAAAATTTCTTTTAAAAACCTTATCTCCTACATTGGGTTTCCATTCTCTTTTTCGTAAATTGTAGTGTTTTTGTTGAGTTTTGAAACTTTTGGCAAGGTTAATTCTAACTAATTCGAGGGCATTTTGAAGTTTTTCTATCCTTGTCCTTGAAGCGGTGGTTGTGTTTGAATTCAAGCGCGTGTCTTGAAAGCCTGGTGGGAGAAACTCTCGGCCGGCGGTAAGATAGGCAGGTGTGAAACCGGTCGAAGTGTGTTTGGCCGTGTTGTAAGCAAATTGAAGTTCCAACAGATGGCGGTCCCAGTCCGGTTTCTTAGCGTCAAGGTATTGTCTAATCATCGTCTTTACTACTTTATTTACTCTTTCTACTGGATTGCATTGTGGTGAGTAGGGTGGCGTAAGGCGATGAATTATACCAAAATCTTCCAAGAAAGATTTGAATTCTTTGCTAATAAATTGTCTACCATTATCCGAGACAATTTTTTTAGGACAACCATAGCGATAGAAAATTTCTTTTAATGTTGAAATAACTAATACTGAAGTTGCTTTTCTTAAAGGTTTCAATTCAATCCACTTTGTAAATCGATCTTGTATTACGCAAAGAATTGAATTTCCTGAGGTTGTTCTAGGCAGTGGTCCGACGAAGTCGATAGAAATCATTTCCCACGGATTTTCTACGAAGGTTGCATGCATTAAATTTGCTGCAGCCTGTTGTGTGCTTTTATTACGTTGACAATTCTGGCAGTTTCTTACATATTCGGCTCCATCACGAAGCATTCCAGGCCAGAAAAAAAATTCTCCAAGTCTAGCTAAAGTTTTAGCAACACCCAAATGTCCAGCTGTTGTTTCGTCGTGTACTTTGTGTAAGATTTTCTCTCTATCTTCTTTCGGGATACACAACTTCCATTGATCTTCGTAGGGTGTGTCTTTGAAGTCCAGCGAGTGAAGTATATGGTGAAATAATTTTCCATCTTCAATTTTGTAGTCTGGATTTCTTTCTGGATTCTCGGAGGTTGTTTTAAATTGGCGTTGGTACCATTGACAAGATGGTTGTTTGTCAATTGTAGAAACTGCTAGGGGCAATCTTGACAAGTAATCTGGGAGACAATTTTCGGAACCTTTCTTATATTGCACCTCGAAGTCCCATTGTGCCAATTCCATAATCCATCTTGCGAGTCTTCCTGACGGAGTGATGATGCTGTTCAGCCATTTGAGAGCTTGGTGATCAGTGACAACTATAAAATGGTAGCCTTCTAGATAGTGTCTCATTTTCCAAATGCCCCATTTTACAGCTAGGCATTCTAACTCCGTTGCTGAGTAGTTTTTTTCAGATGAATTTAAAGTTCGGCTGGCATAGGCGATAACAACTTCAGAAGTTCCAATTTTCTGAGTCAAAACCGCTCCGAGACCTTCCAGGCTGGCATCAGTTTGTAAATAAAATGTCTGCGACCAGTCGGGACAGGCTAATACTGGTGCTTCAGTTAATGTTTTTTTTATCTTGTCGAAAGCTGCTTGTTTTTCTTCATTCCAATTCCAAGTTGTCTTCTTTTTTAACAAATCAATTAGGGGGGGACATTAATACAGAAATGTCTTTAACAAATCGACGGTACCACGATACCATACCCAAAAATTTTCTCAGCTCTTTCAGGTTGGTTGGAGGTGGTAGTTTCAAAATGGCGTCGACTTTATCGGGGTCGGGATGCAGTCCATCTTTATCTATTAGATGTCCGAGGTAAGTGAGTTGGGTTCTGGCGAAAAAACATTTTTCCCAGTTAGGTACTAGTTTGGCTTCACTTAATCTTACAAATACTTCTTCTAGGAGTTTGAGATGTGATTCGAATGTTTCCGAGGTAATAACGATATCATCGAGATATGAAAAGACGTTTGGAGCTAGTTCAGCGGGAATTACTAGATCGATGAGTCGTTGAAATGTTGCTGGTGCGGAATGTAGTCCAAAGGGCATGACTACAAATTCAAATAATCCCAATCCTGCTACTGTGAAGGCTGTAAGGGGTGCACTATCTTCGGTTAACTCAACTTGCCAATACCCGTTCTTTAAATCAAGCGTAGATAAGTATTTGGCACCTTTTAATTGGTCCAATATACTATTTATGCGGGGGAGGGGGTAAGCATCTTTTTTTGTTACTTTGTTTAGTTTGCGAAAGTCAATGCAAAATCGTAGTTTTCCATTTTTCCTTTTAATTAGCACTACTGGTGAGCTCCAAGGGCTTCGAGATTTTCTAATTACTTTTTGTTTTAACATTTCCAGGGCTTCTTGACGCATAAGTTCCTGTGTTGCTGGATTTCTTGGCTGGTAACGTTGCTTAATTGGTGTGGATTCTTCCAGGCGAATTTCATGTTTCAGGAGTGGAGTTTGTCCTTTTATGTTTGCGAATAAAAGTTTCTGTTTTTCAATAAAGGTGTTTAATTCCTTTTCTTGATCCTTGTCCAATGTTGTTAACCCTGATGTTCCAATTTCGCAAATATCAACTTTAAACGAGTTAGTTAACAATCGTATATCTTGATTGTTAATTAGTAGAGAAAAGTTGAATTTTTTTAACAAATCCATACCTATGAGCATTGGTTGAGATAAACCAGGTAATACCAAGAACTTATGTTTTACCTTGGTTTTCCCTGCTGCGATCTTCATGTCAAAACTTGTTTTAACTGTGTATTGTGTGCCATTTGCTAAGGCCACAATAATTTCTTCTAAGTTTGCGACTCCCCCTTGAGCAATTAAAGTATTTGCTGTGTGGATGTCTATAAATGAGCCTGCTGCTCCTGTATCCACTAGGGCTGGGATGGTTAGATCTTCACATTTACAGTTGATGAAGATTCTGGAGTCGGGAGATGATAAGGTCGAACTTACTCCGATTGTTCGACCTTTTTTGCGTTTCCCGGCTTCTCACACTGGCAATCTCTGGTTAATATGTTGTCCTTTCCACAAAATGAACAAAACTTCTTTGGCCTGCTCCTGCAACTCATGCGTCGATGACCTGATTTCCCACAGCGCCAGCAATCCTTTTTTGGATCATATGGTTTGGAAATCTCTGCTACTGGTTGATAAGCTGATTCCTTGGCGTTGACTGTTTGTAGGATCTCCGCGATTTCTTCAACTCTCTGAATTAAGGTATTTACAGAGTCTAATTCGTGTCTCCTTATATGCAATCTATACTTTGGTTGCATGTTCCAATAGATGGTATCTATTTCCCGAACAATGTCATAACCTCCATGTCTCCTCATCATGGTCCTCAAGGCAGTTGAAAATTCTCTTATAGATTCTGCTTTAGTTTGGAGTTTCCTTACTATTTGCGATTCCAGGTGTCTGAATTCGCTCGGAGAGAGATAAAATTTTCTTAGAGCTGATTTTAATTCTTCATAGGTTCTAATATATCTTATCTCGTTGCGATACCAAAGTTGGGCATCGTCTTTTAACAATTCCGGAAATCCTCTCAATAGTTGTTGGTCCGTAAATCCGTATGCGGCCTGTAATTCTTCTACACGTTCTAAAAATGTGTAGACATCTTTGCCATAAAACTGACAACCCCATTTTCTCATCCTTTCCAGCACAAAGGTATCAGAATAGCCCTCATGTGGTGATGATGTTCTAGATGTTCCAGGTAGTCTAAATTGATGATTTAGTTCGATGTCTACCTGTTCTATTTGTTCTTGTAGTGGTGCTGTAGGTTGATGTTGCGAGCCAGGTGTGAAGTTGTTGATCAAATTCGGATCTTCTAGTGCGGAAGTGTCTCGAGAGATATCTTCATCTTCTTTGTATCCTTCTGGATCCCTAGTTTTATGCAGCAATTCCAGTTGTGTTTTTACAAATGCTACAAAGCGTTGTCGAAGCTCTGCTAGTGTTCCACTGGTATCGATCCGGAAGCTTTCCATCTGCGCGATTAAGTCGCTCTTCGATAAACCGTATATCCATTTTACTCCCATTTTGAATGGTTAAAAGAAATTGGAAGCGTAAGATTTTGTTAAGGTGTTTACTCAATGACTTTAAGTGAATAAATGTGATGAGGGATGATCTGTTGCTCTTTTTATACTAGTAGATCGGTCCCTTTCTCCTCCCAGAAGATGGAAATGGGGGGGGTATTCGGGCATCTAGCCTTACCCGAGAAAGAGAAGAAAAAAAAAAAAATTTATTTTCTTACTCTTAAGCAGCAGTATCGGGCCCAAATAGGGCCGACACCACAGATATAACAAAATTGTTTTTGGGGGTTTTTACAATCCGCGCGGCGATGTCCTCGTTGACCACAGCGCCAACAGTTCTTAGTACGGTCGTAGGGTTGAGTTAGACTACACACTATGCTAGTCAGGGTGCCGAGGTCAATCGGGCGACGATTAAAGAAGCAGGTCTCAAGGAAGTCCTTTTGCTCATCTTTTGTTAATTTTAAGATACTTTCTTTTTGGGCAACTAGGTCTTCACCGACGATCATGTCGGGGAATACGTGTTTCAAAAGGTGAGTAGAGATCTTTAATCTCTTTTGGGCTGCCTCAACTCGACAGAGGACCTCGTACGCGTGGTAGCCGGGGAACCATTTTTGGATTCTACGGATGGTCTGATAGACCCAGTTCTCGGTGTCCGGAGAGTACATGCTGTCTTCTTCTTCTTTCTTGCTTTACAAAAAAAAATTTTAGTGTTTTCGATGAGTGGTACTGATCGATTACGCCTTTTTCTTTAAACGCGGTCTTTATATTCCTTAACCACCCATCCCCACTCTAGTATCGACAACAGCGCCCTCGCGATGACGAGAACTAATTGTACTTTTCTTCCACCCTGATATCACAAAATACCAATTTTTCTCTATATATTTTTTTTTAAACTTAGTATAACCGAGAGAGCAAAAAAAAAATTTTAAGTCCCTGTTCGGGCGCCATGTAATGATCTGAATTTTGAGCCAAAGGATTTGCTCGCCGGATGAGTCCGGGTCTTAAATTTTAGGAACTCTTGAGTTCTTTGCTCTCTTATAAAAAGTATAAAATAGTATTATCGTGATATGCAGGTAGGTAAAGTCAGTAACGAAGCGATAATTTAAACCTTCGAAAGCAGTTTTATTTAAACAAATGTAAGAAAGAAACAATAAACAATAAAAGAAATAACAATAAAAATAATGACTAAAAAATATGGCTGCTTGATTAACTCTCATAAAAAATATATAAAAATACAAAAAAATAGAAAATCCTAAACTAACTAAATTAACAATAGTAAAAAAATAAATGTAAAACTAACTAACTAGCTTAAATCTAAATGAAAGAAGTGGAAAAGAATAAAGAATGTAGAGAGAAGTGAGATGAAGAAGAATTTAGAAATGGTGAGGGAATAAAGGAAAGAGAGAGAAAAGAAGCGAGACGGTACGCCGCTATGGTGCTGCATCGAGCTGCATTTGATCCGCCGCAATACTGTAAAAAGACAATATTTAGTTCTCGCCATTTGTAATTTTCCCGGGGTGAAATGCTCAATAATAAATTCCGCGAGGGAGGTTCTAGAATACGCCCCTAGCTACGAGACGAGCGAAAACTAGGTTTCGTGCACGACTAGAGATTTCTTAATCAGGATTTCTAGATGCCGTTTCCGTACGACATTCATGCTCTACGCGAAGCTAGTGCGGAAGGAGAGAGAGGGGGAAAGATACAGGTTACTCTTCCCTCAAGATGTACCTTTAGTCGAAGAGTAATACCTGGTGCATCAACTCGGTGAAGAACGAGATGTACCTCGTCCTCACAGAGTCGGTTCTCCAGGAAATGGCGGGTCAGGATCGCGTCAGCCTTCCACGGATGTACCCCTGGTCAGACCTTGCGCGGCAGGTAAGAAAAGATGGAGGGCGAAGGGAGTTACTCTTGTACCAAGGTACCTGAGTACTACTCCTTCTGCAGGAATACATCCACCAGGTCGGCCCCAGATGTACCTGAGATACCGTCCTCGAGGATGAGGTAGGCAGGGCTAGCAGCACAGATGTACCTGTGGTCCGCCTGCCCTGGGGAGGATGATCTCATTCCTCGGGAGAGACGTACCTCACCCTCGGCGATAGATAAGAAAGGAAGAGAATAGGAGGAAAGGAGAGAGCTGCTGTCGTCCAGCCTCGAGATGTGCCTCGAGTCCGGTCGACGGCGAACTGAGGAAATTGTACGTGCAAGCAAGTATATACCGCTTGACGTTTCTACTGGGAGCTATGGCGCGAGTGAGAGAGACCACGTGCTGCGCGGCAAAGTATGCGCGCTCGGTACTCTCCTCCTGGCTGTCGAGCTGAGAGCTCAACCGTATAGATATATATATTCATGCATTGAAATAATATGAAATAATAAGCTGATAAAATACTTTCGATTCAAATTAATATTTTAAATACAATGCTTTCGTTACAAAGTGAAAAAGAAATTCAAATTTTTATTCAAAAAAATTATAAAAATTTAATTAAAAAACTTGAAAGAAAAATCGATATTATATCAAATTTGGAATTAAAGACATTATTTGTTGATATTATTACTTTTAATTTAAAACACTTGTCAAAAGAAATTTTTGAACTAATACCTAAAATAAGTAATATTGGAATTTGTTTAATGTAAACAACTTGTATAAACAAATAAATATGTTTTATTACAAATAAAAGTTATTACAATTCAGATTTATTTATCCAGCTATTATGTGTATTATCGAAACCTAACTATTTTACAAGTACTTTGGATCCTTGTTTTTTAAGTATTTTTTCAATTAAATAAGTATCAGTATATTTAACTTTAGAAAGTTCTTGCTCGTAAAAGGATCCAGAGATTGGATTTTCCTGATAATCTTTTAAAAGATAAGTTGGTGGATTTGTATTTTTTACACAGCTTACATTAAATATTTCTGTAGTCCAATTTGGAGTATAGCCTTTTTCAAAAATATGTTTATATTTACTTATGCGCACTTTATCTCCAATTTTAAATTTCCTTATTTGTTTATTTTCTATACAATTTTTTTTAAATACATTTAATAATAAATGTCTCGCATTTTAAATATTTACATCTTTTGGTTTCATTTTAATAGTTCGATGTTTAGTATTATTATACACATTTATTAAGTCACTGAAAATGTCAATCCACTTAAAATTTCCATTCAAACTAAATTTCATCCACATTTTATTTTTTAAAGTACGATTAAAACGTTCACAAATTGATGCCTTTAAATGACTAAAAGTAGAATACATATTAATTTTATAAACTAACATAAGATTTTTAAAATGAGAATTATAAAATTCTTTTCCATTATCTACTTGTAAATTTCTTGGAACGCGTCCTTTGATAAGAACCGATTTCATTGCCGCAGTCACATCTTCACCCTTTTTGGACTTTACGGGAACAGCCCAGGCAAACTTGGAGAATACATCAATGACAGTTAACATATACTTGTAGCCCTTATTTTCTCGCGCGTAAGATTGCATTTCAACGAGATCAGCTTGCCAAGTCTCATCAATTCCCCGAATGTCAACATTTCTTCGTTTATAATTTCTTCTGACTGGTTTGTGCAATTTTTTCAGCAACTGAGCTTTTTTGTTTTCCATTTTCACAAAGGTTGATTCTTTTCGAGTGCTTGTAGTCTGCTGTCCAAAATAGAAATGGTCTCTTTCATGGACAACAACTCTATATTTCTTTCAATATGCGATTTAAGATTTTCGAAAAATCTTGTTGCTGTATCTTCCAATGTGGAAATTCTAACATTATTATCGGTTTTTAATGCTTCTATTACATCATAGATGGCATTTGCTGTAGTTTCAATAATTCTGTTAACAAAATTTTAATTTACTGCATCACCTTTGCTTTGAGCATCGGCAACGTTGCATAATTTTTTATTTTCCATGTTAAAGTGTCCATCAGATGTAAATTTAATACCGAGTCCTGGAGGCCCGCGATTTGGGGTCCCTGCGTTCTTTAACTGACGTCCGAATATGTCGATACTCATGTTTCAAATGAAGTTAAAATTTATAAAACGTGGTTAATAAATAATTTTTGCTTCACGTAATTCTTCAATTATAGAAATTATTTCATTATTATGACTGGAGTTTCCGGCAGCTTGAGACGCCAAAAGTAATCGTAAACGGTGTACTAGTTCATTCGGATCATCCCAATAAATATAATCAATATTTTTATTTTCTTGATTAATCATATATTGTGGTACTATGCCTTTTCCTTGTCTCTTTTTTTCAGATTTTGGGGATGGTATTTTTTCACAATAAAATTTTGAAATTTTAAACTTTTATTTTCACGAACATTTTCATCCGATTTATAATACTTTTTGTGAGCATTAGTTGAAATGACAATATTTGCATAATTTTCACGATCGTCAAAGCTTATGAAATTTTCTTGGGGTGTTTTTTTAAATAAAAGTTCTAGTAAACCCTTTGTTGCATGATAAACTGAATTGTTTATAATGATATTATTTTCTTCAAAATTTATTGGTGAATCACCAATCATTAACCTTCCTTTGGCTAATTTTCGAACCCCATATGTATTGTCCAGATCCTTTTTCTTTTTATCTAATAAGTGTAAATAATCATTTATAAAATTTGCCTCTAGACTTGTTGATGAATTTAGAGTTGTTAAATCATCTTGTGCAATACTGTCATCAAAAGATGCAGTTTTAAATGACATTTCATCATCTTGTTCATTTTTTATTTCCGAACTTGCATAAGAATTTTTAAAACTAGGATCAATAATATTCTCTTGTTTAAAATCTTGTTCATTTTTAACTTTTATTTTTTGTGGACGAATATGTTTAATGATTTCAAATTCATCAGCTAATTTTTGAATTGGAGTGACTATTGGTTTAAAAGTAGTATTTAAAGATTGCTCAATTTCTTCTTTACCCAACTTTATTAATCGATGTTTTTCGTCGAATCGCTTCACTTGCTTTAGCAATTTCACCAAGAATGTTTTTTTGCTTTTGCAAATTGTTAAACTGTGAAGCAGGCATGTTGTTTATTCAAAGTATAAAAAGGTACTGTCATTTAATTATATTAATCCTCCAATATTATAAAGCAATCAAAACACTTTCTATATCTACCATGTTTAATTTCACAATCTTTGTCAATTACTAAAAAATCATGATTATTTTTCCAACAGGAATTACAAATTTCTTTAAATCTCGTAAATGGCATATCTGTATTTACATGATCATCATATATATGTTTAAGGTTCATTTCATCTTGCCTAAATATGACTAATAGATTAACATTATCTCGTATCAAATGCTTTGGAATGCGAGCGTATGTCTAACACAAGTAGAAACAGTCAACGGCCTTGTGTCGACCCATAGCAAAGTACGCTTTAATGTTATCCTGCTTTTCACACCGGACATCATCGAATATAAATATTGAGTTAGGTCGTGCTTCACTGGGAGCCACAACATCTGCATGCTCAGTAAATGGAAAATATTCAACACCATCTATTGGTTGTAAAACATTTTCTAAAAATTTATATTTTGGTTGATTTAAAGACTTTTGAAAATACATAAAGATTTTCAAATCTTAGTCCATTTGGATGAATTAAAAGCGCAAGTAGAGCATTTGTTTTTCCACAGTTGGAAGGGCCACAAAATATTGCTCGTACACTACTTGGTAATAAATTACCATGACGGTTTTTTTGTCACTTTTTTGTATAACTGTATCAAAATTAATTACCGGTAATTTCATTGGTTGTGTTTCAAACTCCATCTTTCCTTAAACTAAATAAAAATCTATAAATACGTCACTTATATAGAAATTTTTTTTAGTCTACTTTTAACTGTCTTAAGAATATGATTGTGCATTCAGATAAGAAACGAGTTAGTTGCAAGCGAACAGTGAAAGGGTTAATACGTGGAAGAGGTTTTATTAACAAAATTATAAATAATTTACCAGTAGAGTTGCATATTCCTGGGTATCAATATTGTGGTCCAGGAACAAAATTAGCTAAAAGACTTGCCCGTGGAGACAAAGGAATTAATCCTCTAGACTCTGCGTGTAAAGAACACGATATTGCTTATTCTAAAAATAGAGAAAATATTGAAGCTAGAAACGAAGCTGATAAAGTACTCGCTGAAAAAGCTTGGAATCGTGTTCTCGCACCAGCCGCTGGTGCTGGTGAAAAACTTGCTGCTTACGCAATAACAAACACCATGAAAGTAAAATCTAAATTGGGTATGGGTCTAAATAAGAGTAAAAAACGACCATCTACGACATTAAAAAATATTGTATCAGCAGCTAAAAAAACAATGAATCCAAATGACAGTAATGTGAATGCTGTCATTAAATCTGCTCTGCTTGGCGCACGAGTAGCTGTAAAAAAAGCTGGTGGAAAGGGAAAAGTAAAAAAGCCGCGAATTTTACCCGTTTCAAAAAAAGTGGGGGGAGTTTTACCTTTCCTTATTCCAGTTTTCGCGGGTTTAAGTGCGACCGGTGCACTTGCAGGAGGCGCTGCTGGTATCGCAAAAGCAGTGAATGATGCAAGTGCCGCAAAACGTCAATTTGAAGAAAAGAAACGTCATAATGAGGCAATGGAAGAAATTGCTTTGGGCAAAGGACTCTATTTAAAACCTTATAAGGAAAGAGTAGGACTTCATTTAAAACCATACACGCAAGGACGAGGACTAAAAAAAAAGCTCAAAAAAAGTTAAAGTAAAGCTACCTCACCGTCCATTAACCGATGTAGATTTATTTAAATTTGTAAATCAATTAAAAATTCCACATTTTCGAGGAGTTTTTATGCGTAATGAACTGCCAATAACTGGCCCCAGGAAAAATGAATCAGGAATAATAAATTTAGATGACAAAGATGGTCCAGGAACACATTGGTGTGCTTATAAAAAAAATCAAGATAAAATTGTTTATTTTGATAGTTTTGGCAACCTTTGACCACCTTTAGACCTTATTCGTTATTTTAATGGAGATTACGTAATGTATAATTATAAAAAATATCAAAATTATGACACATTTATCTGTGGACATTTATGTCTTAAATTTTTATGTAATCAATTACATATATCTAACATATACTCAGTTGATATAAATAAATGATATTTTTATTTTATGAGTCAGTTGATTATTTGAAACCACCATGAACGAGTCGATTATTTTAACACTGTCTGGAAATTCTTCAATTTTAGAGTCTTAATACTTTCCACCAATTGAATTGTCTCCTTTTAAAAATTATACACTTGGTCTTGTTGAATTTTTATCCTTTCATTCTATTCCAAATGTGGATATAGGAAAAAATAAATTTTACGTAGGAAATGAAGAAATTATTATACCTACAGGAAGTTATGAAATTAACGATATTGATCAAGTTTTGCATATTATTTTGAAAAACAAAGGAATTACTTTAAAAATTAAACCGAATAATAATACTTTAAAATGTACAATTTTTTGCGATCAAGAAATTGATTTCAAACCTAAAGACTCTATTGGAAGTTTGTTAGGGTTTTCCCCACGGAAGTTAAAATCTCGAGAATACCATGAATCTGATCAACCGGTGTCAATTACTAGAATAAATGCATTAAGAGTAGAGTGTAACAAAACTACAGGCGCATACATTAATGGTGAAAAGGTACATACAATTCATGAATTTTTTCCTGTTGTGCCACCAGGATATAAAATAGTGGAAGTCCCAAGTAACGTCATTTATCTGCCAGTCTCCGTCAAGACAATAGATTATATTCAAGTGCGAATTGTTGATCAAGACGGAAATATAGTCAATTTTCGGGGAGAAACTATAACAATCAGATTACACATCAAGTCTCATGGATAATGGGTATTGTTTTTAACAATAAAAACAAGGTTGGTTTTGGTTATAAAACTGAAACGACATGTCAGAAACAATTCAGTCGACGAAAAATTGTGAAGCGATTAACACCTCAAAATCTGCAGCTCCTGAAAAATCTAGGCCTAAAAATTGTAAAAAAAGAGGCTAAAAAGATTTAAATTATTTTGTACTTGTGTCTGTGTATTTGTATATAAACGTATTGTTTTTTGTTATGGACGAGGAACTATTAAATATTGAACAACCAATTGTTTTTGATGAAGCAATTGCACATTTTGAAGTGCATGCGCAGCAGCCATATACCTCATCAACATACAATAACAGTGATGAAATTCGAATCACTGTGCAAAATCAAGACCAGTGTCTACTTCCGAGTAAAAGTACAATTCATGTCACCGGAAGACTCTTGAAAAATGATGGAACAGCTGTAGTAAACACATCTATAGTTTCAAATGGCGTCTGTCATTTATTTGAAGAAGCAAAATATGAGCTTAATGGTGTAGAAATTGATAAAAATAAAAATGTAGCACTTACAAGTTTAATGAAAAATTATGTTTCATTTGATGTTGCTCAAAGTAAATTTCTAGAAAATCTTGGTTGGTTGGAACTTGTTAATGATGCAACATTAACAAATGCAGAAGGTTATTTTGACGTTTGTATTCCGCTAAATATGATTTTTGGCTTTGCCAAAGATTATCAAAAAATAATTGTAAACCCTAAACATGAACTCATTTTTACAAGATCAAGAACAGATTAAAATGCAGTTAACCAAGTGGCACCTCTTGAAGAGTTTACAATTATTTCAATTGAAAAAGTTGAATGGATGTTACCGTATATAAAACTATCAGACGCTCGAAAATTTAAATTGTTAAAATATATAGAAAAAGATCTGTCTATTCCTATTAGTTTTAGAACTTGGGAATTATATGAGTATCCTTTATTACCATTAACTCAAAAACATATTTGGAATGTAAAGACTTCAACGCAATTGGAGAAACCTAGATTTATTATATTAGGGTTTCAAACTGATAGGAAAAATAATACTACGCGAAATTCAAGCTATTTTGACCATTGTAATATATCTGATGTAAAGTTATTTTTAAATTCACAAAGTTATCCATATGGTAATATGAATCTTAATTTTATTAGAAATCAATATTCTATTTTGTATGAAATGTATGCTAATTTTCAACATATCTATTATGGTAAAGAGTCTCAGCTCCTTTAATTGTAATTGATTGTTCAAAACAAAATGAGGCACTAAAAAATGGACCAGTTGATATCCGTTTAGAATTTGAATCGAGAGCAAATTTTCCCGCCAACACTTCAGCATATTGCTTGATTTTGCATGATCGCATTGTAGAATATAAACCACTAAGTGGTATCGTAAGAAAAATTGTATAAGGTATATGTAAGTTAATTATTATTTTTATTAATTATTATTATTTATAAATTTAAAAAACTTCAATTTTATGTAAATTTAAAAAATTACGATTTTATGTAAAATTAAAAGATAAATTTAATATAATAAATAAAAATAATTAATATAATAAAAATAATAAATAAATAAAGAATAGAATTATTTAATTATTATTAAATAATTATTAAATAATTATTATATTAAAATTATATTTTAATATTATAATTAAATATAATTAGTTATAGTTTTAAATTCTCAAATTTAATAATTTATTGAATTTAAAAAAATTTAATTCTAAAACAAAATAAATTTAATATAATAAATTTTAAAAGATAAAATTACATTTTTACTGTAATTCTCACCAATGCCTTTGTTACATCCCGATATATTTTAAATTTTACAAATTTTCATAAATTATTATTATTTTAATAAATTATTTAAGTAATTAATCGCAATCAAGAGATGGAAATTACCAATCTAAATTATATGAATAATAATTCAAAAATAGAAAGAATGCGTTCACTCATATTATTTAAATCATATAATATGACGTGTAGTAAGGAGTAAAATGAATAAACTTTTGAATGAACGTAGATTTCGAATGAACTATGAATCACGTATAACTCGAGCGCGAGCATAAACATGATGTCATAGCTGCACCTGACGAAATATAATGTCAATTATAAAGAAAATTAAAGACTACAAAAGACAATCAATAATATAATCAATTTAATGCATAGAGTTGTAAACATAGACATGTGATATTAATCATGTGTGATGTAAACATGTTTGTGTGTATAAATCTATGAATCAATAAATCAATCGATAAATGAGTCGATAAAGCGATCAATAAAATAATTACATTTATTTACACTATTATTACAATTATGAATCAATACAAGTAATTTTATAATAATTATTGATTGATTATAAGATTGAATGCAGTTAATTCACTATTATAATTAAAGATAAATTCTTAGAAAACTCGTACGTGCCTAAGACAGTTTTAGCAAAATACGTGCCCTGATCTGTTTTAGCACAAAATTCATGTTCTCTCTTACTCTAATGGTTTTCCCCACTCGATACATGGACCAAAAGTCCTATATAAACCCATGTAAAATCAAGAGTAATTGTCAAAAGTTCCGGTGTAGTTCAGTGCGGATAGTATCATTGTAGAGCGACCCTTCAGTTTAATCGCGAGTTATTGTATTCTTTCCCATAAAAAGGTGCAAGTTATTTTGTTTTTCACTTAGAAACAAGTTTCTTTCCCCTAAAAAGGTGCAAGAGAAGCAATTAACACTTAGAGTCAATAATTTGTTGATTAACTGTCGTATTTGTAATTAATATTAATAGTATAAAATTTCACTAACTCTTTCCTGTAAAAAGGTGCAAGTTGCTTCTCATTCACACATAGAATCGTTCTTTCCTGATTTTCTAATAGGTTCAAGTTAGTTTCAAGGAACTAACACATAGAACATTCTTTCCTGATAGCCAATAGGTTCAAGTGAAGATAAATAATTAAATTCTATTTAAAAGCCTCGCTCTCGCTCTGAACGTAACAGCCTTTTAAAATGAAATGAGTAAATAATTTAATCAAAAACTCTGTGCTACTCAACCTTGCGAAGAATCTGATGTAGGTCAGTTTTTAGACTTCCGGTCCTTTAGTTGATATTATATATAGCACGCGTAGAGAAGCAGCCATCCACCGATCAGATAACGTTACATATACAATGTCATTTAAGAAAACATCCGAAAGCGAATGAGTAAGTCTTATGCGATAATAGTATTTCTCACCGTAAATAGGCTTCGCTTTAAAGTTTACTTGTATTGAAAAAGCAAAAAATTAAAATTATTGTTTAACTCAATCTTTGAATTTTATTTATGAACAAATATCCCTACACAATATTTTAAATTTTTATTAAAATTGAATTAGAAAGAGAGTGATATGTAATTTCCATTTAATTTAAATTTATAATTTTAAAAAATGTATATGTTTAATTATAAATAATTTTAATAGCAACTCTTTCAAACAAATTAATTAGAACAAAAGGCTATTAAAAATTTTAATAGCAACTCTTTCAAACAAATTAATTAGAACAAAAGGCTATTAAAAATTTTTTCTTTATTTAATATTTTTATTTGTTTACAAATTTATTTGTTTACAAATAATTACAAAGATTATACTTTTTGAAACTACTATGTAAAAACTAAAAATTTTTTAATTTTTAACATTACAAAAGATTATACTTTTTGAAACCACTACGTAAAAGATTAAAAAAGATTTTAAAAATTTTAATTTTTTTAATATTACAAAAAGATTATTTCTTTTTGTACCACTACGTAAAAGACTAAAAAAAAAAATTTCAATTTTGAAAAATTTAAATGAAATGTGACAAATGCTCTTTCATATTAATGTTCACTAAATCCTCTTCATTAGTGCCGCCTGTGGTATCGTTCACGCTTGCTCCTTCCTCTACATTAGTATTTTCTGTCTCTGGCTCTACTTTTACAGTTTCATTGTTCTCGCTCTCCTTTTCTACAACCATATCGTTCTCGCTTCCTTCAATGATGTCTTCTTTACCTTCTTTAGTTGCGTCTTTTTCAATCTCATCAACAGTCGAGTCTGGCTCACCATTGACTTCCATTGAATCCCCATTCTCAACGTCAACTTTCTCCTCCTCGTCAATTACCATAGATTCATCACTAGAGCTTGACATGTTCGTACCATCATCGTTGTCATGTTCGTCAACTACCAATATGCCCTGGTTTACAACGTCCATTCTCCTGCTATCTTCAATAACATCCCTGTCGGTGCACTCTGTCACTTCAATTTCTAATTGCTGGAAATTCATATTATCCAAACCATTAGTTTTCGGCCAAGTGATGTTGAGTGGCACCACCAAATCCGGTCTTCTTTGCAAAATGAAGGATTGGTTTCCCGTTTTCACTACTTGCACAATCAATTGCTGATGACGAAGAAATACACTATCCTCAGGAGTCATTTCTTTTAAAAAATTGTAGTTGAATGTAGCAACTGCTACCATTAAGACGTTGCGAAGCATTTGGAAATCAGTTTTCGGTTATACCCATTCGGAGGGAATTGCGATGGTCAAATAAAATGATGCAGTTGATCCACTATGCTGCAAAAAAAAATATTGAATAGTTTTTGAAAAATCAGAGCATAATTAATTTTAAAAAATCAGTAGATTTAATTTTATTTACATGTTAAATTTTTAAAATAAGAATGTTATTAATTAATTTTATTTTTAAAAAAATCAGTATTATTAATCTATTTAAATATTAAAGTATTTCTATTATTTAAAAAACGGTTTTTCCATAAATCAAAAATAAAATGTCATTTTTTATAATTAAGTTCACTCACAAAAATAATTTCTTGAAGAATTAATAAAAAATTAATATAAATATAAATTAACTAACTTAAATAATAAATGAGAAAAAATGGGTAAAAATATTAATTTAAAAATATTGTTAATAACAAATATTTAAAGCAAAAAAAAATTTAATTTAATTTAAGAAAAAAATTATTTAATTTAATCATGTTAAGTACAATAATAAACTATTTCAAATAAAGAACAATAAAAATTGTTAAAATATAATACAATAAACTAATTAAATTAAAAGTCAAAGTCACTAATTTAAATTAAATTTTTTTTCAAAATTAATTAAGTTTCATTAAATTGGTTTTCAAGAAATTTAATTTCAAATTTTATCTAAATCATGAAATTAAGAAAAATTTTATTCTGAAAAAACTTTCTAATAATTAAATGAATTTAAAAGCCAAAAAAATTTACTCACCGATTTTAAATTAAATTTAAAAAAAATTGTTTTTTAAATTAATTAAGTTTATTTAATTTGGTCTTCAAGAAATTTAATTTCAAAATTTTAACTAAATCACAAAATTAAGAAAAATTAAATTCTGGAAAAACTTTCTAATAATTAAAAATTAATATAAAAGTCTAAAAAATTTGCTCACCGATTACCGAAAATGCACTAATAATCAATCGTAGCACTGCACTCACAATAAGGCACTGTCTTTATTAAGGTGATGATTAGCATAATGAAGCTCCTTTGGAATCAAGCTCCTTTTTATACACAGGCCATAGTTTAGGAAACTTGAGACAACGATAACAAAAGACATGCATTGAAAGAAGAATATAAAAATTTGATAAGGTTCTCGCTCTTATAAGGTGAGATGGATACTTCTTTTCATGACAATAAACAAAGATGAGTGATTCTGATGCAATTCTCACTCTCTTTAATTATTAATCTTTTTGAACCCCCAAGGTAATGTAATATATAACTCCTACAATTTTAGATATTTTAAAAATTCCTTTCACTTACACATTGCTCTTATATAAAGCTATAATTTTACCAAGTATCATTAAAATCGAAGAACCACATGCAGATTCTGATATTTCTGACGTGGACTTACCCATCATCACAGTTTTCTTGAAAGTATCAAATTTATACCAAAGTGTATCAAATTGAGACCAAAATCTGTATCAATTTTTTATTTGATCCACATTTTGAGTATCAATTCGTTGCAATTTGATACTTTTAAGTTAACAGTGATTTCCATATAAGAAAACTTTTTAAAAATCGTTTTTTGCCCATAATTTTAAGGGGTCAGTACCACATCTCAGTGACTTTCCTTAAATTTTTTTTTTATTACAAAATTTATTTTATTTACTTCAAACTTTTTATACCTAAAAGAAGGGGTTTTAAACTATTAAAAAAAATTTATTCCTTATTTATTATAGATTATCTTGCTGTCATGGCCGCCTGAAAATGCCCCTACTTGTGATTGGCGGACACGATATCTCCAATTCAGGTCATCGAAAAATTGAATTTTTCATATTTTCTTGAAAAGTAAGCTCGTTGCTATCGTCGGAACTACAATCAACTATTTTCGATGAAAAAAAAAAAGTGCCCAGACAGCACCGTTTTTCGCGGGGAGTTCCCCGTGTTAAGTTCGGAAACTAAGTTGGGGAGCTTCAGGGGAAGTTCAGGCGAGCTCTATATGTCCTCGGTTTTATAACTCGCGGTGCGAAGTTCAGGATAGTTATCCGATTAAGTTTGCCGAAAAATTGTGGATAAAAGTTTAGGAAATATTAAATTTTGAGTTTTACAGAAATTTGCTTTGTGAATTTCTTTAAAACTATCTCCGGAAAGTACTCTAAATAAGATATATAGGCAAATTTCCTGTAAAATTAAAATACAAGTTTTCAGTGAATTTTATAAGGTAAGTTTATTATAAATGTTTTATAATATTTATTAAATAAAAGTAAAATTAAAAAAATTTATTTTTCCCTTATTGCGCTTTCTTTTATTTTTCCCCAACATTAACGGCGCAATTTTCGGAAATAAATTTGGAGGAGCTGGGGATTGAACCCGGACGCGCAACACAACAGCCCAGAACCCTAACTACTAACCTAACCAACAACCTAAAGGTGGGTAACTTTCGGGTCTTTATAAGCTGCAAGCCTTGTCGTCATCAGTTGACACGAATGGCAGGAAAATTTAAAAATGTTTTCAACGAAATATTTTTAAATTCTATTATTAAATTAGTGTCATAATTAAAAGGGCATTGAAATAATATTGCAATGTTAATATTAATATTATTTGTGAAACTACCCGTGTGGAAAAAGCCACGATCTTGCCCTCAAGAGTTCGGGGCCCCCGGCGGGGGCCCATGAGGGCTCATCCATATGGCGAATCCATGAGGGGCACCGTAGGGACCCCGCATGGATCGCCCTCATGATCGATTAGCAAAATTTTCTAAGTCCAAAAATCAAATATTTTTTTATCACCAAAAAATTAATGTTTATAATGATTCAGAACAACGAAAAACGCGTTTTTAATAAAAATATATTTACACTTTTTTGAAAATAACACTCACACTTATGGCAAAATAGATGAGGGCCACCGTAGGGGCCCGCATGGATCGCCCTCATGATCGATTAGCAAAATTTTCTAAGTCCAAAAATCAAATATTTTTTTATCAACAAAAAATGAATGTTTCCAATGATTCAAAACAACGAAAAACGCGTTTTTAATAAAAATATATTTACACTTTTTTTGAAAATTCACCTGAGATGATTCATGATAATAATCATAAAGCATATAATTAATTATATTTTATAAATTGCATTTGATTGGAAAATATAATTTAATGATGTTAAGCACTTTTCTTTGTTAGGTATTTTTGAAGTTTAAATAGCATCAAGAAGTTAGCATTCGTTTTGAAGTAGCGTGCGTAGCGTAGTTGGTAAAGCGTTAGACTCATAGTCCGTAGGTCGTAGGTTCGATTCCCCCCATGCGTTAGATTTATTTATTTCTCAGGTTTGTGTTTAATCATTGATTCTATGTATGAATTAATTGAAAAATGAAAATATCCGTTAATAGTATGCATAAATTACATATTTTTTAATTTTTTAATTAATTAATTTATTATTACTTTTAATTATATCCGACAGTTAATTAATTAGAACGTTAATTAATAAATTCAATTTGAGTAAGAATTTAATTTAAAATTGAATAATTATTAAATAAATATGTTATTTATTCATAACTTAAGCTTATTTATTATTAATTAACTTTTATTATTAATATTATTGATTAAAAAACATTATGGCAAACTTGAGGGCAAGATGAGGGCAAACGTGAGGGCCCATAAGGGCGCCCGTAGGGGCACCCTCATCGATGAGCATGTCGTTTCCATGAGGGGCCCCTATGGATCATCCATATGCGGCCCTCATGGCATGAGGGCGATCCATAAGGGCCCCCGCTGGGGGCCCACATCACTTTTCCACACGGGTAGCACCTATATAAAACGATTTAAGGTAATTCTTTAAAAATGAAATTTATTAAATACTGAATCTCGTTATAAAAAATTCTGGACTTGTCAAATTTTTATTAAATTATTATTCAATTAAAAGTAACATAATTAGAAAAACTTTTTGAACATTTATCAACGTATGTTTATGGCTTTTATCATTAATTAATTAATTAAATTTACCGAGATGTATGGTGGACATTTAAATCGTCAATTTGTAATTTGATAAATTAATTTAAAAATTAAAGTATCTGCATTTTATAATAAATATTTATAATTATTTGTCAATAATAATATAAATTATTTATAATAATTGTAAATAAATTTCTTGCATTCTTTAAATCAAAATTTTTTATACAACGCATTGTTTTTTCATATTTTTTATAATAAAGAAACTTATTATTAATTTTTATATCTATAAATTAATTAAAAATCGTAATTAGCTACGATTATTTCATTTATATTTTTAACTATTTAATATTATTTAAGTATTATTATTTAATATATTATTATTTAATAAATATTTACCTATTGAGCAATGTTGTGAATTGACCAGGGAAAAACAGGAAAAAGCTTTATTGCTGGATTTTAAGACGGTTACGTGAAAAACTTGTCTTTTTTCAAAATTCGATAAAGAGATAATTTTTATTTAAGACTTTTAGAAAATTGTAAAAACAATTGTATTTCCAAAACGGTTCACAGTTATTTGAAAAAACAATTATCCCACAAAACTAGATTTTAATACTTCTTTTTAAATCTAATAAAAGTGACTTTAAAGAATTACCTTAAATCGTTTTATATAGCTGCTAGTTTCACAAATAATATTAATATTAACATTGCAATATTATTTCAATGCCCTTTTAATTATGACACTAATTTAATAATAGAATTTAAAAATATTTCGTTGAAAACATTTTTAAATTTTCCTGCCATTCGTGTCAACTGATGACGACAAGGCTTGCAGCTTATAAAGACCCGAAAGTTACCCACCTTCAGGTTGTTGGTTAGGTTAGTAGTTAGGGTTCTTGGCTGTTGTGTTGCGCGTCCGGGTTCAATCCCCAGCTCCTCCAAATTTATTTCCGAAAATTGCGCCGTTAATGTTGGGGAAAAATAAAAGAAAGCGCAATAAGGGAAAAATAAATTTTTTTAATTTTACTTTTATTTAATAAATATTATAAAACATTTATAATAAACTTACCTTATAAAATTCACTGAAAACTTGTATTTTAATTTTACAGGAAATTTGCCTATATATCTTATTTAGAGTACTTTCCGGAGATAGTTTTAAAGAAATTCACAAAGCAAATTTCTGTAAAACTCAAAATTTAATATTTCCTAAACTTTTATCCACAATTTTTCGGCAAACTTAATCGGATAACTATCCTGAACTTCGCACCGCGAGTTATAAAACCGAGGACATATAGAGCTCGCCTGAACTTCCCCTGAAGCTCCCCAACTTAGTTTCCGAACTTAACACGGGGAACTTCCCGCGAAAAACGGTGCTGTCTGGGCACTTTTTTTTTTCATCGAAAATAGTTGATTGTAGTTCCGACGATAGCAACGAGCTTACTTTTCAAGAAAATATGAAAAATTCAATTTTTCGATGACCTGAATTGGAGATATCGTGTCCGCCAATCACAAGTAGGGGCATTTTCAGGCGGCCATGACAGCAAGATAATCTATAATAAATAAGGAATAAATTTTTTTTAATAGTTTAAAACCCCTTCTTTTAGGTATAAAAAGTTTGAAGTAAATAAAATAAATTTTGTAATAAAAAAAAAATTTAAGGAAAGTCACTGAGATGTGGTACTGACCCCTTAAAATTATGGGCAAAAAACGATTTTTAAAAAGTTTTCTTATATGGAAATCACTGTTAACTTAAAAGTATCAAATTGCAACGAATTGATACTCAAAATGTGGATCAAATAAAAAATTGATACAGATTTTGGTCTCAATTTGATACACTTTGGTATAAATTTGATACTTTCAAGAAAACTGTGATGATGGGTAAGTCCACGTCAGAAATATCAGAATCTGCATGTGGTTCTTCGATTTTAATGATACTTGGTAAAATTATAGCTTTATATAAGAGCAATGTGTAAGTGAAAGGAATTTTTAAAATATCTAAAATTGTAGGAGTTATATCACTTTTAATTTTGATACTGCATTTTTTTCTTTCCTTTATATCTCGGTCAATTTTCAACCGATTTTGATGAATCAAAAACGATTTTTTTCAAAAAATTACGTATTTTCAGAAAATTTTAAAATAAAAATAAAATTTTGTTATTTAAATAGAAAAAAGTAAAAAACAAAATTTCTTTTAGATTTTTTTTCAATTTACGATAATAACAACAATAATGTTAATGCGGCCAACTGAATTTTTTAATTGTTATAAAATTTCTTATTATAGTACTTTGTACGAATGGGTTCTACCCGTATACATTAAATAAATAAATAAATAAATTTCGACCTTTTTTTTAATTTAAATTTTTTTAATAATATTCCTTTTTATTTTATCTTTAATTTAAAAAAAATTCATCCTGGACACTTTTTTAGATCTCGAGATATCGTCCTTTAAGTATTATAAGTCTTCATCAATTTGAAAACCGCAGGACTTGCTTCTATCATTATTTTCATTTGTTTGTTGAAATTTCTTATGGTTATGAATAACTATTTGTTTAGTTAACCTTTTGTAATATTGTATTATCTTATGTTTAATATTATATTAAAGTTTTCATAAATTTTGTTTGCATTTAGGTGCACAGGTAGGTTATTATTATCTTTTTATCATTAGTTTTTCTGCTTTAAATTTTATTATTTTTTATAACATTAATAATTCTAATAAAGACATGTTTTTCAGTTATTACATGGATTAGTATTTTTATACATTACAATGTTTCCGCGTTGCTTCAATCCCTTACAAAAGAAACCACATAAGACATTTGGAAGGGAGAACCTTCGTCTTGTTTCTGATTCTATTAGTAAAGTGTTTTCAGTTAATTTAGAAACATATATTTGTAATACATGCCGCTTACAAGTACAAAAATCTTTGCATGATTCTACACCAAGCTCAATAAATATTAATTCTTTTGAAAAAATGGAAATAGAAGAAACTGAGGTTTTACCTGAAGCTGTAGAAGAAATGGAATTTGATGTAGTTGAAGAATCAATTGAAAATAAAAATGATGATTTACAAAATTTAAAAGATGAAGTTAATAGAAAAGAAAGTATCTCCAAATTAAATGAAATTTTGTCAATTTTACAGCTTTCGTCAATTAAAGTCTGTTCAGATCTTCGAACAAAAACCGAACAACTCAAAAAAATAAACGAAATAAAAGAAACGTTCAATATGCTTTTGAAAAAAGTATTTAAGTTTATGGAAGCAAAGCTGTCAATTTACATGTGAGCAACGGTATTGGATCTTCTCCTAATTCTAGACCTGGTAAAACGTTACCAAATTAAACCGTTACCCTTGTACGAAATTTTTATTATGACGATGAAATAAGTAGACAGTTGCCTGGGAAAAAGGATTGCAAATCAGTGAAACTTAACGGCACCAAAAAACTTATCCAAAAACGCTTAATTTTAGGAAACTTGAAAGAAGTTTATTCTTGCTTTAAAGTAAAATATCCTGACTTGAAAATTGGTTTTTCTAAATTTGCCGAATTAAGAACAAAGGAATGCGTCTTTGCTGGTTCCAGCGGAACTCACTCGATTTGTGTTTGTAAAAAACACGAGAATACAAAATTATTAATTGAAGCGTCTAACTTAGATAAACTAACTGCTAATGATGAAAAATTGCAGTTTTTAACGTCGTACAAGACAATGTTATCTGCAATGATTTGTAATCCGAGTACACCCTCTTGCTGTTAAGGATTGTGTAAATCTTGTCCAGGAGTAAATTTTGTTATCGAAATTGTACGCAAAGTTTTCGAGATTAATTTTATTGAAGAAATCACTTACAATATGTGGATATCAACAGATCGAACATCTCTGGAAACTATACATTCCTCTGTTGAAAGATATCTAGAAGTACTTTCTCAACATTTAGTTGATCTTCGTTCTCATGATTTCATAGCAAAGAGTCAAAGCAAATTCCTTACAGATTCCATACAAACTCTTGGAGAAAATGAATTTATAATATTATTCGATTTTTCTCACAAGTAACACTACCCAAGTGCCAATCGCCGATTGACTTGAGTCTTTGTTGAAAACAGGGGTTGAAAAGTCATATTTTGAGTGGCAAAATATACATATCATGATCATTAAAGAAAGTTTAATTAAAATCATTATTTCATTATTTATAAAATGTTTGACACTTTATTCTTGATTTCCTAAAAGATACTGCTCGGTAGAAATTACCGTTATAAATCTTTTTGAATGGGGTGAGTGAAACCTTTAATCCTTTAAGAACCAAATATACAAAATTTTTGCGTGATTTCACAACCAATTTTTCAAAGTGATTTAAATCGCTTGAAACTTGTCACTCGGGGGTTTTCGGGGTCGCTGATTACGAATTCGATGTCAGTTTTTCAAAATTCAAAATGGCGGATCCAATATGGCGGAAGACATTTTGAAAATCAACTGCAATTTGATTGAAACTTGTTACTCGGGGGTTTTCGGGGTCGCTGATTACGAATTCGATTAAAAATTGGAATATTGAAAATGTCGGATTTAATATGGTGGGCGAAAAATTGGGAAAGGGGTGATTCAAATTTCGTAACGAAACTCATGTAGAATAGATAAAAAATAAAGTATCTGTGGATTTTTAAGGTTCCTAATTAGCATTCTAAAACCAATTTTCAAAATTGCAAAATATTTGTAATCAGCGACCCCGAAAACCCCCGAGTAACAAGTTTCAATCAAATTGCAGTTGATTTTCAAAATGTCTTCCGCCATATTGGATCCGCCATTTTGAATTTTGAAAAACTGACATCGAATTCGTAATCAGCAACCCCGAAAACCCCCGAGTAACAAGTTTCAATCAAATTGCAGTTGATTTTCAAAATGTCTTCCGCCATATTGGATCCGCCATTTTGAATTTTGAAAAACTGACATCGAATTCGTAATCAGCGACCCCGAAAACCCCCGAGTAACAAGGTCCAATCAAATTGCAGTTGATTTTCAAAATGTCTTCCGCCATATTAGATCCGCCATTTTGAATTTTGAAAAACTGACATCGAATTCGTAATCAGCGACCCCGAAAACCCCCGAGTAACAAGTTTCAAGCGATTCAAATCACTTTGAAAAATTGGTTGTGAAATCATGCAAAAATTTTGTATATTTGGTTCTTAAAGGGTGAAAGGTTTTACTCACCCCATTCAAAAAGGTTTATAACGGTAATTTCTACCGAGCAGTATCTTTTAGGAAATCAAGAAAGAAGTGTCAAACATTTTATAAATAATGAAATAATGATTTTAATTAAACTTTCTTTAATGATCATGATATGTATATTTTGCCACTCAAAATATGACTTTTCAACCCCTGTTTTCAACCCTTAAAACATCTTCATTGCCGATATAAAAATGTACGTATCAAATATTTTTAGCTCCTCTAAAAAATGCGCAAAGACTCAAGTCAATCGGCGATTGGCACTTGGGTAGTGTTACTTGTCAGAATTATGAGACCGTTATTCAAAACGCAGTTCAATGTGAATATTGGAACAAAAAACAAATTACAATTCACCCTGCTGTAATTTATTACAAAAGAGACGGAAAAGACGAGTGCGAAAGTTACGCAATTATTTCCGAAGATTTGGAACACAATGCTAGCGCAGTTCACCTGTTTATGGAAAAAATCATTGCTGATTTAAAGAAAAATCATAATATCAAGAAAATACTTTATTTTACTGATGGCGCAGCTGCTCAATATAAAAACAAGAGTAATTTTATCAACCTCTTGTATCATAAGCACGATTTTGGATTGGAAGCTCAGTGGCACTTTTTTGCAACTTCGCACGGGTAGAGTCCTTGTGATGGGACCCTGGCGGATTCGACTTACCTAAAATCGACCCAGCTGGGTCGAATCTAAGTCGAATCTAAGTCGAATTTAGGTAATTATCAAAAAAAAGCTTTAAATTGATGAAAATTTATAAAAATTAGTATTGTGAGGTTAAATGAACATTCATAGAGTTAATTTTTGTAAGAATTTTAATTATTTACGTGATAAATAATAAATAATTACTTGATATGTGCAAGTGGTAACTGTAGATTTTAACTCGTTGTCAGTTTTCATAATATTTTCAGAAATTAGTGTAAAATGTGTGAAAAAATAATTTATATTTAATAGAAATTGCAAATTTTATTAAATTATTTTATTATTTAACAATCACATTTCATAATAATTGCAATTTAATTAAAAAATAACAGTTTTCTTAAAAGTGACAAGAACTCTATTATACCGACCACACACGATAAAAGTGCGCGAATATGAATGCACATGATCTTCTGGCGGGAAAATTCAAATTGTTAATTACAACTATTTCATTATTATCTTAATTTCATTAATTAAATATATTTGATTAACCATAAAAGATAATCATTTTATAAAAATTTTCTCAGAAATGCCGAATTAATCATTTATTTATACCAATTTACTTATATTAATACTAATAATCACTATTTCTTTACTTTTAACTATCGCCCTATATTAGTTGCAGACGCCGTTAGATGGCAGCAGCATGCAGGGAGCACAAATTTCCAGCTATCCTATTACTTAAAATTAGTGATTATTAGCATTAGTATAAATAAATGATTAATTTTTTTATAACTTGTATTAAAAAACAATTTCATTAAAAAATTGTGAATATGAAATAAAAAATCTGCAACTTTTTTTTTAAAAAAAAAAGAATTTTGTTAAAAAAATGTAATTGTTAAATAAGTTTTAATGTAAATTTTTCTTATTTTTATGTCTAAAAAATTATATTTTTGTTAAAAAATTATGATGGCAAAATACAAATTTAACTAAATTTTTTGATCTTTTATTTAAGAATTTTTTAAAAAGTTATAAGTAAAAATTTAAAAAAAATATATCAGCTTAATTTTTATTATTTTAACAAAATTCTAAAGTTTTTTTTATAAATAAAGAAAAAAATTGCATATTTTCTATTTAATGAATGTTTAAAATTTGTAACTCTTTTCAAATCTTGGCGCGCGTTCCGCTGTTCCGTGTGTGGTCGGTATAATAGAGTTCTTGTCACTTTTAAGAAAACTGTTATTTTAATTTTAATTAAATTGCAATTATTATGAAATGTGATTGTTAAATAATAAAATAATTTAATAAAATTTGCAATTTCTATTAAATATAAATTATTTTTTCACACATTTTACATTAATTTCTGAAAATATTATGAAAACTGACAACGAGTTAAAATCTACAGTTACCACTTGCACATATCAAGTAATTATTTATTATTTATCACGTTAATAATTAAAATTCTTACAAAAATTACCTCTATGAATGTTCATTTAACCTCACAATACTAATTTTTATAAATTTTCATCAATTTAAAGCTTTTTTTTGATAATTACCAAAATACGACTTAGATTCGACTTAGATTCGACCCAGCTGGGTCGATTTTATGTAAATCGAATCCGCCAGGGGATTGGAGGATAACTTAAGCGAGAAGCTGAACGAGCAAGTTTACAAAAACCAAGTAACAAGCAAATATTAACAGCTGACGATTTGTACAAATGGGGCACTGAAGCTTTAACGAAAATAAAATTACCTTTTTGTACCCAAAAAGAACATGACAAAAAAGCTCGAAGCTTAAAAAGACGTTTCAAAAAAGCTTTAACAGTTCCAGGTACAAGATCTTTTCACTCAATTGTACCAATTGACAATCATAAAATCCAATGCAGACACTATTCTTCTGATGAAGAAATTTTTGAATTTCAAGTCCAAGAATCCTCTAAAAGAAAGCGCTAAAAACTTCAACTACAATTTCAGGTTGCATTGTTAAAGTTTCATTACAATTTATTTTAAATTATAAATATTACAAAAAATAAAAACTTTGCTTCAAATCTATTAATAAAATATTGATTTGCTTGAATTTTCACTTGATTTAGTCAAGTAATTTAAAAATAAAAACATTATTACGCGAAAGTTTCTACTTTGTAACAATAATAATGTTATAAAACAAATGAAAGTAAAAACACAAATCTGGATCCTAGTTTTCTTGAGATGTGGATATTTAAAGAACGATATCTCGAGATCTAAAAAAGTCTCCAGGATGAATTTTTTTTTAAATTAAAAATAAAATAAAAAGGAATATTATTAAAAAATTTAAAATTAAAAAAAAGGTCGAAATTGAAAAAAAATCTAAAAGAAATTTTGTTTTTTACTTTCTTCTATTTAAATAACAAAATTTTATTTTTATTTTAAAATTTTCTGAAAATACGTAATTTTCTGAAAAAAATCGTTTTTGATTCATCAAAATCGGTTGAAAATTGACCGAGATATAAAGGAAAGAAAAAAATGCAGTATCAAAATTAAAAGTGATATAACTCCTACAATTTTAGATATTTTAAAAATTCCTTTTACTTACACATTGCTCTTATATAAAGCTATAATTTTACCAAGTATCATTAAAATCGATGAACCACATGCAGTTTCTGATATTTCTGACGTGGACTTACCCTGATCTAAAACAAATTTAGAAATTTCGCAATTTGATTACTTTTAAACACCATAATACTGCTTCCTCTCCTCCCCAGGAAGCTTTGTATTCGTGCCAATTTTTTAATTTTTTAAAAATGGGTTATATGGGCTTATTTTTGTTTAGAATGTACATATCTGAAGTTTTAAACAAATGTTCAGATGTTTGTGTATATGTATGTCACAAAATCTTGTGTACAAATTATCTCTAATACACTTCGATGGATTGTTCTAAAATTTTGTAGGCATATTACAGACATCAATATCTAAAATCAGAAAGAAAGCTTTCAAAAAATATCCACATAAATTTTTTTATGTCATTTTTTCAAAAATTCGAAAATACGTGTTTTAACCAACTATTTTTTTACACTGTAAATATAATTTTTATTGTCCAAATAACTGATTTTTCGCATTAAAACGAATTGATTAACCTATATAAAGTCTATATTTTACTTAAAATGTATAAATTACATCATTCTTTAATTTTTGAAAAAAAAAAATTTTTCGTATTTTTTAAAATAAATTTTTTCTTTATGCATAGTTTCATAACAGAAAAGAAACAAAGTTTGTATAAAATTATGATTAAAATGCCTTCAATTTGTCATTAAAATTATAAATTTGAATTCTTTGTAATTTCTAAAAATGTTAAAATTATTGGAAAAAGTTTAAGAAATTGAACAGTTACATATTTATTTAAAAAACTGATCAATATCGAAACGTGTGGGTATTTTAAGCTATTGATTGACATTTTAACATAATTTCACTATAATTACTTACAAAACTTTTAAATAATGATAATGAACACTAATTTCAATTTCTAATACAAAATTCTACTTTTGGTGTCTGCTGGTTTTTATGTCTTATTTGTAATAAAAATGAAGTTCCCAACGTTGATTCAACGAAAAAAATTAAAGTTAAGGATTCTAATTCCCATTAATGAAATTTGATTTTTTTCAACCCTCTGAATTCTGAAATTTAAAAAACAGTATTTATCATTGTTTTGTCACGGATTTTCCGAAAATCTCGACATTTCAAGTACCTAAACTGCTATTTCCTCGACTCGGAAGCAATTTTTCTCGTTTGAAAATTATTTGTTTCAATGCTAGAAGCATTATAAAAAACAGAAAAATTGCTTTCAAGTCGGGGAAGGCAGTGATTTTGTATTTTTTGTCACGGATTTTCCGAAAATCCCAATATTTAAAAAAAATGCTATTTTTCTGATATGACTTAGAAGCAAATTTTTTTAAAAAGGCTTCTAGCATTGAAATAAATAATTATTTCAATTTTTCCAACGCAAAAAATTACTTCCGAGGCAAGGAAATTGCATATTACCTAAAATTTCTGGATTTTCGAAAAAAATCCATGACAAGACAATGGTAAATATTGTTTTCTCCGCCTCGGAAGCAATTTTTCTGTTTTATAAAATGCTTCTAGCATCGAAACAAATAATTATTATCATACGAGAAAAATTGCTTCCAAGTCGAGGAAATAGTAATTTACTTAAAATTTCGAGATTTTCGGAAAATCCATGACAAAACAATGATAAATACTGTTTTTTTATTTCAGGTCTCAGAGGGTTGAAAAGAATAAAATTTTATTTATGGGAATTAGAATCCTTAACTTTTATTTTTTTCTTTGAATCAACTTTGGTACCTTGAGTTTCATTATTTGTGATATATTTATTTATTTTTATTTATTTAATTACAATGTACGGGCTTACAAGTAAAAAGTTAAAAATGCCCTTTAGTGCAAAAGCACTTAATATTATAAAAATATATAATGAATATAATCACAGAATGACAAAATCATGTAGGTGACTTATCGACTAATACAAAATTAATTTTCGTAAGTCGTTTGTGAATTTTCCTAAAGATATACCAAAAAAGTCTAACGCGTGACAGTACTCGTTACCTCTAGTACAAATTCTGTTAATAACACTGTTGTCTAAATAGTTAGATTTATTAAATTTAACTCTGAACAGTTTTTGATTTCTTAAACCTTTTGAAGGAATAATAAAATTTATTTTTGACAATATTGATGGACAATCGATTAATCCGTTAATAATTTTGAACAATAATAGTAGGTCCAAAAAAATAATTCTGTCGTAGAATTTTGGAACCATTAGTTTATTTCTTAAATCTGTATAATCGTGACTGAGTATGTTGTAATATACACCAACTTGTCTTGCTGCAAAACGGAGAAATTTATTTTGTACACGCTCTAGTTTTAATAATTGGTACTCTTGGTATGGGACCCATATTGCTATTGCAAATTCTAATTTTGATCTGGCTAAAGCAAAAAATAATGACTTTAAGACCACTATGTTCTTAAAATGACACGCATTTCTTTGGATTGAGCCAAACACTTTAAGTGCCGCGTTAACAGTATTAGCAATATGAGTATCAAACCTTAGATTAGATGAAAAAGTGACCCCCAAGTCACTCAGGTTGGAAACCCTACTCAATTGTTCACCGCCCACAACATAGTTATACAAAATTGGATTTTCATGTCTAAAGAAAGATATTACACTACATTTCTTAACGTTAAGAGTTAGCCTTATATCGGCAGACCATCTCACGAGATTATTAAGATCATTTTGTACATTAGAACAATCATCATTACACGTAATAACTTTATAGATTTTTAGATCATCCGCAAATAATGAAAAATTGCAATGCAATATTGACTTATCTACATTATTAATGTATAACAAAAAGAGAAGAGGTCCTAGGTGAGATCCTTGGGGAACACCAGAAGTAGCTATAAATGGTAACGCGTATTCGCTATTTACACGTACAGACAAGTAACGATCTTTAAGATAACTACCGAACCACAATATAAACCCGCGAGTGAATCCAAATGTGTCTAGTATATCTAGTAGTATGCCATGATCAACTTTATCAAATGCCTTAGAGAAATCAGTGTATATTACATCAACTTGTTTGCCATCCCCAACGATTTCAAATAAAAATTCAGTAAAACATGTTAGATTTGTAATTATTGAACGTTTCTTCATAAAGCCGTGTTGTTGTAGAATTACAGAATGTGAAACATGACTGTAAATAATATCATAAATCAAGCTTTCAAATATTTTTGATATAGAGCTAAGAATTATTATTGGTCTGTAATTCGATATATCGTTTTTGTTACCAGATTTGTAAACTGGAACCATAATACCTTTTTTCCATTCAGAGGGAAAAATTCCCGACTTTAATGACATATTAAATAGTATATAAAGTGGCTCAATAAAATACTCATGACAAGATTTTAAGAAAGAAGGCGGGATATCATCAGGTCCCGCCCCCTTATTACTATCTAGACCTTTAAGTTTAGTACGAATGTCTGATCTTTTAATTGACACAAAATGTAAATTATTAAAATTTGAGAAAGCAAAGTTAGAATTGTTACTGTTATTCAAACTATCGTGATAAACATTCTTAAAAAATTCCGCAAATAAATTAGCAATATCTCTATCGTTGTCGACTTCTACATCTAACAATTTCATTATCTTAGGTATACCACTATCATTACGTGAAGCATTCGCAAAATTCCAAAACTTTTTTGGACAATCCAGCAATGATTTTTCAATGTTCACAATATAAGAATCATAACAAAATTTTGACAATTTTTTACACTCTGACCTTAAGTTTGAGAAAGTATTATAATTGTATTTAGTACTGTTTTGTTTGTACCTCCTATGTGCAATTTTTTTAAAACAAGTAATACGCTTTAAGTCTTGGCTAAACCAAGACGGATATTTATTTTGAAAAACTACTTTAATTGGAACAAAAAATTCAAACGCTGTATAAACGTATTCATAAAAAATATTTAAAGCAAAATTAACATCAGTGTTATTTAGACAAGTACCCCAATCAATATTACCAAAGAAAGACATAAATCCAGCATAATTTGCATTTTTAAAATCATACTTATATAAGCGAGAGTCCGAAGCAGTAGATAAGTGCGCATAATCAGTATTAATCGTAAACAAAATTGGAGGATGTAATACATCGATTAAAACAATTATATCGATCGCCAAAGTAAGCGTATAGTTGTATGAATTATAAAATAAAAGATCTAAGATCGTATTACAACTGTTAGTAAAAGTGTTCAATTGACTCAAATTTAAATAGTTTAATAACTCAAAAATAATATCTGCAATTTTTCTTTGTGATAGTGAAGAACTCGGCAAACAACTATTAGCCAAATTAAGATTTGGGTTATAATCCCAACAAATAAAAGGTGTGTTGAAATCACCCAAGATACATAATACGGCATGTGGATATGACAAAGCAACATTTTCTAAAATTTTATTAACTGTAATATAAATATTTATGTCCGAATTTGGAGGTATATAAAAGGCACAAAAAATATAAATATCAGAATTTATGTGACATTTTACCAGTAAATGTTCAATTGAATTTACTTCAGATTCGATCAACGAAGCACGTAAGAAAAAACTCGTAGCAATCAGTACACCACCACCACGTTTAAATACACTAGAAAGAGAACACCTGTCAAACCTGAATATGTTACAATTATGAAATCCCAATTCATTATTGTGGAAGTCATCATTTAGCCATGTTTCAGTAAATACAAAAATGTCATATATTGTTGAAGACAGACTATGGCGTAAAGCATCCAATTTCGTTCTGAGACCTCTCACATTTTGGTAATATAAATTGACATCAGTTTTAGGTAAGTGTGTAGCTGAGGAGACAGATGATTCACAGCGCGTATTAGTGGGGATAGACTGGGAGGGAGTATTCTGCATGTAGGAGTAAGAACTCACACATTTGGAGACTGTATGTCTGGAGTCACCAGCTGTTTCACTGCTTGCGAAGTGAGAATAGACGCCCGATCTACTACCACTGGCAGTGTGCGTTTGATTAGCACCGGTACACCTCGTTGGTATATTAAATGGAGATCTTTCTCTCCCTGAGAAATTCGATGCTCTAATTCCTTTTTCAGCGATGTTAATTCCTCTAGTTGGTTTTTCGTTTTGTCCGGATGCAGTGATATCCCTTGCAGTGTATTGTCCAGTGCAGCCTTCTTTGCTCTTATAAATTCTATGTGCAGTGACTTCGCCAAAGTTTCGTTTTTCAGCACCAGCATTATTGGTCTTGGTTTCTGGTTGCCCTGTTTAAAATTGCCAATTCTATGAATCTTAGTACCAGCTATTGAGGAAGAATCGAAAAATGTTGAAACAAGCTTGAGTGTATTAAATTCGTCAGTTTTTTTATCATCATTGTCACAAGTAGTGACACTCGATTCAGAAAGACCAAACAGTATTAAATTACATTTTCGTTTTATTCTGTCCTCAAGTTCAGATAAACAATTATTAATTTGAGAAAAACGATCTAATTTTGTAGACGCATTATTTGATAAATCGTGCAAATTACCTTCAATACTCGTAACTCTCTCAGTTAAATTGTCAACTCTTTTGACAGTGCTACCAACTGTAGTGTGCAAGGCGTTCAGATCCTCAACTATGTCATGTACGTCAGAAGTGATATTTCAAATATCATTTTTTATATCTTTTATTGAGGCAGACATTGTGTCTAATTTATTGTTTAAGGCAGACATTGCATTATTCACTATTCGCTCAATATCAGATGCAGTAACAGCAGTTTGCACTTGAGAAGATGAGGGGGGGGGAACATCAAGACTGTTGGGTGAATTCGCACGTGGTGGACCACAACATCGCGAAAAAGAACCATTTTCTAACAGCAATGACCGGGATGCACATGAGGAGTGGTACGGAGCATGACAACCAATGCACTCTTTAATAGCATCTACAACTCTTTTGCCACAACGAACACAAAATTTATCACCACTATTTAATTTCGAGTCACACATTTTATATCAAAGTCAATTTTGAGGTTAGGAAACTATAAGCACGGTCCTCAATGATTAAGAGGAAGACAAAATAAATAAAAACAGTAACAAATTGTAGGCACCAAAACCAACAACCAGATTGACCGAAAACACTCAAGCCGAACCAAACTCGAAAAAATTTATTTAAAAAAGTATACTGAGCAACAAGCGAAAACGTGTTCAGAGGTAGCCACCTAGCGGCAAAAAAAGGTCTTCAAGGACGAAAATATAAATACCATTTAAATAGTAAACAAAGAAAAATAAATACTATTACTTATGAACATTTTCACACTTTGGTAAGTCTATTTCTAATTTAACAAAAAATTGTATAACTTAATTTATTTGCTTGTGAACGTTTTTATAATTAAACTTAAAATTGACTTTAATCTTACAACGCACGTGCAGAAAACTTTTGAGATTTCCGCCTTTGACCTGTTGACAGGTTTTTATATTTATTTGTAGATAATTGTCCCATTTTTTAGACTAATAGTCTTTATTTAATGGTCAACACTTTTTTTTATTTTATGTATTTATATTATAAATCGAACACTCGCAAATATCACTACACTGAAAGAAATTTCATAGGAAAAAATAACAAAATGCGTATTACATTTTAATATATTCTTTTAGAATTTAGGGAAAAGTGTACTTTTTATTAAAATTCAATATACTTTATATTAAAGTTCCAACTTAAAATCTTTTTTCAAATATTAATAATTATTGTAGAAAGAACGTAAAAAGATTACCAATATTTGAAAATATTATATTAAATTTCTATTATGAACTTTCAAAAACTCATAGAGTTGTTGCATTATATGGAATGTAGCATTCTAATATTTGTAAAACTTCATACGAAAAATTCAGAATGTCGGAAGAAAAGGGGAAAAAAGCGGAAACTGTCGGACGTTTCCGTTAATTCTCGGGAGGAAGAGGAGTGAGACTAGGAACAACACATTCACACTTACGATACAGGTTAATACACATACTAATGAACACGCACGTTCATTTCGCTTATACATAGACATTACACGATCGCAACGAAACCTACACTTACAATTCTATACGCATAACGATAAATTTCGCTAGGGGTCGGCATATATCGTTTTCTTATATACTAACTACTGAATATTTTTACCACTTGCGAGAAAGAAGTTTACTTATAATAACTTAATAATAAAAAATAGTTTACTAGTGCCAATGGTGTAATTTTATAGAGGTTACGCTGGGTTCATTTTTATTATTAATTGTTTATATAGATTTTTCTTTTTTTTCAGATTAAAAATTATGATTGTTATAAAAATTTTTATTGCAAATAAAAATCAAATAATTGTAAAGATGACATCAAAAAATAAAAATTAATAAAAATAATAATAAATTTAATAATTAATAATAAATTTATTATTATTAAATAACTTTAATAAAACATTTTTTATAAATTGAAAATAAATTTAAATTAAAAAGAATTTAAAACACTATAAACATTTGAAACACGTGTGTTGACAGTTGATAGGTACGTTCTGCTGGTTAACAACACTTTCGAAAATCGGATCAAGTCGTAGAAGTTCGAGTAGGACACGAAGCCGCAAACAGACAGAACTTCGGTTAAATTCGTAGTCTCTCGGGAAAATCCGTGACTTTTAATATAAAGTTTTACAAAATGTGAAATAAGTATACGGATATATGTTATTTTTCTTACTATTTTGTGAAATTATTTATTATAATATTTCGTATTCTGTGAATTCATAAAGAAAATACTAATTTTTAAAATAAATATACTAATTCTTATTTCTTAAAATAATAGTTACTCTTAAATTCATTATATATTTTCATAAAAACTGTAATAGTAATCAACATAGATGCAGTTTTTCCCTAAATTGTAACATTTATATTAAACTCTAATATGAGTTTAATACTTAGTAGTATGAATTTTCTTTCAGTGTATGAAAAATAGTTAATTTCCAAAAAAAACAACGTTTTCTAAGCGGCTATTTGCAAATTAATAATAAACATATATATATTTGAATATATAGGTACATTAAGTAGTATTGCCAACCGTACAGTTTCAGAATCTGCAAGGTTTGCACTTCCGAATTATCTTTTTTGTTCTCTATTCCAAATGTGAATTGTTTTTAAAATAAGAAAAGTATTCTTTAAACTTTTTACAGATATTTTATAATCAATTTTATAGTAAAACAGATTTTTTAAGTATTTCATTTAGCTCTATGATTATCATCGTCGTCGTTTTATGTACACATGATTTTATATTATATTGTATATTTCTAAAGAATTTAAAAATTATTAGTCTAATTTTATACTAATTATTAATAATCATTATTTTTAGAAGATGTAAACTTAAAATTTTTATTTTTGTACAAGAATGGATAATTTGAAAAAAATTTGAATGGAAAATAATTACAAAGAACTATTGAAGTACAGTAGCATAAGAAAATTTGAAAAATGCATTTTTAAAAGCGATATAAAAAAATGCTGTGCAATGAAAAAAAATTACACTACGATTGTAAATAATTATATGTAGTTGAACAATTGCAATTTTAAAATATTTAAATAAAAATGTTTTTAACTACATGATATAGAATAGTAAAATAAAAAATTTTGAAAGTTATTGTACATTGAAGTGGCACGTGCCTATTACTAAAGATTACATCTACCGAATTGAATAGGTTTTAAACATACTTATATAATATAATTATCTAAATTATTTTGTCGACATATTAATTTATTATTACTGATTTTCAAAAAGGAGAATAAATAATGCCAAGTAAAGTATCATGGCGATTCTAGAATAGGTGCAAAAGCCAAGTACAAGTGCAAGTCCAGATGCAAATCCCATGAGTGCAATAGAGATAGATAGACTACCTTACACACTCATGATCTAGTTACAAAAATCGCTTATCATTTTCTATGAATTATTAATTTTCGATTGTAGCGCCACCACACTTACGTAACAAACGCGGACAACCCCCACCACTAGAGTTTAAAAAAATGTCTGAAACCGGCCTTTTAACCGTTGTTGTCGTCGTTGATGTTCCCAAAAATATGTAAGTAAATATTAAGTTATAATATATCTGCTATTATATATCTAGATATATTTCTATATGCATATATTCATAATGTAAAAATAAAAGAAAATTATAATAAACAATATCAACAATCTTTGTTCAATATTTGCGGAGTTGTGTGTAGTTAACATAACCTAAGGTATACTAAAATTTTTTTGATTTAATTTGCGATTTAAACTTATAATTTTACAAAAATTTGTAAGACCAACTTATTTAAAATCAGTAAATTTTCAGTATGTTAATAAAAGCTTATACTTTTATAATATTAAATTGACAATTTTCTATAAACTTTCTATTATACAACAAAACATAATAAATGTGTCACTTTGAAATATGTGAAATCACTACGTGAAACATAAGTAATATTAATATTGCTATGAATGTAGTAAAATTACAGAAATTTTTTTTACAATTTATGTATAATAATAAATAAATAAATTGTGACAGTTTTGACTTTATTAAAAAAAAATTGTGTTGCTTAAGGAGTAACAATTGTTCCAAAAGGAAAAGCATTTGTTGGAAAAAGAGCAACAATTATTACAAAAGGAGCAACAACTGTTGCAAAAAGAGCAAGAGATATCTCAAAATTTAATAAATACCGCTCAAAATATAAATAAAAATCATCTACCATCCACATCAAGAAATAATTCAGAAAATCCCAAAAATCGGCGTAATTACTATAATTCGAAAGTGAGTGTTGACTTCAAAGATGCTAAAAATGATTTTAAAATGGCATTTTAAATAAAAAAATTTAATTTAGAATACAATTTTTAAAATCTCTTAAAAATTTGTAAATAACTTTCTTCTAAATTTTTCTAAATATTTTTTACAGAATCCTGGTAATCGACAATTTCAAAATTTTCCAAAAATAAAAAATAATAATAACAACAAAAACAACAATAATCACAACAATAACAATAATTTTCATAGAAGACAACACGACCACAATGGGAGAAATTGCAGAAACTGCAATGGGCCTCTACAAAATTGATGATTTGGTAATTTCATTTAGAATATGTACTAAATACTCAATTATATATTCCTATTTTAAGTATAGTATTTACTGATTTCAAGTGTTAAGTATTCTAAAATAGGTGCTAAGTATATATTTTTAAATTTCAGAATACTTCTTCTGTGTAAATAAATCTACACATTGCTAAACAAAATAACCTTTATTAAGAAAATAATTTTTTCCAGGTTTATGTATGTATGTATTTATTTATTATACAAGGCACAAAACTGTAGAATTTGAATTTAAACATTTTTTAAAATTAATTTTTCAATAATTAAAAATCACAGAGTTTTTAGACTTTCACAAGAAAAAAAATTTCAGAAACATAGAATAAATACTAGGCATCTACTTGAATTTAGTGAATACTAGACTATATCTTTTTTAAACCAGACAGTATTTTCTTTAAAATCTTTGACGTTTGTTTGAACATTGCTTGAAAGATAAAATTACCCTCACAAATTTAGGAAAATTTTAAAGTTTTAAAATTTTTAAATAAAATTTTTCCAAATAATTGTTTAAATTAATTTTTAAATTCTAATGATCTAAAATTTCTAATAATCACTGATCTATCTCTAAATTCTAGTATTGCAGAAAGTTCAGCAAAAATATAACGAAATCTTTAAATTTTGCATTTAAAAAATTTTTGATACTATGATGTTGGTTCCCGTATAGTATTGTAATTTTTAATCCTTTAAAAGAATTATAGAATCTTTGATTAAAAAATTTAATAATAAATAAAATTAATTTATGAAACAAAAGATTAGAAATATTTATATTTATTATAATTTTTTGCTATTTTGTTGTGAAATAGGTCTGCAAGCTTATGGAGTTCGTCAAAATTTCTTATACGACTGTACTTGTGGGAGAAGCTTTCAAAGTCCACAAATTTAAGTGACGATATGATGATTACTTAAAAGCACCAAGTTTCTCTATCTTTTTTTTATATTGTTATATTAATATTATAATTCTATTTCTTGTATAATCGATTTCGATTATCGCTAAAATGTATGTTTAAATAATATTTAGTAATTTCTAATCCTACGTATATAGTTTTATGCATGTAATATTTTATAAACATAAACGAATTACTCTAAATAAATCATTAATAAATGTTGCTATACACGGCTGTTTTCAAATTTTCATGACATTTACAGGATTTCTAGATCTTTCATGAAAATCCATGAATTTTTCAGGATTTCTAGCTTTTGCAGGTTCTGTAACAACCCAGCGTAAACAAAAATAGATGTCCAAATTGAATTTGCACAAATATCTTGAAAACAAAGAAGGCTAGGGACTTAAATTTTTTTAAATTGGGAAATGTAAAATGAGACGATTTTTAGCAAGATTAACTAAATCTAACTAATTTTTTTGCGTTTTAAGATTTTCAAAAAAAGTTTTTTGTTCATAACTTTGGTATTAACACGTATCAATATTTTTCTTTGATTTTGTACTTTTTCCAAGCGCATCTTTTGGCATATAAGCAAAGATTATCGGGTTTTTCCATCCAGAGTTATTAACATTTAACAAAATAAAAATTCTAAAAAAAATTACAAGAATTATGTTTAAAAATTTTTTTAATTAATCTTTAATATATCAATACTATCTTACACAGTATATAATTTATTTATTTAAAATATAAAAAATTGAAAGAAAGTATGGGACTTATCTCTATGAGGAGATCCCAGTTCGTTATGCAGAAATTATTTCTTTGAAACAATGTACTATAGAAAATTATGAAATGAAATTGCGTTTAATTATTTATAATAGTAAAGAAAATTATGAATTTAAACAAAATTGAATTTTGCCTTTTTAGACAATATTAAAAAATAGGAAAAGAAAGAATATTACACTTTCTTTAAAAACACCAAATATTTAATAAAAACCTAAATTACTAACTGCCATTAGTCAGAGTTCAGACCAAAAAAAATGCACAATTAAGAATATTCCGCATATCTCCATGTGCGTTTTTGTAAAAGTTGGTAATTAACAACAATAATTTGTTTATAACAATTATTGTTGTAACAATTACCTAATTTATATTTGTCAGTTTTTTTCAGACCAACAAAATGCACAATTAAGAAAAATCCGCATATCTCTATGTGCATTTTTGTAAAAGTTGGTAATTAACAACAACAATTTCTTTATAATAATTTTTGTTATGCTAATTATCTATTTTACATTTTTAATGTGTGTTTCATTCATTTTACATTTAATTTGAACTGGTATACTTATCTTTTTATCACTGTCTATTTAGAAGATATGCTTTAGTCGCCAAATTGCACTAAAATTTACACCACTTTTAATAATTTTTTTTAAACATTTTCGAGCAAAAATTTTTTTTTTACCGAGAACAGCGGAGTTCTTTAGACCCTCCTCTACCATCCCATACAAGTTTCGTCCTAAAATATTAATCCTAGCAAAATAAAATTTGAAAGTTGTGGGACACTTTTTCCTGTACTAGGTCACGTGGTTTTCTCCCACATGGCCTTAAGTTCTTTTCTTACGTGTTTAGTAGGCTTTTACAAAGAGAATATGATGCCTTAGTTATAAGTATAAATATACATGTGTTTTTTCTTTTTATTTATATTCATTATAGCAGATGATCGATGTTTTTAATTAAATTACTACAGTGATACCTCTCTTACTAATAGCAGACATCTCCTTCAACGGACGAAGTTTAAAAATCTCGGTTAAATTACATTGATTTATATATGGGATAAAAACCTCTCAGTAGCAGACACACAAATGCGAAGAATAACGGACGCTTGATCGATTGTTGTTTTCAATTTGAAAATTTAGCAACTAAAACAAAAGTTACCTTTTTGATGGGTAATACTTGTAATCATATCATGTCAATATTCATAGGATGCTCAAGCAACACGTTCAAGAACTGTTAGAATTAAAATTATTAGAAGAATTATTTATAAATAAAATGTCACAAAAAAAAGATTGAGTTTGAATGAAAAATGTGATAATATTAGTAGTAGGGCTGTACCAGTTCTAAAATACAGGTTATGTAGGAATCTGCCTTACTGACATATGGTAACTCTACATTAACCTTGGTCGCTGTTACCGACCGTTGTCGCGAGATGGCGCTGTTGCTCGCGGGAATTTTTTAATTTTATCCCCTTTGGCTAGGTTGGTGTTACCGACCGTTGTCGCAAGATGGCGCTGTTGCTCGCAGGAATTTTTGAAATTTTTAACCCGTTTGGTCACCTCGCTTACCACCCACTTCCACCCTCTTGGTTACCCTCCACTCCCTAATTTGTATATATATTTTTTAAATATTACCACCCACTTTCTACCCTCATGGCCACAACCACTCCCTAATTTGCATATGTCTTTCCTATGTATTAACATATACGGTCCCAAAAATTCAAAAATCATAATCAGAACCTCGAGGAAGAAAGGGTTCACGAGATACAGCGCGGGATTGTGGGTGGTTGGGAATGGGTGGCTGTGCTTGGTACACATTGGATGACTCAAAAGTGAAAGGTGCGCTGCAGATGTGCGAGTACGGTCACCGGGCCCGTTGGTAGTCCATGCGTCAAGTGGGGATGGATTTCAGTGGTGGGATGTTGTGAATGGTGGGGACTACATGTACCTCAGGCGCTTTCCGTGGCAAGGAAAGTCATTCTGTTCCAGCTTCCAGAATCAGCAGCATCAGACCTCTGTCACTAGTCATATATCTACAGCAATCTTCTTCAGAGGTCTCATTCCAGTACAAAACTTTGTTGAAGAAGCAGTACCAAGAGCATCAGCGTAAGTTAATCTTAGTTTTATATTCTTATGTATAAATTATATCAAATTAATCATAATCCTTTTTTCTGTTTTATATACACTGTTTAGTTCAAGAATATCAAGTCAATCTTCCTACAAGAGACAAACATTCATTTGCATTGCTAAATTTGATAGCAGCATTGTAAGTTTACTCAAATTACATATATTTGCATACACTTCTATTAATATTCATCAAATTGATTGTAATTCTGTTTTAGATGTACTAAAAGTAGCAAAGTGAAGTTTCGCAACATCATCTTCGGCAGACATCTTTAAAAAGCATTTTTCATTGATGACTACCCCCACCCCTTTAATTCCACCACTTCCTTTCCAACTAATTCCAAATTCTTTTGATAGGTTTTTCAGATTTTTAAGGTTATTTTCAGCATTCTTTTTATCGTTCTTTTTAGCATTCTATTCAGCTTTTTCTTTACACAATCCTTTTCAGAATTAAAAAAAGTCTAATCGTAGAAATATCGAAACATCTAAACCATACACCTCTATTGATAGTTTCAATGAGATGTGTGAAGCCTCAGACAATTTCATTGAGGCTGACAATATAGAGTTATACTCTAGAAAATCTGGTTACGATCGACTCATTAGTGCGTTTCAGTAACATCACAAGTCTAGACAAAATTATGCAATTTTAATTAAATTTTTTAGAAAATATAGCTTCTCAGTTCCTCAAAGACATAGAATCTTAACTTTATTAGATCATATAAATTACTTGAAATGTCACTATATTTTAGTACACGTTTATTGTCTTGTTGAACGAAAGGGGAAATTCATCGTCTCGCCAATACACCTAACCTCGCAGAAACGGTCCAAACATGTTAATCTTTTACGCGTTGATGATCATTACATTGATGAGGATAATGATAAAGAAGAAAAATAAGATTTCTCAATTTCCAACAAATACCACTATGTTTGGATAAAATCTTTATCGCATCTAATAAATAACCAAGTCTCAACAGATGGGCATGCGTTATTTATTTGCGATCGTTTTCTGCACTATTTTAGAAGTAACAAAAAACTTACTGAGCAGGCAGAGGATTGCCAGAAAATGAATAACATTAAAATCATCTTACCTTAAACCTGGATATAATATTATTCAATTCAAGAATTTTAGTAATAATGAAAAAGTACCATTCTTCATATATGCAGATTGCGAGAGTTTACTAGTTCCAGGGGAGAATTCTTCATCTATGTGGTGTCACACAGAAGTAGTTCAACAACATCAACTTCTCAGCATAGGATTCTATTTAAAGAGTTATAATGACTCTTTAAATGAATACAGGGCATCACCCAGGAATGAAGAAGATCCGGCAAGATGGTTTGCAAAAGAGATGAAAAAGTTGGCGGAAAAAATTGAATCTACATTTATGGTAAATATTTCAATGGATACTCTAAATGCAGATCAAATAGCCGCATTTAAAATAGCTAATATTTGCCATATTTGTACGAAAACAATCAAGCACGGAGATGTAAAAGTTAGAGATCATTGCCATCTAACCTGTATCGAGGTGCAGCGTATCAAGATTGTAATGTCAATTATCAAGATTCTAGAATAGTTCCTGTAGTCTTCCATAATTTAGGTGGTTATGATGCGCATTTTATTATTAAAGCAATCGCGACTGTGTTTAAAAGGTAAAGTTGACGTTCTTCTCATTAATAAGGAAAAATATGTTAGTTTTACAAAACATGTTGAAGCAAGTCTCGTTAAATTTAGATTCATTGATTCATTTAGATTTATGGCATCATCTTTAGACAAATTAGCATCTTATTTGAACGAATACAAAATTGTTAAATCAAACTTTTCAACCTATAGTGATGATAAAGTTCATTTGTTAACCCGAAAAGAGTTTTTCCTTATGAGTATCTCGACTCTAAGGAAAAACTCGAAGAAACTCAGTTACCCCAAAAAAAAACATTTTTATAAAAATTGTATGTGAACAATGCATAAATGCATACGGGTTAGATCCTGCACACTATTACACGACACCGGGTTTTACTTGGGATGCTATGTTAAAATATACAAATGTAAAACTAGAGCTGCTCACTGACATTGATATGATAATTTTTATTGGACGTGGTATAAGAGGGGGAATAAGTCGGTGTACCAATCGTTATGCTAAAGCAAATAATCAATATATGAAAGGGCACAATGTCAATGAGGAGACTTCATACATTGTATATTTAGACGCTAATAATAATCTGTATGGTTAGGCCATGGTACAGTCTCTTCCCTACGGTGATTTTAAGTGGGTTTTAAAATTTGACAATAGCTTTAATTTTAACGTTGCAGATGATGCAACTATAGGTTATATTTTGGAAGTTGATTTAGATTATCCTACAGAACTACATAATATGCATAATGATTTCTTATTTTGTCTTGAACACTAGAAACCACCAGGGTCAAAGCAAGAAAAGCTTCTAACTACTCTCAAACCGAAACGAAAATACATTCTCCATTATCGTGCACTTAAATAGTAGCCAATATGCTTAAATTGGTTCACATCCAGCGCGTTTTACAATTTAAACAGTCAACTTGGCTTAAAGATTATGTCGATTTCAATACTAGGCAACGAACAAAGGCTAATAATGAATTCGAGAAAAACTTGTTTAAATTAATGAACAATGCGGTGTATGGTAAGACAATGGAGAATGTACGTAATCACGTAAACGTAAATCTCGTGACAAAGTGGGAAGGTAGGTACGGGGCAAATGCTTTAATTGCTAAACCTATCTTCCACACGAGAGCCATCTTTAATGAGAATTTGACAGCTGTGGAACTTAGGAAAACTGAGATGTATATGAATAAACTGATTTATATAGGTTTAGTGTTTTAGACATTTGAAAAATTCTGATGTACGATTTCCATTATGATTATATGAGGAAAAAGTATGGAAACAACTGTAAACTAATTTATACTGACACTGACAGCCTTATTTATAATATCAAATGTCAGGATGTCTATTTTGATATGAAAGCAGACATTTTCAAATTTGATACTTTTGATTACCCCATGAATAATGTATATGGCATCCCACAAGCCAACAAAAAAGTGTTAGGACTTATGAAAGTCGAATGCAATGGGAGAATTGTCACTGAATTTGTTGGTTTGCGTAGTAAAATGTACAGTTTACGTGTGGATAATCAAGATTTTTTAAAAACGGCAAAAGGTGTAAAGTCTAATGTAGTTAAGAAACATATAACTTTTTTTTAATGATTACATTTATTCTTTAAAAAATATTAAAATTATATTGATCGATATTTTATTGATGTTATTATACACATTGGTTTTAAAATAAATGAAAAATTTTTTTTATTTACACTAAAACTTTTTCTACTTTTATTTAAGAGAACCTTAATATGGTTTAACAGTTAGGAAATAAAGAAATTCACTAAATAGCTTACATTTTTATATATATTTTATTTAAAAATAACTTCAATATAAATACAATTCATTATTACATTTCACTTTAAAATAACTTCAAAGTCAGTTTAACTTTTCTAATAGTGAACTTTAACTTTTCTAATAGTTAACTTTAACTTTTCAAAAAGTTAACTTCATTTTTTCAAAAAGTTAACTTTAACTTTTCAAAATTTTTAAATTTCTGATTTATTTATTTAACTATTGTGAGAATTATTAAATCTAAGACATTTTACATGTAGACTTTATTATGACGATTTTTGAGAACTTTCTTTACAAGATAAACATCTGAATATTTGACTGTGGAAATTTCTTCTTCATAGAAACCGCCTTAGATGGGTTGATCTTGATAATCCTTCAGCTTGTATGTTACCGGATTCGTTGATTTTACTTGAGTGATGGTGAATATTTCAGTTGTCCAGTTAAGTGTGTATCCTTTCTCAAAAACATTCTTATACTTGCTAACTCGCACTTTATCACCAGCTTTGAATTTTGCTTTCTTAGATAAAATTTTTCTTCGTTTGGATATGCGTTTCAACAGACTCCTTTCACCTTCTCTGCTTACATCATTAGGTTTCATTTCAATAGTGCGATGTTTATTATTATTATATTTTTTCCCAAGAGATGGTAAAATGTCTTCCCATTTATAATTTCCTTGTAAGTTGAACTGTAACCACATCATATTTTTTGATGCGCGGATAAATCTTTGAATAATTGAACCTTTAAATTACTATAAGTTGAATATAGTTTAATTTTATATGATTTAATTAAACTCTCAGATGCAGAATTATAAAATTCTTTCCCTTTATCAGTATGCAATTTTTTAGGAACACGTCCATTCACAATTATAGATTCCATAGCTTCAGAAACATCTTTTCCACTCTTACTTTTTACAGGAATAGCCCATGTATACTTAGCAAATATATCTATAACTGTAACCATATATTTAAAACCTTTATTAACTTTAGAATAATGTATCATTTCAACTAAATCTGCTTGACAAGTTTCATCAATTCCACGCATTTCTACTTTTCGACGTGGATAATTTCTTCTAGCTTGCTTATGTAACTCTGTCACAACTGTTAACTTTTGATCATTCATGTTGAAGGATTTGTAACAAAAAAATGATCTTAATAGAACAATATTCAATTTAAAAATGATCTTGATTTAACAAGTTTACTCTTAATATGTAATTTGAGCTTCCCGTAATTCTTCAATTATTGACATAAATTCATTGTTATGACTTGAATTGACAGTCCGTTGTGATGCGACAAGTAACCGCAGACGATCAACAATCTCCTTTGGATCATCCCCATAGACATAGTCAGGATATGATTGTTTCTTCACCATCATAAATTGTGGTAATTGAGTTTTTCTCTTCAAATAAGAATCTCAAAATTTAAGCAAAAGTTTTGCAATAACATTAGTATATTTGAAAGTCTTATTACTACGAATAGGTACTACGCAGGATTTCTTTATAGTTTACGAAATCATTAGCATTTGTTAACTTCTGATCAGGTTTTTGTCGGAATATGAGTTCCAATAATACATCCGTTTTAGAATATTTTTTCTTCCCAACTAGGTTAATGTAAGAACCTTCAAAATCAATTTGCGTATCACCAATAACATATGTACCGTCGGGAAGTTTACGTAATTCATAAACCGTATCTATATATTGTTTCCTATTTTTGTCCAACATTTGTAGAAATTTTTTTGTTAATTTATCAGAATCTTCTTCCAAAGTATTAACCACATTACTTTCATCTTTAATATCGTACATGCCTTGCTCATGAAAGTCGTCATTAAGTATTTTATTATTTTACTCATTAGTAATAAGATTATGATTCTCTTGATTTGGCAATCTATCAATTATATTTTCTTTTGTTAAATTTTGCATGTCTTCTTCTTCATAAATAGGATCATAAAAGTTACATCATCGTTATAAATAAATTTGTTGAAAGGTGTATGTTTACTAATAGCAGTCTTAAAAGATGATTCAAAGTCTTCTTCTTCTTCTTTCTTTACATGGTTTTGAAAATTTTCAATCTTTGTAGGATTTTTAGTTATATTCACTAATTTTTCCAATGGAGTAACTAAAGGTTGAAAGGTTTCTTTCAACATATTTTCAGCTGACTCTTTGCCACTTTTAAGAATACGATGTTTTCGACGTATAGCATCACTTGCTGCAGCTATTTGATATAGCGTCTCTCGCTCCTTTCGAAACATGTTTATTTATGAAAGTCTCAAACTGAACTAATGTAATTCTCTTGAAATACTTAATATTTATAACTGAATAAGGCAATCAAATCTATTCCTATATCTTCCATCATTCATATTTTTAACTTTATCAATAACTACAAATCCATACCTGTCAGAGTTCCAACATACTGAACATAAATATCGAAACTGTGTAAAAGTCATATCTGTATTTACATGATCATTATAAACATGCTTGAGGTTCCTTTCATCTTGTTTGAAAAGCACAAGCAAATTAATATTATCTCTAACCAGATGTTTGTGGAATATGAGCATATGTTTGAAATAGAAAAAAACTATCGACGTTAACATGTCGTCCCATACAAAAAACGCCTTAACATTGTCCTGCTTCGCAAAAGCGATATCATAAAAAATGAAAATAGAATTTGTTTTTGCATCTTTAGGTGTAATGTTCATGTTCACTGAATGGGAAGAACTCGATGCCATCTATTTTACTAACTACTTGTTCCAAATATTTCGGTTGCTGTAACTACCATTCGAGTGTCACATTCCTGGTTATCAATATTGTGGACCTGGATCAAAGTTGGCAAAACGTCTTGCACGAGGTGATCCTGGTATAAATCTCTTGAATACGGCTTGTAAGAAACAGGATATAACCTAATCAAAAGATAAAGACGTGGCTGCAAGAAATACTGCAGACAAAATACTAGCTGAAAAGGCGTGGGAACGAGTAATTTCCAAGGACACTAAAATTAGTGAAAAAGCAGGTGCATTAGCTGTAACTAATATAATGAAAGCTAAATCTAAATTTGGGATGGGTTTAAAAATTCATAATAATATTAAGAAAAATATTGTGAAGAAGAAGAAAAAGTCGAAGAAGAATATGATTTCCGAGAAAAATAAACGCATGACATTAGGGAAGATTATTCACGCTGCTAAAAATAATATGAAGAATAATCATAACGCAACGGATACTATTCAAACAGCAATGATTGGTGCACAAAATGCAGTTAAAAATCTTGGTAGTAAATGTAAAATTTCATAACCTCGAATTCTTCCTGTTCCCTAAAAAATTAATGGAATTTTACCACTAATACCAATTTTTGCCGGACTTAGTGCTTTAGGAGCACTTAGTGGTGGATTCAGTGGTATTGTAAAAGCAGTAAATGATGCTAATGCTGCTAAAAAACAACTTTCAGAAGCTCATCGACATAATGAAACATTGTTATAGGAAAGGGTATATATTTGAAACCCTATCGTAAGAGACTTGGTTTGTATATTAAACCACATCAAGGAAATGAATTGAAATATACAAAGAGCGTTAAAAAAACTAATATTGAAGCTACCTCACCACGCACTAACCGACTATGATTTACTTAAATATGCTAAACTTATGAAAATACCTCAATTTCGTATAGTTTTCATGAAAATGAAATACCTATTACACGACCTTATAAATGTGAATCATCAATAATTAATCTTAATGATAAAGAAGGTCTTGGATCTTATTGTTTATCTAGGTGTTGGTAGCTATATAATCATGAGAGATATCAACATTTTGATACATTTATATGTGGTCATTTATGTCTTAAATTCTTATGTAAGCAACTTAATATTATGAACAGTTTTAACCTATATAAGAGTATGTAAACCATTATAACCTTCAGTATAAAAGTAGATGTCCAACATGAATGACTCTTTTACTTTAACGTTAACGGGAAAGTCTTCAGTTCTGGAGGCTTCATACTTCCCACCTATTAAATTTTCACCTAATAAAAATTATACACTTGGGCTTGTTGATTTATTTACATATAACTCAATTCCTAACATTGATGAAAGTTCGAACAAATTTTACATACATGATTTTGAGATTACTATTCCTACAGGTAGTTATGAAATTAAAGATATAGAAGCATATTTGAGACATCAAATACGAGATGAAGATTATTTAGCAATAGAGTCCAACAATAGTACATTAGGATGCAATATTAAATTAAATCTTTCAATTGATTTTACTCCTGAAGATTCTTTTGGTAGTTTATTGGGATTCACTACTCGCAAACTAATGCCGAATTTAAAACATTTTCCGATTTACCTGTAAAAATATTGAAAGTGAATGCTCTACGTATTGAATCATCAGTGATGATGAATCCATAGCTAATTATGAGATTCACAGCCATCAACCATATGCATCCTCATCGTTTAACAATAGTGATGAAATTCGCATTATTGTACAAAATCAAGATTTATCTACTTTACCAAGCAATAGTGCATTACATATTTTTGGAAGGTTGACTAATGCTGATGGAACTGCTACCACACAAAATATTCATTTCACCAACAATGCTGTAGCCTATTTGTTTGATAAAATTCGTTAGGAATTGAATGGTATTGAGATTGACCGTTGCAAGTATGTTGGTCATACAACTACCATGAAAAGCTTTGTTTCTTTAACACTACTTCACCTTAATCCCCCTGAAAATGCTGGAGTTTTGAATCTGGAATTGAATTCAAGAATGTCATTACAAGATGGATATTTTGATGTATCAATACCACTTGGTATGATTTTTGGTTTTGCTGAAGATTATAAAAAAAGTGTTATGAATGCTAAACATGAACTGATTTTAATAAGAGTACGTAGTGATATAAATTCTATTATTCAAATGGGTGAAGGTGCAGATGAACAGTTCAAAATACAAATTAATAAAGTGGAATAGTTAGTGCCATGTTTTACCATCTGATAATAATAAAATCAAATTATTGAAATTTATCGATAAAGATTCACTAATTTCTATGAGTTTTCGATAGTGGGAAATGTTTGAATATCCTTTAATTCCGTCAAATACAAGAGTCATATGGCAAATAAAATCGTCAACACAATTAGAGAAACCTCGATATGTAATTGTTGGATTCAAAGCAGAAAGAAAAGATAAACGTAAAAAATCTGCCTCTTATTTCGATTACTGTGACATTACAAATGTAAAATTCTTTTTAAATTCACAATCATATCCTTATGGAAATTTGAATCTAAATTTTAATCAAAATCAATATTCTATACTTTATGATATGTATGCGAATTTTCAATCTTCTTACGATGGAAGAGATTCTGAACCCAAATTGGAGCTTGAAACTTTTAAATCATTGTCTCCTCTAATTGTTATTCATTGTTCAAAACAAAATGAGTTTCTCAAGCAAACTTTAGTTAATGTACGTTTGGAATTTGAAGCTAGAAATAATATACCTGATGAAACAACTGCTTATTGTCTCATCATACATGATCGCATTGTACAGTATAAACCACTCAGCGGTATAGTTAAGAAGATGTTAAGCAGTGGTGGGGGTAAAGTGAAAGTAGTGGGGGGTTGAACTAAGAGGTATATAACTCACGTTCTTGAGATAGAAATTTATTTCTATTCCAGGATGGAGTTCATCGTAGACGTTCAAGGCTTCAAGAAACCCTGCAACGATTTCATTTTCAAAGAGTTGGCTATACTTCCTCTTGAAGCTGATGCTCAACCTCGAGTTTACCTCCATGTGCTTAGAATTCACTACCTGAACGTTATAAAAGTGAAAATCTCTGACTAACAAACAATTATCATGGAATCCATTGGATGTCTGGAGATGTATCTTAAGATGACCTGCTTACCATTATACAAGAAACATTACTATCTACACGAAAGGTGTTGAAAAAAAGCTGTGATTAGAAAAATATTTGTTAAATGTGCAAAATTTAGAAGATATAGTCTTTCCAGCGATTAAAAATATCAAAACTGAATTATTGTTAACTACATGTTCGCATCATATTACACAAACTAACCATTGTGCTCCAAACATTGTTATGAATCTAGTTCTACTACAATCCAACCTCCGAATTTTGTTTGCACCTTCTTTATTTTAGTTACAGTATATAAACTATTTGGAGTCAACTCAGCAAGCGGTTTTGTTGGCAGGAAACTTTCCATGTGACCAATAGCGTTGAGTTTTTGTAAATCCATGATTTCTTTTTATATCTGTAATCAGAAGTAAAAAGAAAATTTTAGTATAAAAATCAAAATGAAGCTGGGATGGAAGTGGGTTAAAAAAAGGATTTAAAGTAGAATAAATACCTTATAGAAGATGGAGTAGTGATGCTAATGCTGTGGCTGCTGTTGATGTTGTTGCTTCAGTATATCTGTAACAGTTATGTTATCTCTGGGCTTGAGTTCCGCATTATATCCCATCAACCTTACTCTTCTTTTTCTCCCACTTCTTTTCAATCTCACTTTTTTAAAAAAAACTGCGCACGCAACTCCCCATATACTCTGTATATATATATATTAAGATATTTCTAAAAGTTACAGAAATATGGAGAGGGGTAAAGCCATTTTTTATTAATAAGTGTTTATGCCGACGCCAATGCATAGTATTTACACAAAGAAAAGAAGATTTAAATACGCTGATGACGTTACAATTGTTATAAGAAAAAGAAAGTTTACATACGTCGATGACGTCTCAAAATATTGTTAAACAAATAACTTTTAGAATTGACACTCACAGACACATAGTCTTACAAAAGAAAAGTATAGAGTCAGTGTCCACAAATATTAAGTAACTAGCAACTTTGTCGTCCGCAAGCGGCCGACTACGTTGCTAGTGTGTATTAACCATATTTTTTATTCATTTTTTTTTTCAAAAAAATTTAATATTAGAAATGTAAAAAAAAATTTCTTTATATAGGATCTACTACCCAAGTAACACGAAATATTGCTTGAATGTCAAGCTGATATCAACCGGGAATATTTTTGTGACATTACGGGAACATTCCTCGGTGATTTATCTATGTGACGGTCTTTCACACAAAAAATGTAACGCATTACAAAACTTACATTCGACATTTATTAAACCTAAATAATTCTGTGGAACTTTACTTTCATTGAAATCTTTAAAAGACATTATTGCAACTCCTGCAGTTTATTTATTCCAATTATCGTTTTTACATGCCAAATTCTTTTCTTGACGCACTTTCTTTTCATCTTCCGTTTCCGTAGAAAATTTTTTCTTCTTACATGACAAATTATTTTCATGACGCACTTTCTTTTCATCTTGAGTTTCCATTGATATTTTGCTTTTCCTACATGCTACATTTTTATCCTTGCGTATTTTCTTTTCATCTTCAGTTTTTATAGATAATTTCTTTTTTTTTGCATGTCAAATTTTTTTGCGCTCTTTCTTTTTTATTTCTGTTTTATTACCATTACGTTTTCTCATTCTCCTGTCTTATTATTTTCTGCTCATATGTAACTTCGCGCCTTGCCTTTCTTTTTCTTTCCTTCTCATTAATTGCTCGAATTATCTTTTTATCATTTTCTTTACTCAGAAAATTCTTCATTTTTAAATATTCATGTGGTGAAATTTTGTTCACATTATTATCAGTTGTACGAATTATTTTTTTTTCACTAGTGTCATTTAGAGAATGTTTAATTTTTAAATATTGTGTTAATAGAACTCTGTTAATATTATTACTGTGCAAAGTATTAAAAACAGAACAAGAGTTTAAAATATAATTTTTATGTTCCTAAGATCAATTTATGAAAAGACGGTTCTAATCATTCTCTATTATCGAATTCCTATTGTGAGACGTTCTTACTGCCGGAAAATGATTTAAGCGATTATTTTCAAACATTGACTTAAAATGGTTTCAAATTTTGTTATTATCAGTTTCATAATTTACACGGTTTGGCGTTACGTGATATAATATAGATGTTGCAAATGCTATTGCATATACTTCACACTAAACACTACAAAAGGTTGTTGATTAACAGCTTCAAAAACTACTGTTGGTTTAAAAGGGAACAATCTAATTAAACATTTTATTTGATGCACATTTAAACACCCCTTATTAAGGCTATCAAAAATATAAAGCCTTACTCTATCGTAATAGACACAAATTCAGTGACAATAATTGTTAATACCGCTAAAAAGTATTTGAATATTTTTATCACCTTCTCTAATTGGGACAATAAAATCAAGCATTTGTACATACAAAGTACTTTGCATATTGAAAAAAGAATTGGAATCTTTTCTTAATAAATCTTCAAATTTGAACATATGCATGTAATTTAACAATTTCTTTCTATTGTCAATAATTTTTAAATCTTTATCACTTAAAATAACATACTCTTTTATGTTGTGCATAGTATACTTCGTTTAATTTTATTTTTGATTTATGAAAATCTAAATATCTTTAACCCTTTCGCTCACTCTCTCTAACATAAACAATTTTGTCTTTAATTTAATACAACCAATTTTACCTTTTATTAAAAATAAGCAATTTTTCCTTTAATTCAATACAATTAATTTTACCTTTTACTAAATATAACCAATTTTTCCTTTAATCCAATATAACCAATTTTGCATTTTATCCAATAAAACTACCAAATATCCAAAAGAATGAGAGAACTATGAGTAACTATGAATCAGTAACTACTGATCAGCCAATAAGTGCAAAAAGGACACTCTTATATGAGTAATCAGTAGTTCATTACAAATAACATATGAGGCATTCTATTTCAACTCGTTCCACCTTCAAAAGACGATCGCTAGCAGAGCGTTTTTCAAGAGATTTTTATTATATAAAAAAGAAAATAATCTTATAATGTTATACACCATTTCGAAAGAGAATTTAATGATCTTTCGATTGGTCTTAACATTTTTTTAATTTTCTCACAATTTCATACAGAAATCTTGATTTGAAATATAAAACTCATGATATCTCAAAACACCCCCCCTTCAATTTTATTTTAATATATATGAAAATAAAGCTTAGTTTTTCTAGTTTCAAACTCCGTTTGGTTTATCATGGACATTTGTGAGGATTTTTGGATAACAGTGATTCAAAATATGTGTTTTTGAAAACTTTGACGCGAAATATGAAGTTGAATCCTAACCCGCATTCAACCTACGTCACACACGAATTTCATTGTTTTGAAAAAAATCACAAAATCGAAATAAATATTTATTTATTTATACAATAATTATCTTTAAATAAATAATTTGAATAAATTTGTTCTAAATATTTTAAATTTAATCTTCTAATAGCTATTTATTTAGTATTTTTTCAAGAACTATAATTCTTCTGTGTTTAATTTTTGCTGAAATAAAAAATGTTTCGTTTAACCTACAAAAAATGTCTTTTTTTTCATAAAATAAAAGTATTTATTTAAAATTTTCCTCCAATAATAATTGCATTTAATATTAAAAAATTAATTTGGTGAGTAATTTTAAATTTAAACTTAAAAATCACTTAAAAGCATTTTATTAAAATAAATACGATATTATTAATCTCCTTACAGAAAATTTTTATTACACCCAAACGCTTAAATGCTGTCCTTCCGGTTTGGCAACGTTTTGAAAAGTCGTGACAGATCTATCGAAATCTTCATAGTTCGTGACGTATGAATAATCAACAAAAATAGATTTCCAAGTGACAGTTAACCTGTAAGATGGATAAGTAAATATTTTCAAGATATTTTTAAGAAATAATAGTGTCAATAATAATTATTTTTATTAATATTATTATAAATATTATTGTGTTTAAATTTGATTTATATAATGACTATAACTGTATGAAACTTGTAATGTGAAAAATGTACGGAATTTGGAACTCGATATTTTTTAGAAACAACAAGTTTGACTTTAAAACTTGTTATTAATTGTGTCAATAATTTCTTATAATTTTAGATAATTTGTCCTGTTATTCTGGGTTTTATTATCGAATAATATTGTTTAACCAAATTTTTTAATTAAAAACGTGTTATTTTATCAAATTTTATTCCAAAAGTGACATTTGACTATATCTTTATTAACAAATATTTCTTTTATCTAAAAATGTTTGTTAAATTGTATTAAAATAACAATTTTTTTAAGATTCTTTATTTTCTATAAATCCTGGATAAGTAATCATTTTATTTACAAAAATCTTTATTAAATACAATTTTTATTTAATAGTTATATTATTTGTGGACCTCCACATGAAAAGGTCCCATTTGAAGGTTATAGTTTTCGAGGTAATTGGAATTACTCAATTTATGTAAAGAAATATAGTGATTTTTAAAATATTTGCTTTATTAATCTGCAATATTTTAAATGTATCATCATACTGTTTTCATTAAATTATTGTAAATTAAAGTGTTTATTCTCATTTTTGTTTGTTTTTTTTCTTAAATGTCTATTTTGTCAGTTTATATTGCAAAATTAATTATTACAGATTTTCACGAACGTTGGAAAATGTGGAACCTACTGATTAATCAATCTAAAAGTGCGTTTTTAACTTATTTAATAACCCATAATATGTTAAAGTTTCTAGAAGAAACAGAATTATTGACACATAAACTTTGATTTTCTTTTTGTTAAAATAAAATTTTCGATATTTCTTAACAATATGCACAATAGAAACATTGAAAGGTTTCTAAATGAGACTAGTTTCCCTCATCTAAATAAAAATAGCATTTTTAGAAATGGAAAAGGTTTTTTTTGTATCTCTTGTATTTTCAAAATGAAGGGAGGGAAAAAGTTAAAACTAAAAAATTTTCAAGTTAGGCAAGGAATTTGCCCTTATAAATTAGTCCAATAGTGCCAAAATGGGATCTTTTTATGAGGACGTTGACATTTATTTATTAAAAGTATTTGGTTTTTTTTTAGAAAACCTGAGAATCCAAGTGTTTGAAATTGCCATAATTAATGTTTAAAAGTTTCCAAAAAAATGTGGAAAAGCCAGTTGTTTTTTAAAATTTTTAATGATTCAAAAAAAGTCAAATTCCTTAAATTTTCTACTATTTGTGACATAAAGAAATCTTTAATAAAATTAATTTGTTTCCAAATCTATCAAATAATTTATGAGATCCCAAAATAAGATTAAAAATTATGCTGGAAATTTTTGAAATTTGACATTGAAAAAATTAAAAATGCTTGGAATCTTAAAGAGTTTTTTAATTGACAATGTTGCTAATTTATAATTAAAATTTTATAGAATTTGAAATCGATTGGGGATGTTGATAGCAAACAACATTTAGAAAAATCACAATATTTATTGAGAGTTCCTTCCATCTTTTCTCGAGATATGGTTCCTATCATTGACTCTTATGCTCAGAAAGTCAAGAAAGTCGATTCAGATGAAAATCATGCCCGGCCGAATAATGTAGGAAAATAATAATAATATAATAATAATAATATAATGTTTACAAGCGATTGCAAGGTTACAAATTTTAAATATATAAATTTTCAAAATTTGTATAATAATTTTATTTTCATTAACATTATTAGGTACTATTTTTATAAAAAGTCACTCTTCTATGTCTATTTTTTCTACTACTTTTATTGAGCGAATTTTTCATTATACTGAATTTTTTCAGATAAATTTTCTTCCAGGAATTTGTTATTTTATGAATATTTTATATACGGAAATTTTTCTGAACATTCACTTAAAATTTTTCTTGACATTATTTTCGAGTCACTGAATTCTTATTCACCAACTTTTTAATTAACTATATTTTTATTTACAAAAAAGTCAATGGAAAATTTTTCAAGTAAGAATTGTAGAACCGCCCATTTTTTATGCATTCAAAACCTCTTGAAGAAGAAGTTAATTTATCAATTTGAATAATGTCTAAAGTTGTTAACGATTTTTATTATTCTTAGTCTCATTTTCAGTTATTTCTTTATTTCCTATAGAATGAAAAGTTTAGAATCAGTTTTTGAACAGAAAATTGATTTTTAAAATTCGGAAAAATTTTTTAATTAAATTTCCTTGAAAAATCTAAATAATGCCACCTTTGATATATTTTACATGACGGTTTTTTGAAAGAAATAAATGAATTATAAATTAATGAATATTTTTGGTACAACTTTGACAGACTGCACTTTTTGCGAAAAAATTAGACGTTAACGCTTGCAAGTAAAAAAAAAACTTGCAAGTTACTGCAAGTTTTTTGAAGTTTGACTTTTAGAAAACTATAAAAGTTCTTGGAACTTTTAATTCATACTTATGCAGAAATGGAACTTCAATTTGACGAGGTTCTTCATTTGTTAATCTTTCAAAATTTTATAATTTCTGTAGAATTTGTATCCATTCGGAGATATTGACGGCAAATAGTGTTCAGCACAATGGCAGCATCCATTGGAAATTACTTCAACCTCTTCCCAAAATGTGGATTATTTCGCTGACTCCTGTAATCAAAAAGCTAAAACAGTCTACTCGATGGAAATTCCGCAATCCTGTATGGATTTCCTCTCAAGGATTTCTTCAACTTTTATTTCAAACAACTGTCTTTCATGTGAGTTATTTATACTTTAAAGTTTTATATCATACTATTCGATCGTTTGTGTTTATTATGATACAATATATACTCTGTTCATAAAATAGAATAAACAACTTTTCCTTCGAACTGAACTGTTTGGAAAATTGTTTTAATAAATAAACAAATAATTTAGTCATGTTTTATGATAGGAATTCTAAAATAATAATATGAAGTTTTTAGTACAAATGTTCAAAAACTAAAAATTTCACTCTTCTTTGAAGTAAATATAAATAAAAATGCATTTGTTTAATTACTAGATGATCGATAACATGTGGAATTTGTCGACCTGCCTTCTACCTAAGAAGAGAGAGTCCTGATGCTGGCTACCATTTATAGATTTCAAGAATTTATATACTAGACTAAGTGCTTTTAATGTCTTTATTACCATTGTTTTTATTATTCACATTCTTTTATCAAAAACTTCTTAGATTTCAAAGTTGTAAAAGTTATGCCCTTTAAATACTTTGTAAATTTCTTGCGCTATGAGGTATATTTAATACTTTTATAACTATAAATCCTAGCAAATGTCTCAGATGAAAAAATTAGCCAAATTAATTATGATTACAGAGTGGTTATTTTAATAATATTTTGTGCAATAAAATTTGATTTCCCAAATGATTAAATTCAAACAATAGAAAGAAAATCTTGTGATAATGTATGATGCTTCACGAGAGAAGGGACCATATGACATAAGAGTGGAGCGACACATATGTAGTTATCCGTCCATCGAATCACATTATTGCAAACAATAATGCTGTTTATATTATATAAACTAATTTGTAGGGTTTATAATCATGAGTTTATACTGAGCAGAGGATTATATTGTGTACTGACACAATGACGCTATTTTTTTCATGAGTGAAAAAAATGTAAAATCATAATAAATAGGATTAAAAAAAAATTTTTTCAGAACGCTGATAAAATTATGAAAAGAATCGAAGAATTTGCATTTAGGTTTCCTTTAGATGAAGAAGAAAATGTCTATTTTGTATGATTTTCGTAATTTTTTAATTTTTCGGAAAATAATTGACGTTTCTTGAAATTCTTGGAGTCATTTTTATATGTATTTGATGCAGAATTTAAATTACCTACTGGTATTTTGATATATATTTTTTCAAGAAATATTTTTCAGCCATGAAAGTAGGTTCAAAAAATCTGAAAACAATATCATGAATATTAAAGTGTTGATAATGGTTTCATAAAATATGCACAATTAATAGATTCACTAAAATTTAAGAAAGCTTCTTGATTATTAATTTATTTAATTTTTAAAAATTTTTTTTTATTTTTTTATTTATTTTTTGATTTTTTTTTTATCCTACTTTCACGGCCTGAAATTTTTTTTGGAAAATATGTATCAAAATACCAGTCCGTAATTTGAATTCTACATTAAATAGAACTTGAATGGGGAAATGGAACGGTTAAAAATAAAGTCTAATGTTTTCGAAGCTCTTGCCCTAAAATTGAAAATTTGTGGAAATAAAGTTATTCTGAAGGAAAGCAAATACCCAATTCCTTTACTTTTAAACTTATAAGCTTGATAAATTGCAAAGTCTTACAGAACATCATACAGATTCAGATTCACTTGACTTGAAAACGTCGATGCTTTATGCCAAGCTTTATACCACATTATCCAAGCCCTGAAAAAATCATCCGTTTAAACCACAATTTTGTATACATGATTGTACATTATTACCGGAAGACTTAGATTAGTTTAAAATGTAATGCAATGGTTAAAAATCAGGTATGTTAAAAAGATCTTAAAAATCTATCACATCACAAGAAATTTACATTATGAAATTTCAAGAGCACAATTTAAGGTAGACTATTTTGTAAAACGTTAACTTCTTGTTGAAAAAGTCAGGATAAAATGTTCAAAAAAATATTCTTGTAAAATTATAATTTGTTTTATTATAAGAAATTCAACCGATTAAATTTTTTCAAAAATCCCCCCCACAATTTTTATATATTAATATGATAAATATATCCAGGAATTTTTACCCAACTTCGTTAATATCTCTTCGAGTTATGGTGTTCACAAATAACGGGATAAACACACTCACACACATACATACATCAGGACAATTGATCAGGGTTTCATATGATATAATCCTATATTGCAGAAAATTTGTTCATACCATTCTCAAAAATTTTATAAATGGAAGGACTACAAAGCTTCCTCTGGGAGGGAGCAAAAATTTTGAAAATTTGTTTTTTTATTAAAAGAAAAGATAATTTTTCAAAAACGAGTTAAATATATGATGACAAATAGGCGCTTTATCACATCTCGCCTTACGTTTTAAAAACTGGTTAATTTTAAAGAATAAATCTATTTTTCTATAAGAATAAGAATTCATTTATGGTTGCGCTGAAAATTCACTGTCATTAATTTTTTTAAGAACAAAATTTTCTAGGCAAGCAAAATATTTAATAAATAAATTTTTGTAAAATGACAAATTATTCATTAAGAATCAAAATATTTAATATAAAAATGAAAATAAAAAAAGTAAGTATTTTCATTAAAAATGGAAACCTTTACATCAATAGATTTGAAAATTGTTATTTATTCTTCGAAAGCAAAATGGAACTATAAGAATAATAGGGTATCTTTTGTATTTTCCATCAAATTTTCATTGTTTAGTGACTCTTCTAACATTATTTATTTTTCTTTTTATTCTGTTTTTGAATAAAAGTTCTTAAACTTATTTTCTCAATCAGTTTCAAATATACATTCACATATTCAAGTGACTTGAGTGTATGGTGATAAAAAAACAAATGAAAAATGTTAAACTCATAAACAATTTTATAATTTGGCCATTGAACGATTTTTTTAACGAAGCGTTTAAGAAAACTTATCAGTGAGTATTATTATCTTTTTTATAAAAAATGGTTATTATTATTTCTTATACAAATATTCTCATTTCATTCTTTACAATCTCGAGAAAAACTAAGATTTTAAAAGCTCAATATTTTTAAATTAAATTTCTAACCCCAAAAATATAAAACAATTCATGACAATGACGTACAAATAATATTTAAATTAATAAAATATTTTTCAATTAACCAATGTTAAATGAATAATTTTTTTTAAGTAACTATAAAAAATTTTCAATGGTCATCACTCAATGCATATGTTGAATAAACTTGTAGAAGATTTAAAGTTAACTTCTGTGTTTATTTTTGGAATGGCAGAAAAATTCAACTGAAATTTTTTTATTACAGCGAATAAATAACGTTTTATTTTTTTATTCTCCAGAAGCAGGGCATTTTAAATACGAGAATTTTTTCATTAATATTGAGAAAAATATAATTTTTTCTATAAACTCAATTTTATCGGTTAATTGTCCTAATGGTTAAGATAAACATATTAAAAGAAAAAATAGTTCACCATTTTCAAATTTTTCTTTTCGAAAAATCAATTTTTTGTGATACACTATTGACTTCTTTTAATTTCGGGAGTTAAAAACAAAAAAAATTGAGAAATACTCAACTTCTTTGAAAAATCGATCCTCATGATTACAACGATGATTTTTCTTCAAACATAAGATGAAAATAGGAAAACAATAAGGCGCTTGACCAATTTCCGTTCTTTATTATTTTTTTGAACCATAATTCGTTTGTCCAAAGAGGAATTGTTCCATCATCGTTGATCCAAAAATATGAATAAAGTATAGTGCCTTTGCACATGTCTCAAGTTTTTCCCTAAAATCTGAATTATTTATAAATTGGAATAGTTGATTCTTAAGTTTAAAAAACGTTAATTATGCAAAAGTTATTTAAATATTTGATTACAATTAAGCGCTTGACCATCTTATACCTTATTTTATCAAATCGTTGATTCTTTCGAAAATTAGATTTTTTACAGAATTTAGATAAAGTCTTTTTAGGTTTGAGCGGAAAAATCAGAAAACTGAAGCACTTGTTTATTGTTTCACATATTTTTATAAAAACAGAATTTTTTTATCTGTAAAAATATTTAAGTAATAAATAAAATACTTTTTTGAAAACTGTAAAAATAGTTATTAATAAAGAAAACATTGAAAAAATTGCTTTCTTTAGCAATTATTAGCGGTCATATCAAATTTTAATTTTTTAATTATTCTTCAAATAATGTTTATTTTTTCATTCTTTTTTAAATATATTTTTCGGAATGGTCGATTTTAAAATTATTTTTTGACATTCAAGTGACTTGTATGTTGTTAAAAAACAAATGAAAAGTGATAATCTCTAATGTAAAGGGACATTTAGTAAATTTGACATTGAAAAATTTTCTTGATCGAAGGGTTTAAAAAACTTCTGTGTGAATATTTCAGAAACATACATTTTTTATTAACAATAATTCAAATTACCTTATTCCATTTTTACGATTCAGAGAAAAAATAAGTTTTAAAAAATACTTTTATTTCAACTTTAAATTCATAACCCTAAAAATTAAATAATTTTTTCATCTTAATGATGCACAAACATTAGATTAAACAAATATATATTTCGATGACTCCTAAATGAAAACGCACCATTCGCGAGGGCGTTTATTTACCAAAACAAATAGAAAACACTACTATTCGCTAAAACGGATAGAAAGCGTGTAACTGATAGAATGTATTTTTTCGGTACAAAGTATTGAAGATTAAATTAACGTATATAATTAAAATATTACTAATTTGAAGTGATAAAAATATATTTACAGTTTATATGATGTCTATGAAACAGAATATAACCCTTACGATATAAAAAATTTTAATATTTGATTTTTAATTTTAAACAATGATAATTATTTGAAACTTATCTGAATATTTGATAACTTTCAAGCGCTTGACCATTTTTCGCCTTGATTTAGCAAATCGTTGATTTTTTCGAAAAATCGATTTCTTTACTAAACCGGGAATTTTTTTAGGTTTCAGCTGAAAAATCATAAAACTAAAGCACTTGTTTATTATTTCACTTTTTTATAGAAATCAAATTTTTTTGTCTAAAAAAATATTTAATAAAATTTTTTTTGAAATACGTCGAAATGTTCATTAAAAAAAATTACTATAAAAATGAAAATAAAAAAAATTTATCTTCAGAAATGAAAACGTAAAAATCAATGCATTCAGTATTTTTAGAAATTTGAAATTTTTTTGTATTTAGAAACCATGTTTCTGTCCTTTTTTTTAAATTATTCATTTGTCGAAAAAGTTATTTCCCTGAATCGTTGATTCATAGTTATAAAAAATAGTATATTTGTGCATTTTTCAAATATTTCCCTAAAATTTAAATTATTTAAAAAATTTGCATAATTGATTTTTAATTTTAAACAATGATAATTATTCAAAATTTATCTGATTAATTCATTACATTTACAATTATGCGCTAGACTATCTTTCACCGTATTTTAACAAATTGTTGATTTTTTCGAAAAATGGATTTTTTAATTAGTCCGGGAACTTTTTTTGCTTGAGCTAAAAAATCAGATAATTAAAGGGCTTGATTATTGTTTGACTATCTTTCTAGAAATGAAATTTTTATCTCTAAAAAATATTTCACGAATACAATTCTTTTTTGAAAAATGCCAAAATATTCATTAAAAAACAAAACATTTAATACAAAAATGAAAATGCAAAAAAAATTATTTTCTTTAGAAGTGAAAATGGTCACAATAATAAATTAAATAATTATTATGTTATTACCAAATCACAATTTACTGGGCATAAAAAATGTTTTTTTTTAATCGTCTTTTAGATTTTGATTAACTATTCTTCTAAATTTACTTACTTTTTAATTAATTTAATTGTATTTCTTTTAATAAAATTGTCAAAATGTTATGTTAATAAGCTTGAGGTGTGCTTGTACACATTCAAGTGACTTCAAATTAATGGTAATAATAAAAAACAAATGATAAATTTGTAGTCATAAATATTGTTAATTGGTATTTTGTTAAGGGCATAGCGGATTAAGCATGAAAAAGTTGCCCTCACATGTTTTCTAAAAACCAAAAGAAAAAAAATTTTTTAAATATTCAAAAAAAATTTTTGATTTTGTTTAAAGTTACACCTTTAATTTTTTTAAAATACCTTATAGTGTATATACTTCTTGAGACGTAATTAAGACATTTTTAAAAATAAAAAATTTTTGTAAACAATGTTTTGAAGAAATATTTAATATATTAAAAAAATTTTTTTTTGAAAAATTTTTTTTTTAGATTTTAGAATTGTTTTAAGCGTACTGTTAACATATCCAAAGTTTATTAAAATGGGTTCCGTACTTTACGACAAAAATGGAGTTTTTGAATTTTAAAAAGTTAAAAAATCATATTTCTCAAAATGTATATTTTCAAAAAATCTGGGGAAACTATGTTTTAATGGTACACTATGAGATATTTTTTGAAAAAAAATTGAAGATGTAACTTTACAAATCGCAAAAAATTTGTTTTTATATTTCAAAAATTTTTATTTTTATAAGTATTGTTCACACATCTAAAGCTCATTAAAATTGCTTCAGTAGTTTTCGAGAGAAACGGATGTTTTTATTTTTCTTTCCCCCTCCATAACTCCTACAGAAAAGCGAATTGAAGGTTTTAAACTTGCAGGATTTTTTATTAATTTGAGCTGAATACATGCGGGGCAACTTTTACCTTCTTATCCCCCTGTGCTTTTTGCGATTTACAAATTTTTTGATCAAAGCATTGAAGAAAACTGAATAGTTTGGAATATTTAATAAATAAAAATGATACATTTGTCCACTTTGGACTTTTTATAAATAATCGATTTTTTGTTCAGTCATTGACGTTTTATCAAACGGTGATTTTCTTTTGAGTTTAAAATACATGATGATAATGCATTTTTGTTTTTTGACTTTTTTCTGGAGAATCAGGAATAAAAATTTTACCATCTAAAAATTTGTATATTATATTAGGTTTATACATAATATTTTGATTTATAGGGTATATAAACATGAGTTTGTACTGTCCGGAGGATCACATTGACGATAGTCATGTTGAAAGGATTGTGAAGTTGACTAGCTTCAATGATCCCAACATCATCAATAATTATCTCATGGAAAATTCTGATGAAATTAACGACGATTACAGTGTGGTAGCTTTGGTTATGTTTTATCTCATTAAATTCGATTTTCCAATAACTAATGTACAAACGTTGCTGGGAACGTTTTGTGGAGATGTGGGAAACTGCGTCAATGGATATACATCGTTACAAACTATGGTTCTATGCAATAAGTCGATCGAATATGTCAAGGCGGCAGTTGCAGCAGGTATATTTGTTGGGGGTTTTTCGGAAAATTCAAATGACAGAGTCATAAAGATCCTATGTGACCAGTTAATGGAAATGGACAATTATTCAACGATAAATTTCACAAACTGTCTTGATATTATACAATTTCTATTAAGAATTGATTTTAACTTAAGCGTGAAAGAAATAGCTCATTTAGCATTTATACATTTCAATCTTCCAGAAATAATATGTGCTCATGACCTAAGTGGGGAAATAGAACGGTTAAAAATCAAGTCTAAGGTTTTCAAAGCTCTTACCCTTAGATTAAAAATTTATGGAAACGAAATTATTCTAGAAGGAAATAAATACACAATTCGGTTACTTTTAAAATTAAAACCTCGAGAAGTGGCAAAAGTCCTGCAAAACACCTCATTTTCAGATTCCCTTGACTCGAAACTGTCAAGACTTCAAATTTTCGATTTTTTATTGACCGCACACTTTGTGGAAGCAAATAGGCTGGCTCTTAAAATAAATAAATTTATCCACCTTCTAAAAGACATAACCCGCTTGAACCACGATTGTGTACAAATGATAGCAGAGTATCTATCAGAGGACGATTTAGAGAAGTTCATCATAGCCACAGAAGGTAAATTATAAAATTTTATAAAAATATATAAAAAAAATTGGAAACAAGCTTAAAAGGATGTCCAACTCAAAAACTGAAAGAAATCGGAATTTTCAAACAAATTTTAATTGGAAAAATTTTAATTACAAAAAGAACAAACTATTCTGCCGTCCGGGTTTAAAAAGTCGCTATCTACATTTGAAGTCAAACGTTGAAGTCAAACATTCAATCAAACGCGTTTAATATTCAGAATATATACTCTGTTCATAAAATAGAGTAAACAACTTTTCCTTCGAACTGAACAGTTTGGAAAATTTAAGCAACATATTTTAGGCACACTTAGTGATGCATTCGATCGATACGATATAAAAAACGACCGATATTTGTTTTTATTCATGTGTCAAAAAATCGATATGAAATCATGCTTTTTGTTTTTCGACCGAGATTATTATAATGCGAGCGAGACTACCGAGAATCTCGATTCTCGGTTTTCCAGTACTTTTTAGAAAAAATGTTTAAAATAAACATTTTTTTAACCAAGTTAAAGTTAGTTAGTTAGTTTTTACAAGTTACAGATTTTTTCTAGATTTTTCAGCAAATTTCAACTGTAAATTTTATTTTCAATTGAAAATTAGGATCAATAGTTTATATTGATTTGATTTAATAAAATATTAATTTTATTATTAATATTACAACTTATTTATTAATTCTATAACAAAAAATTTTAATAGAAATATCAAAAATTATTTTTTGAAGGCATATTTTTTAAAAATAAAATTCTCAACTTATGATTTTCCTAGTTATATTTTAAAATAAATATAATAAAATCTGTATTAGATAACGTTATTTTTATATTTTTTAATATTATAAGATAACCTTTCTTTGTAGGTAAAAGTAAAGATTTTTTCTCGTGATTTTTCTAATGACTGTAAAACATAAAGTAAATTATTTTATGTCTCTATATCAATTTCATAAGAAATTGAACTCTCCAAGCATATCGATAGATTACTTAATTGTTAATTAATCGAATTTTTTAATATAAGCATATTAAAAAAATGAGTAATTAATTATTTGTTTAATATAATTATATTTTAAAATATAATGAGACAATATTTAAAATTAATGATTAATTAATTAAAGTAATTGTTTACCTTAATGCAGATCTTTTTCTACCATTATGGCTACCGACATTTTCTTCCGTCATTATAACCTGATGGAACCGAGATTATCGTTCGGTATCGCTCGGAGTTTCAAAACGACACGATATTTAAAAAAACAATTGAATAAACGACATTTCCTTTTTTGACATTTTTCAAAAACAATTAATAGTTTCCGAGATAATTGAAAATCTCGTATCGTCGTGCATCACTAGGCACACTTTATTTAAAACCTGTTGAAAAGTTAATTATTAATATGAAAGTGTTGTCATATTTATTTTCAATTTTTTTTCTTTTTATCCATTTCCAGTGATTGTTTTAAAAAAAGTTCAAAATGAACATTTTTTCATGCAGAAACGAGATTGTATCTCCTTTTGTAACACGGAAAAAATTTTAGTGCATCAGACGTCCCTACTATGTAGTTACTCCAAGCGTTTGAAACATCTGACGCACCGTTTTGAGACATCAGGCGTCCCGTATAGTTCGTCTGCAGCAATAGATAGGGCAACAAAGACCCAAAACCAAGATCTCGGTTGTACATGCGCTACACTAGATTTAATTGCTCTCATGTACCGAAATTTTTTCCATGTAGGGAGTTTTGAAGGGGTTAGTACCACATCTCAGTGACTTTTTTCAAATACTTTTGTATCTCAAAATTTATATACACTTTGTATAAGCATACATTTAATGTACTTTGAGCTCGTGAGGAGTACACGCTCCGCTAGCTTGAGATCTTTACATTGTACCCTGTCTTTAAACATGTTATCGAACTTTCCAACCAAAATAATAATTTCCATATCATATATTTGTTACAAGAATCTGAAGTATTTAGAAAATTGCTTGTTTTTAAAAAAGGTGTTGTACTTATCCCTTAGAATTTAATCATATTGATTTAATAAATAAACAAATAATTTAGTCATGTTTTATGATAGGAATCCTAAAATAATAATATGAAGTTTTTAGTACAAATGTTCAAAAACTAAAAATTTCACTCTTCTTTGAAGTAAATATAAATAAAAATGCATTTGTTTAATTACTAGATGATCGATAACATGTGGAATTTGTCGACCTGCCTTCTACCTTTCTAAGAAGAGAGAGTCCTGATGCTGGCTACCATTTATAGATTTCAAGAATTTATATACTAGACTAAGTGCTTTTAATGTCTTTATTACCATTGTTTTTATTATTCACATTCTTTTATCAAAAACTTCTTAGATTTCAAAGTTGTAAAAGTTATGCCCTTTAAATACTTTGTAAATTTCTTGCGCTATGAGGTATATTTAATACTTTTATAACTATAAATCCCTAGCAAATGTCTCAGATGAAAAAATTAGCCAAATTAATTATGATTACAGTGTGGTTATTTTAATAATATTTTGTGCTATAAAATTTGATTTCCCAAATGATTAAATTCAAACAATAGAAAGAAAATCTTGTGATAATGTATGATGCTTCACGAGAGAAGGGACCATATGACATAAGAGTGGAGCGACACATATGTAGTTATCCGTCCATTGAATCACATTATTGCAAACAATAATGCTGTTTATATTATATAAACTAATTTGTAGGGTTTATAATCATGAGTTTATACTGAGCAGAGGATTATATTGTGTACTGACACAATGATATTCAGTACCGTCCGCCAGTATTTGGACGCTATTTTTTTCATGAGTGAAAAAAATGTAAAATCATAATAAATAGGATTAAAAAAAAATTTTTTCATAACGCTGATAAAATTATGAAAAGAATCGAAGAATTTGCATTAAGGTTTCCTTTAGATGCAGAAGTAAATGTCTATTTTGTATGATTTTCGTAATTTTTTAATTTTTCGGAAAATAATTGACGTTTCTTGAAATTCTTGGAGTCATTTTTATATGTATTTGATGCAGAATTTAAATTACCTACTGGTATTCTGATATATATTTTTTCAAGAAATATTTTTCAGCCATGAAAGTAGGATCAAAAAATCTGAAAACAATATCATGAATATTAAAGTGTTGATAATGGTTTCGTAAAATATGCACAATTAATAGATTCACTAAAATTTGAGAAAGCTTCTGGATTATTAATTTATTTGATTTTTAAAAATTATTATTTCTTTTTTTCTGAAAAAGTGCCAGTCTATTTTCGGATTTTTTTTATCCTACTTTCACGGCCTGAAATTTTTCTTGGAAAATATGTATCAAAATACCAGTCCGTAATTTGAATTCTACATTAAATAGGACTTGAATGGGGAAATGGATCGGTTAAAAATAAAGTCTAATGTTTTCGAAGCTCTTGCCCTAAGATTGAAAATTTGTGGAAATAAAGTTATTCTGAAGGAAAGCAAATACCCAATTCGTTTACTTTTAAACTTATAATCTTGATAAATTGCAAAAGTCTTTTTGTTGAAAAAGTCAGGATATAATGTTCAAAAAATATTCTTGTAAAATTATAATTTGTTTTATTATAAGAAATTCAGCCGATTAAATTTTATGTATTTTTGTATTTACTTCTTTCCAATAAAATGGAAATTATTAGTAAAGAATAGCAAAGAATTAATATTTTTACATAAATTGATAAACTTTCGCACTTCTGAAAACAATGAAAAAGTACAGTTCTGTTATTAAAACGTAAAAGATAATCCTTGTGTCCATTTTGAGATATTAATGTGACAAAAAAGCCTGAAAAATTTTAGCCAAATCCGTTAAAACGTATTAAAGTTATCGTGTTCACAAGAAATCGGGATCCACACACACACACACATACATACATCCGGACATTTGATCAGGGACTTATATATATCATTTATACATAGAAAAAAATTTATTTGAAGCATTTTTAAAAATTTTATAATTTGAACGACAACATAGCTTCCTTCACGAGGAAGCAAAAAAGTAATTCATTTCTCTAATAAGTGGAAATAATTACAACAATAACTTCAAGAAATATTTAATTGACAAAAAAACAAAATGAGAAAAAAAATGCTTTCGGATCGTCTATTAAATTTACAATTTTTGATTACTGTTTAAACAACATTACCCAGGAAAAAAATTTTAATTTGATCCAAATTTGGGTCCAAATTAAATTCTAATATGATTCATATTAAATGTTAGTTAAATTTAATTGTAATCCCTTAATTAAATCCAAATTTACCTTTAATTAAATTAATTTCTTTTAATTAAATTCAAATTTATATTTCATTAAATTTATTTTCATTAAATAAATTCAATTTAATTTTCGGTGAAACTTATTAATGTATAATTAAATTTAATATGAATTAATTAATGTTCAATTAGTTAATAAATTTGGATTTAATTTGCTACATATATAAACTTAATTAGAGTTAAATTAAGGGTTAATAACTCTAGGCTTATTAATTTTTAATTTAACTTCAATTAATACCTTATTTAATTGAAATTAACCTCAGTTTAATTCTGAATTTGAATCAGTATAACTTTACTAATTTATAGAGATAACCTAACGAAACTATTCGTTACATCCTCTCCATAAATTAGTATATAATTATATAACTGATTCAAATTTAGAAGCTGCACTTATTTTTGCAATTCTGCATAATTATTTGAACCCTTTTTTCTTCTGCAATATTAATAATAACAGAAATGTTTTAATAGAAAAAAGAATTTAGTGTTACTTTACAAACAGTTCATAAATATCTATAATTTATTTTTTCTGAGAGTATTTATGAAATTAATACAAAAGAAAAATATTTACACATTTAAATGAACGTTAAAGTACAACTTGGTAGCGGTTTTAAAACTAAATGTGATATTAATTAAGATTGTAAATATAATGAGGTGTTTTGAAATTTTCATATTAAGATTTAATATAAACTTAATTTCATCCTTCGTTTGGATGAAATTAAACGAAAATTCTTTAATATGATGATAATTAAATGTTAATTAATTTTAATACTTAATTTGACCTTAATAAGGATAATATGTTTAATTCGATTCTTTATAAACTCCATATTAAAATTTAATTTAAACTTTATTTAGTCCCTTATTTGAGTCAAATTAAAACCAATTAAATTATGGGTCTTAATTTGGAACTAATTTGTATTAAATAAGGCTTTAATTTGTAACAAATAAAAACCAAATTAAATTGGTTTCCCTGGGTATTTACTTCATTAACCACATTCAAATACGTTTTTCAAATGTCTTTTTTACTAATACAAATTCAAGCCACTTGGATGTGTATTTCTGTAAAAGACATTTGAAAAACGTTGAACCAAAAATTATAAATTGACGTTTGCTATGCAAAAGCCGTAATTCATTAAGGTTTCTGTTTCAAAATATAAATTTCTTCAGTAAAGCGATAAATAATACTTTTTTTGGTGAATTATCTTCAGTATGCTTCGACATCCGAAAGCGAATTTGAGTGGTAGGTATTTAAGTAAAATGCTAATTTTACATAACCTACTGCTTATTAAAAAAAAGAATTGTTATTAATTATTTTTAAATGATTATTACCTACTATTGATTAAATATTAATTATTTATTGTTTATTGATTATTAATTATTTATTTATTAGTATTTATTATTATTATTATTTATTTATTATTAATTAATTTTCTATTTTGACTACTTTTTACTTTTTTGTATATTATTTAGCTCCTAAAGTTCAAACAAATGTCGCTTTTAGAAAATGTCTATATGTAATAATTTTCAACTCTACGATAAACAAAAATGTTTATAAAATAGAGAAAAATACGTTTTTAAATTTATTCTAATAATTGAAAATATTTTCATAATTATTTCTATTTCTTGTAATTTTGGAAGACATGACTTTATGCTTTTTATCCTGACACGTTGAAGTTACATGTTTTCACGTAGTGACAATCATGCTATAATTGGTCTCTTAAAATATTTTCCATTTCTTTATTTAAAAAAAATTAATTATTTATAATTCAATTTCTTTTAGCAATCAATTAAATATTTTGTAAATTCAATTGTATTATTATTTTCATCATTATGGAAAGTTAAAATTGTTAAAAAAATATGCAACCTTCTAATTTTGTAGTTAGAGGTTTTAAATTTAAAAAAAATTTTTTAGTGCATGAAAGAGGCTGTATCATCGGTTTGATGCAGGCGGGATGGGACGTTAGAGATATTGCGTTGGAGCTGGCTACAACTGAAAAGACGGTTCGTCGCTGGTGGAACAAGTTCATCGATGAAGGGGATTTATCAGCTACACAAGATCACCGACGAAATAACTCACGTCCCTTTGCATTGGCAGATCACGAGGATTTAGTTCTCAATTATTTTGAAAATGAACCCTTCAAGACTGCTAACCAATTTTTAGGTGACACTGGTTTAGAAGCTCATCCAAGTACAATATACAGGACGTTAAGCAGGTTAGGGATTTCTTCACACCGCGCAAACAAAAAGTTCGAAATCTCTAATGCAGCCAGAGAGGAAAGAGTAGGATATGCCCTCCAGTATTATCCTCAGCCTGAAGACTTTTGGGAAAATGTAATTTTCATGGATGAGAAGAAGTTCTCAACAACGGAGGATGGTCGAAGGAGAGTTTGGCGAAGAAGAGGACAATCTCTTTCTCCAGAACATGTGGTTGCTGTGAATCACAGTGGCAGAGCATCTGCAATGTTTTGGGGATTTATTACAACAAAAGGCTGTGGTGAAATTCGGCACATCCCAGGAAGACTGAATGGCCGAATGTACGTGGAGCTCATGGAAAATGATTTTTTGCCATTCGTTCGTCAACAGTTTCTTGAAGATGAATATCCTGTACTCAAAGTAGTTCAAGATAATAGTCGTATTCATACAAGCCGAATTGTTAGGAACTGGTTTGATGATCATCCCGATTTAATATTGCTTCCCCATCCACCGTATTCTCCAGATTTGAATTGTATTGAAAACATATGGGGCATCATGAATAACAGTTTCAATGTTGGAGAAGCGCGGAACTTACAAAACCTTGTAGATAAAGTTCATGCGGTTTGGGACGAAATGGTGTTAGGTCCGAACATCGCAGCTAATTGTATCTACTCAATGCCAAGGAGACTTAGATCTGTTATAGAAGCCCAAGGTTACTGGACTAAGTACTAATATTAATATTTCCACTGAAAAAAATATTTATTTGATTCAAATATCGGTGTATTTGGTTATTATCAAATAAATATGTACTTGAATCAAATATTTCTTATTTGAATCAAATATATAGCATTTGAATCAAATATATAGCTTTTGAATAAAATATATAGCATTTGAATCAAATATTTCATTATTTAATTCAAATAAGAAATATTTGATTCAAGTAAATATTAATTTGATAATAACCAAATACACCGGTATTTGAATCAAGTAAATTTTTTTTTCAGTGTGGTATTAAAATTTAATACTGATTTTACTATAACAAAGTATTCAGGGTTGTCACAATATTTTGATTTTGAAATTCCCTAACTTTTCCCCGTTTTCCAGTTTAAAAATTGACTTTTTCTCAGACCAGAAGAATATTTAATTTCGAATAAAATAAAACAGATGTAGAATATTTAAGATTTTCAAACTTTTAAACTAAAATTAATAGTATTTATTATAGAACATAAAGTTAAAATTTATCGAAATTCTATTATTAAGAAAAATAATTATATCAGAAAAGCAAAAAAAACTTTTTAAAAATGAATTTAGCTAAAGTCATAAAGAATTCACGCTTTTTTCATTGTTTTTCCTGACATTTCCCGTGTTTTCCAAGACCTTTTGAATTTCCCTAAGTTTTTCGGGCATTCCCAGTTTTCCAGACTTGTGGCAACCCTGGTATTGCATTAAGTAAAATTATAATTGACTGTTTTTTCTATAAATTTTAATATTTATCATTTTCAATTTTTTTACTACCCTTTCCTTTTTTTATTCTAAAAATTGTTTAAGAAAGTTCAATTTATACAAAAAATAAATTTCTAAAAAAATTTCCACAAAAAAATAAAATACGACTTTTCTTTCACTTGAAGTTTTAATAGTGATAAAAATTAGAAAAATTATTAGAGTGAGTGCACCAATTTTAAAGGCTTTTAGACATGTAGCGATGGTATTTTTTTTCTCAGCAGTAAGTATTTCCAAATTTCAATTTCATATATATTTGAACGAAGAATTTTACAATGATTAACATTAATAATTATTTTTATAAAATAAATCGAAGGGATTGATTGAAATTGTAATTAAATATCAATTGAGCAAAAACAACATTTTTTGATAATCGCTTAGTAATTTATCGAAGTTTGAATACAATTCTCTGGACCGATGGTCAAACGGCATTCTCTCTATTTTTGGAATTCTATAAAAGAAAATAAATTCATTCATGTAAACTGCCAAAAAAGTATGTGTGCTAAAGACAAAATTACTTTGTTTTAGATTTTTCTTCTAATTAAATTTTAATTTGCTCAATCAAAATTATTTAATTATGTTAATTACAAATTTAGTTAGAAGAACAATATTGTTTGATTAAAAATTTTTGCGTTTTCCAAAGAAATTAGTCGGAAAAAATTATTTGAATAGACTAATAATTGCCGTCCGTTTTTAAAAGTCGCTATCTACATTTTTTATGAAAAATGAGTTTTTTATATCGTTGGAATCATTATAAAAATTAGAATTTAACTGTGCAATCCATAATTAAAAATATTAATTAGTTACCGAGATAATTAGACCTTAATTAGCCTATCTACAGAGATTTTGGTGAAATACGGACAAAAAAAGTCACTATCTACGAAACGGCGGCCCTATCTACATAAATTTCAGAATTTCGAGCTCTGGCGGCCGAGAAATACTGACTATTTTACTATGTACATAGGTCTCGTCAGTAAAGTGGCTTAAAAAGATCGAAGCCAGAAAACCTATGTACATAGCGACATTCTTTGTCATGTTTTCAACTCAACTTGACTTTTATTTCCGGATAAAAGTCCTATCTGCAAATAATCTTTTTAAGAACACATATATTCTATATAATAAGTTCATTATTTCATAAGAATTATTTACTGTTTATATTACAATTTTTTATTGGTTGTTAAAAATTATTTTATTTTATTTTATTATTCAGGTTATTTATTTGTTTCCAAATTTTTTATTACTGTTTCAGGAAATTTAATTTTATATATTTCTTAATTTATTACTTAATTAATAAAATTTTGAAATTGTAGTGATTGGGGTTCTTTTTCTATACGATACGTATTTTACATAAAACATCTATTGTTTGAAATTATAAAAAAAGTATTTTAAAAAATAGTTAGTGAAAAATAATAAAAATGGTAAAAAGTTAAATTTCAAAATTATCACAAGTAAAATTAAAACCAACCAAAATATACTTTCCTTGCAAATGTTAATTTGATTTTCACAATTCTTACAATTTTTTAAAATTATTTTTGAAATTCAATTTTTCCAAAAGTCTACAATTGATTGTTCAAAATTATAAAAAAAGCTAATAATAAAATTTTATTATCGACGGGTGTATTATTGCAAATTAAATAATTTTGAAATTCATAATTACATCCCGCTATACCTGCATTTATGTATAAAACTATTTTTTGATAAATTTCGAATTATTAATTAGTCAATTTCAATTTAATTTACAAAAATTGTGTAAATGCTACTTTTTAAATCCTAAAAAGAATTTATTATTTTTCAAAATGTACATTTTTTCTCGATAAGCAACCATGATCTATTAGAATTTTAAAAAAATTCAATCAATAACAAAACAATTAATTTTTTTGTTCAAAAAAGTTCCTGAGTTTGCCTTGTTTTATTAAAAATAACATAATTTCAGCAATAATTTACATGTTTCAATGTTTTTTGAATGAAGCTGAAACTGTCGTCCAGTTAATTTTCCAAAATTTTATGTTGGTTTCAAACAAAAAGAATATTCAGCTTTAAATATAATTTATAAAATTAAGTGGGTGTCAGTTTAATTTAGCCTCATGTTCTTTGACTTATTTTAATGGTCATTTTTACGTGTAATTTAAATATTTTACAGTTAGTAATGTTATAATTCTTTGCAAAAATATGCTTTTTTTTAATTTAATCTAAGAAATTTGACAAATTGTGATAATTTTCAGAGGTAAATTTGTTTTTCTACTAATTACTAAAACATCTGTTTCCTATTCAAAAACTAATCAAATTTTTAACAAATAACATATTTTGATTGCAAATAGTACTTTTTTAAATTAAGCCCAGAGAACAAAAATATTTGAATTATTTGAAGAATTATATTAATTTCAACGAAATAATGAAAATATAAAAATTTACATTTTTCTATAAATTGATAATAAATAATCAATAATATTTTTTTAAAGTAATATTATAATTTTAAACTATAATATTAAAAATTGAGTGATCGGTGACTTAATAGAGAAAAAAAAGTACGAAAAATAAAGAAAATGTACGAAAAAAACGAGAAAATTACACTTTTTTTCAAAAATATTATACTTCTAAAGGTTCTGAAGCAAACGCGTTTGATTGAATATCTCCGTTTGACTTCAAATGTAGATAGCGACTTTTTAAAACCGGACGGCAGTATTATATCATAATAAACACAAACGATCGAATAGTATGATATAAAACTTTAAAGTATAAATAACTCACATGAAAGACAGTTGTTTGAAATAAAAGTTGAAGAAATCCTTGAGAGGAAATCCATACAGGATTGCGGAATTTCCATCGAGTAGACTGTTTTAGCTTTTTGATTACAGGAGTCAGCGATATAATCCACATTTTGGGAAGAGGTTGAAGTAATTTCCAATGGATGCTGCCATTGTGCTGAACACTATTTGCCGTCAATATCTCCGAATGGATACAAATTCTACAGAAATTATAAAATTTTGAAAGATTAACAAATGAAGAACCTCGTCAAATTGAAGTTCCATTTCTGCATAAGTATGAATTAAAAGTTCCAAGAACTTTTATAGTTTTCTAAAAGTCAAACTTCAAAAAACTTGCAGTAACTTGCAAGTTTTTTTTTACTTGCAAGCGTTAACGTCTAATTTTTTCGCAAAAAGTGCAGTCTGTCAAAGTTGTACCAAAAATATTCATTAATTTATAAGTCATTTATTTCTTTCAAAAAACCGTCATGTAAAATATATCAAAGGTGGCATTATTTAGATTTTTCAAGGAAATTTAATTAAAAAATTTTTCCGAATTTTAAAAATCAATTTTCTGTTCAAAAACTGATTCTAAACTTTTCATTCTATAGGAAATAAAGAAATAACTGAAAATGAGTCTAAGAATAATAAAAATCGTTAACAACTTTAGACATCATTCAAATTGATAAATTAACTTCTTCTTCAAGAGGTTTTGAATGCATAAAAAATGGGCGGTTCTACAATTCTTACTTGAAAAATTTTCCATTGACTTTTTTGTAAATAAAAATATAGTTAATTAAAAAGTTGGTGAATAAGAATTCAGTGACTCGAAAATAATGTCAAGAAAAATTTTAAGTGAATGTTCAAAAAAATTTCCGTATATAAAATATTCATAAAATAACAAATTCCTGGAAGAAAATTTATCTGAAAAAATTCAGTATAATGAAAAATTCGCTCAATAAAAGTAGTAGAAAAAATAGACATAGAAGAGTGACTTTTTATAAAAATAGTACCTAATAATGTTAATGAAAATATAATTATTATACAAATTTTGAAAATTTATATATTTAAAATTTGTAACCTTGCAATCGCTTGTAGAATTTCCTACATTATTCGGCCAGGCATGATTTTCATCTGAATCGACTTTCTTGACTTTCTGAGCATAAGAGTCAATGATAGGAACCATATCTCGAGAAAAGATGGAAGGAACTCTCAATAAATATTGTGATTTTTCTAAATGTTGTTTGCTATCAACATCCCCAATCGATTTCAAATTCTATAAAATTTTAATTATAAATTAGCAACATTGTCAATTAAAAAACTCTTTAAGATTCCAAGCATTTTTAATTTTTTCAATGTCAAATTTCAAAAATTTCCAGCATAATTTTTAATCTTATTTTGGGATCTCATAAATTATTTGATAGATTTGGAAACAAATTAATTTTATTAAAGATTTCTTTATGTCACAAATAGTAGAAAATTTAAGGAATTTGACTTTTTTTGAATCATTAAAAATTTTAAAAAACAACTGGCTTTTCCACATTTTTTTGGAAACTTTTAAACATTAATTATGGCAATTTCAAACACTTGGATTCTCAGGTTTTCTAAAAAAAAACCAAATACTTTTAATAAATAAATGTCAACGTCCTCATAAAAAGATCCCATTTTGGCACTATTGGACTAATTTATAAGGGCAAATTCCTTGCCTAACTTGAAAATTTTTTAGTTTTAACTTTTTCCCTCCCTTCATTTTGAAAATACAAGAGATACAAAAAAAACCTTTTCCATTTCTAAAAATGCTATTTTTATTTAGATGAGGGAAACTAGTCTCATTTAGAAACCTTTCAATGTTTCTATTGTGCATATTGTTAAGAAATATCGAAAGTTTTATTTTAACAAAAAGAAAATCAAAGTTTATGTGTCAATAATTCTGTTTCTTCTAGAAACTTTAACATATTATGGGTTATTAAATAAGTTAAAAACGCACTTTTAGATTGATTAATCAGTAGGTTCCACATTTTCCAACGTTTGTGAAAATCTGTAATAATTAATTTTGCAATATAAACTGACAAAATAGACATTTAAGAAAAAAAACAAACAAAAATGAGAATAAACACTTTAATTTACAATAATTTAATGAAAACAGTATGATGATACATTTGAAATATTGCAGATTAATAAAGCAAATATTTTAAAAATCACGATATTTCTTTACATAAATTGAGTAATTCCAATTACCTCGAAAACTATAACCTTCAAATGGGACCTTTTCATGTGGAGGTCCACAAATAATATAACTATTAAATAAAAATTGTATTTAATAAAGATTTTTGTAAATAAAATGATTACTTATCCAGGATTTATAGAAAATAAAGAATCTTAAAAAAATTGTTATTTTAATACAATTTAACAAACATTTTTAGATAAAAGAAATATTTGTTAATAAAGATATAGTCAAATGTCAATTTTGGAATAAAATTTGATAAAATAACACGTTTTTAATTAAAAAATTTGGTTAAACAATATTATTCGATAATAAAACCCAGAATAACAGGACAAATTATCTAAAATTATAAGAAATTATTGACCCAATTAATAACAAGTTTTAAAGTCAAACTTGTTGTTTCTAAAAAATATCGAGTTCCAAATTCCGTACATTTTTCACATTACAAGTTTCATACAGTTATAGTCATTATATAAATCAAATTTAAACACAATAATATTTATAATAATATTAATAAAAATAATTATTATTGACACTATTATTTCTTAAAAATATCTTGAAAATATTTACTTATCCATCTTACAGGTTAACTGTCACTTGGAAATCTATTTTTGTTGATTATTCATACGTCACGAACTATGAAGATTTCGATAGATCTGTCACGACTTTTCAAAACGTTGCCAAACCGGAAGGACAGCATTTAAGCGTTTGGGTGTATTATAGGTTGCGATTTTTTTTCAAAACAATGAAATTCGTGTGTGACGTAGGTTGAATGCGGGTTAGGATTCAACTTCATACTTCGCGTCAAAGTTTTCAAAAACACATATTTTGAATCACTGTTATCCAAAAATCCTCACAAATGTCCATGATAAACCAAACGGAATTTGAAACTAGAAAAACTAAGCTTTATTTTCATATATATTAAAATAAAATTGAAGGGGGGATGTTTTGAGATATCATGAGTTTTATATTTCAAATCAAGATTTCTTTATGAAATTGTGAGAAAATTAAAAAAATGTTAAGACCAATCGAAAGATCATTAAATTCTCTTTCGAAATAGTGTGTAACATTATATAAATTATTTACTTTTGATATAAAAATATTAACTTAAAAAACGCTCTGCTGGCGATCGTCTTTTGAAGGTGGAACGGGTTGAGATAGAATGCCTCATATATACGTATTTATACCTGTATTAAAACCCCGGAACAAATACCACAAAAAAACCAACCATTGGACAATAGAACCATTGTTAATGGGGATTAACTCTGAGGACCCAGGTAATAATTTCTTTTTTCACATTTATTATATAGAAAAATAAAGATGTACCAACCCTTGGCCAATAGAACCTTTGTTAATGAAGATTAACTCTGAGTACATAATGAAATGTACAGTAGGTTTACATTAACATCGGCACGTCCGACGTCTCGAAATTTTTTCCGTGTATTGGGATCAGAAATCACGCGAAACTGACCCACCCCTGAGCCTTCTTGTGACAACCATCTTGGTTTTTTATCTCTTTCTTTTGTATTTGTTAGAGAAACACGGAATGAAAACATGGCCACCACAACAAGGCTCACACCAGATGGCGTATCGCAGTATTTCAGATCCCAATTATCACAAGGAAATATAAAGATAAAAGTCAAAAACTGAAGAGGTAATGTATATCTTTCTTTCTGACATCAAGGAATATAACATATAATTTTCATTTAATATTGCATTTCTCTATCTAGAGGATTCAAAATAACATAAGAATATCTTCGCCTACAAATCTTACTCTTCTTTCTTTCTGTGTTCAAAATAAAAAAAATATGTATATACCAGTATTAGACTCTCAGAACAATTACCACAAACAATACAAATCCTTGGACAATAGAGCCTTTGTTAATGAAGATTAATTCTGAGGGGCCAGGTAATAATTTTTAAATTTTTTTATTAAATTTTTCTGGGGTTCTAATATAGGTAGGGGAGAGTGATAAACAGTGGGACAGTTTAAACAGTAGGTCACTTTAATTTTCTGAAAAACTACTTAAAGAAACTCGACCAAAATTTAAATGTAAACCATGTTTATGACAACACACTATCTATACGCATGCGCATTTATACTTACACAGCGACTAAAAATGTGATTTTTTTATGCTAAAAAACATTTAAAAATTCAAAATTTATAATTATTACAATGATTGTTCGGCAACATTTGAAAAATAACACTTGATAAGAGAACGACTATTCAAATTTTCCTCAAAATTGTTTTTATGTTATGACCAAATTATGGCGTATGATCAGCAGTACTGTAAACGTAAAAAAAATAATAACAATTTTTTATATGAAACTTGACATCGTATTATAAAAATGTAAAATATTATTAAAATATAAGTGTTTTGCAACATTTGTTAACGTTATTTAATGCAAAAAATATATATTTACAAAGTATGAAGCAGAATATTATTATTGAAACAAATATTCATTATTTAATAACTAGCAACTTTGTCGTCCGCAAGCGGCCGACTACGTTGCTAGTGTGTATTAACCATATTTTTTATTCATTTTTTTTTCAAAAAAATTTAATATTAGAAATGTAAAAAAATATTTCTTTATATAGGATCTACTACCCAAGTAACACGAAATATTGCTTGAATGTCAAGCTGATATCAACCGGGAATATTTTTGTGACATTACGGGAACATTCCTCGGTGATTTATCTATGTGACGGTCTTTCACACAAAAAATGTAACGCATTACAAAACTTACATTCTACATTCATTAAACCTAAATAATTCTGTGGAACTTTACTTTCATCGAAATCTTCAAAAGACATTATTGCAACTCCTGCACTATTTTTATTCCGATTATCGTTTTTACATGTCAAATTCTTTTCTTCACACATTCTTTTCATATTCCGTTGCCGTAGAAAATTTTTTCTTCTTACATGACAAATTATTTTCATGACGCACTTTCTTTTCATCTTAAGTTTCCACTGATATTTTTCTTTTCCTACATGCCAAATTTTTATCCTTGCGTATTTTCTTTCCATCTTCAGTTTTTATAGATAATTTCTTTTTTTTGCATGTCAAATTTTTTTTGCGCTCTTTCTTTTTTATTTCTGTTTTATTACAATTACGTTTTCTCAATCTCTCATTCTCCTGTCTTATTATTTTCTGCTCATATGTAACTTCGCTCCTTGCCTTCCTTTTATTTTCCTTCTCTTTAATTGCTCGAATTATCTTTTTATCATTTTCTTTACTCAGAAAATTCTTCATTTTTAAATATTCATGTGGTGAAATTTTGTTCACATTATTATCAGTTGTACGAATTATTTTCTTTTCACTAGTGTCATTTAGAGAATGTTTAATTTTTAAATCTTGTGTTAATAGAACTCTGTTAATATTATTACTGTGCCTTACTCTATCGTAATAGACACAAATTCAGTGACAATAATTGTTATTACCGCTAAAAAGTATTGGAATATTTTTATCACCTTTTCTAATTGGGACAATAAAATCAAGCATTTGTACATGGGTGATTCTCCGTGTAGCGCACGATTTGGTGTCTGAAACTTTAAAAAAATTTTTTTATCGCAATGATAAATATCAATATGTATTTTTGAAGATAAAGTGTCAAGAAATAAATATCCATGGTGGGCCGGACAAATTGTTTATAATTTTTTAATTTTTTAAACAAATTAAAAAAAAAATTTTTTTTTGCTTTTTGAATTCTATAAAATAGTTGACATTTGATTTAAAATGTTAATGAAAATTTTTGGAATATTTCACGAAAATATATATAGCGCGAAAGACAATTAAAAATTTTGATTTCGGTAATTTACGGAAATTTTCGAGGTAATTTATGGAAATTTATGCGGTAATTTATAGAAATTTTGTCTAACATTTATAAAAATATGTAAAACATAAATCACAATTAAAAATTTTAATTTTGGTAATTTACGGAAATTTTTGCGGTAATTTATGGAAATTTTCGCGGTAACTTACAAAAATATATACAGCGCGAACGACAATTAAAAATTTTTATTTCGGTAATTTATGGAAATTTTCGCGGTAATTTACAAAAAAATAAATAGCGCGAACGACAATTCAAAATTTTAAATTTGGTAATTTATGGAAATTTATGCGGTAATTTATGGAAATTTATGTGGTAATTTATGGACATTTATATGTAATTATTTATTACTTATCTAAAGTTCAATGTTTAAAACAAATTTTTTTGCTTTACATTTTATGTGCACTCATAGACACTCGAGTGATACACGCCGTTCAATGGAGAAAAAGCCTTACCATGATGATGAGGCCAGACCATGACGATGAGGCCAGACCATGACGCACAAGAAAAACTGAATTTTTTAACAATTTATTAACAATTTTCAATCTGTTTCATATGCATGTTATTTATATTCACTGAACTAATACTACTACACTTCAGTTGACATAAAATATAAATAATTATTAATTTTATTGAGAAATATTTGAAGGCCAGACCATGACGATTCTGTGATTCCCTATGCACATTTGATGCTTTTAATGTGTGAAAAACAAAAAAATTAATTCTGAAAGCAGTTTCTCTCTTAGTAATTCATTTAGGAGAGCTTATTGTTGCTTTTAACTAATAGTGAGTGAAGATTCGATTTTATTTTTATGTAAAAAAATGCTATTTTATAAAAAGGCCAGACCATGACGCAAAAACGAGGGACAAGAATTAACACCAAAAAAATAAAAAAATACAAATTTTTTTTTCACAAATGGTTTTTTTTCACAATTCTACTAACATAAACAATACGAAACTATCAATAGTTTTTATATTGATTACTGTATTTTACTAAAAATAACATTTTTTTATAGAAAAGTGGTACTGGGGACAGGTCATACCATGACGTTTGGCACCTTAAAACAGCTTTTTAAGTAAAATTATAAACTTTTAATTAAAAACGACTATGGGCTCTTGTTTGTAAACATGGAAATTAGTTTTTCCCATTGGATTTATTGCAATATGTGCAATTGATTTTTTAAAAAATACGAGGGACATTAAGTTGTGCGCTACGCGGAGAATCACCCACATACAAAGTACTTTGCATATTGAAAAAAGAATTGGAATCTTTTCTTAATAAATCTTCAAATTTGAACATATGCATGTAATTTAACAATTTATTTCTATTGTCAATAATTTTTAAATCTTTATCACTTAAAATAACATACTCTTTTATGTTGGCCATAGTATACTTCGTTTAATTTTATTTTTGATTTATGAAAATCTAAATATCTTTAACCCTTTCGCTCACTCTCTCTAACATAAACAATTTTGCCTTTTTTTCAAATATAACCAATTTTGCCTTTAATTCAATACAACCAATTTTACCTTCTATTAAATATAACCAATTTTGCCTTTAATTCAATACAACTAATTTTACCTTTTACTAAATATAACTAATTTTGCCTTTAATTCAATATAACCAATTTTACCTTTTATCCAATATAACCAATTTTTCTGTTAGTCAAATATAACCAATTTTGCCTTTTATCCAATACAACTACCAAATATCCAATAGAATGAGAGAACTATGAGTAACTATGAATCAGTAACTACTTTTCAGCCAATAAGTGCAAAAAGGACACTCTTATATGAGTAATCAGTAGTTCATTACAAATAACATATGTACATATTTATACCTGTATTAAAACCCCGGAACAAATACCACAAAAAAACCAACCCTTGGACAATAGAACCTTTGTTAATGAGGATTAACTCTGAGGACACAGGTAATAATTTATTTTCTCCCATTTATTATATAGAAAAATAAAGATGTACCAACCCTTGACCAATAGAACCTTTCTTAATGAAGATTAACTCTGAGGATCCAGGTAATAATTTCTTTATCCCTAATATTATCACTTGGAAATATAAAGATAAAAGTCAAAAACTGAAGAGGTAATGTATATTTATCTTTCTCACATCAAGGAATATAACATATAAACTTTTTCAATTAATATTGCATTTCTCTATCTAGAGGATTCAAAATAACATAAGAATATCTTCGCCTAAAAATCTTACTCTTCTTTTTTTCTGTTTTCAAAATAAAAAAAATATGTACATACCAGTATTAGACCCTCAGAACAATTACCACAAACAATACCAATCCTTGGACAATAGAGCCTTGGTTAATGAAGATTAATTCTGAAGGGCAAGGTAATATTTTTTAAATTTTTTTATTAACATTTTCTGGGGCTCTAATACAGGTAGGGGAGAGTGATAAACAGTGGGACAGTTTAAACAGTAGGACACTTAAATTTTCTGAAAAACTACTTAAAGAAACACGACCAAAATTTAAATGTAAACCATGTTTATGACAACACACTATCTCCAAATATTTTAGCCACATTGATTCATTATTTACAAAGAAAATTGAAAAAAACTGTTTATGACGTTACGGAGTAAATTTTTTCATGAAATACAATGCTGATTTTTATATAGATAGGACAGTTTTAAAAAAAAGTGAAATTGTTACTTCGTTTACTCATGTTTTTAAGTATAATATCCAATAATTTAAAATATTTTAAAATTTTACAAACAATTTTTATTTAAATAATTTCTTGCGATTGCTAAATTTAAACAATGCGACATTAAACACTGGGACAGGCAAAAATTTAAGTTTATGAAACTGGATTTTGGGAACACTAATTATAAGTTGTGTCAGCTATACGCATGCGCATTTATACTTACACAGCGACTAAAAATATGATTTTTTTATGCTAAAAAACATTAAAAAATTCAAAATTTATAATTATTAAAATTATTGTTCGGCAACATTTGAAAAATAACACTTGATAAGAGAACGACTATTCAAATTTTCTTCCAAATTGTTTTTTGGTTATGACCAAATTATGACGTATGATCAGCAGTACTGTAAACGTAAAAAAAATAATAGCAAATTTTTCATAAGAAACTTTACATCGTATTATAAAAATGTAAAATATTATTAAATTATGAGTGTTTTGCAACATTTGTTAACGTTATTTAATGCAAAACATATATATTTACAAAGTATACAGCAGAATATTATTATTGAAACAATTATTCATTATTTAATAATAAGTGTTCCACTGTTTAACACAAACCTTCAAAACAAGAAAAAAGTATCAAGTTCTAAAAACTTGAAATTTTTCTATTTAATCACAATATAATTTAAATAGAATATATGCATTATGTAGAAAAGAGTTAAAACTTTATGGTAATACCAAAAAGTGTCCAAAAATATATAAAATTGACATAATTATATGTCTTTGAAAAAAAGTGTCCCACTGTTTGTCACTCTCCCCTATATACATATATACAGATATATGAATTTTTTTTTATTTTTAAAACAAAAAGGAAGAAGATTAAGATTTTAGACGATGATGTTCTTATGCCATTTTGAATTGTCTAGATAGAGAAACGCAATGTTAAACGAAGAAGTACTTATGTTATATTCCTTGGTGTAAGAAAGAAAGGTATGCGTTACCTATTCAGTTTTAGACTTTCTTTATAGTTTTTTTACGTGATAAAGGGAGAAAGAAATTATTACCTGGGTCCTCAGAGTTATTAATTAATCCTCTTTAAAAGATTGCAGGTCAAGCGAACCCTCATTTGCAAAATAAAGATATATCTTTCTCTCTCCATAACTTGTTCTTTTCTCTGTCACCGAAAACCCAGCAGGGGTCCGGACGGAATGAATGAATGAATGAATGAATACCAAGATTATTATAGTTAATAATAATAATAATTCTTTCATTGAAGTTAAGTTAAAAATTGTGGACATTTGGGCGTTAATGGGTTAAGGGTATTGCTTTCTTCTTCTTTTCAAAACAAATATTAATAAACTGTCTCCCTTTACCTAATTTGCATATTTACTCGTTTCATAAAAGGACTAGAACAAATTTTTGCGCGCTATGCGCGCCCATTTCTTCAACTTGGGGAACTACTATGAATGAAATAGTTCATACCACCTATTACAAACATTCTGATGAATAAATATTTTAAAATAATCGAATTTTCCATAATTTTTCCTTTTTTTTATGTTTTAATATTCAATAACATAACACTTGAGAATTTAAAAAAGCGTGTTCTTAACACTAAAATTATTTATCATATATATGGTTGGTTTTAAAAATGTAATATATATATATAATGAATATTAATTTTGATGAAATACAGTTTAAATGACTATAAAAATATGTTTTGTAATTCTTTTTGTTTAAGGGAATATCGATAAAAAATGTTTTTAAGTTGACAACTGTCAAAAAAGGGTGAATTTTTGAAAACTGAAATTTTTTTATCAAAAAGTGCAATAACTGTGTTTATGATCACAGTGATAATTACAATGAGGTTAAATTTCTGATTAGACAGTCAAAATTTTTTAAACCCTTCTATCGAAATGATTTTTTGGTAATATTATCTAAAGGGTATTTTTATCATTCTTCTTGAATAATATCAAACCGGGCGTTAGCCGTCTAACGCCCTTCTTGCACCCAATGCCTGAGATTTGCATGTAAAAATAATACATGTTTTTAAATAAATTAATCTTTTGTGAATGGAATAATAATAATTTTTTGTTTTATTAAAAATATTCAAAAATCACTAACTTTCTTAGTAATAAATCATGAAAAATAGTTTACTGTTATAAAATCGGAAAATTTTAAATTTCGTACATTGCTTATCATTCATTTTTTAGTATCAATTGTAATCACTTCACTGTCTCTTAGAGAACGTCATTAAAAGTTACTGAATACAGAACTATTATTCGGATCACAAATAATGTTTTTATGTAATAAAATCTTATTCTTTGCATCAATAAATATCGATTAGTCTAAAAAAAGTGAAGGTTGTATTGGAAATTATAAGAAATAAACATAATAAAATAAAAAATTCACATTCCAATCGAATTCATATTCGTGTTTAGAGTAATGAAATTCTTTTTTACCCAGGGTTTTTTAGGGTTGCTGATTACGAATCCGATGTCAGTTTATTAACACCTCACACAGTGCGTAATATTTTCAGAATATTTTTGAAATATTTCACTGAAATTTTGAAATATTTCAATGCAAAGTTCTTAAAATATTTTTACAAACACGAAAATCTCCATGATTTATGAATACGATGTCGATTTTTGAAAATAAAAAATGGCAGATCTAAAATGGTGGCCATATTTAGAAAAATTGATCTCATTTCTTTAAAACTTGTTACTCAGGGGTATTTCAGAGTAATCTGAGTAAATTTAAAAATTTAACCCGCCATATTGGATCCGCAATTATGAATTTCTAAAAACTAACACCACATTCGTAATCAGCGAACCCAAAAATCCCCGAGTTATAATTTTTCGAAGAATCTGAGTAAATTTTCAAAATTCATCCGCCATATTGGATCCGTTATTTAAAATTTTTAAAAACTAAGACCACATTCGTAATCAGCGACCCCAAAACACCTGAGTAACAACTTACAGAAAAATCTGAGTAAATTAAAAAATTTTATCGAATGTGTGTATGTGTGGTTAGATAGGTGGAAGGTATAAATCAAATACTTTTCTCATAAGTTTATATATTTTTGAAATCTATATATATATATATATATTTTTTTTTTTTAACTTTTTACATTGACACATAATATGAGATATTACATTATATATTAAAGTTGAATGAGTCTTTAAATATAATGAAACTATAGAAAAAAATATAACATAAGAAAAATAATATTTTAATAAACTTAACATTCTTTATGTAGTATAATATATTGAATGAATATATTTCTTTTAAATAAAAATATCACATATTTTAAGTCTTCATGTTAAGAGTGAGGAACTTAAAATGGCACGTGTTCTTATTTTAAGCTCAATTTTTGCATTTTCTTGTTTTATATTTAAATTATGTAATTTAATACATTAACATTACAATTTAGAATTTGAGTCGGAAGTTGTAATATGTGCCATTTTATGATATGTATCCTCAATTACATTAATCAAAATTAAATCTTTTAATAATACTTTTATTATTAAGTGAAAATGTTTATAATAATAAGCCCTGAGAGCAATCGGATATTTAGGATATCATACGGATATCCTTGGGATATCTGGAAAGGAGGATTTCCCTAAGATATTCTCAGGATATCCTGATAGGCCCATATGATATCCTAATTTCCGGATATGAATAGGACGTCCGTAGGATATCATGGAATATCCGTTGCTGTTAGGGATTATTATAATTCAAAAATGAAAATAATCAAATGATAAAAAAACAATTACTTTCTTTTCTGGAAATCATCAATTTTAAATAAAAAGAAAGTTACTTCAATTTCAAAATAAATAAAAATTATAAATTTTCTTCATTTTTTCCATTTTCACTAATTTCCGAATTTTCTTTTGTGATTTGACATGAGTTTACTCTCTTCATCTCTCTAAATCCGTCGATAACTTGTGTTAGGGATAATCCTCGTTCCTCTAACATTTCAATATCTTCTTCCGTTTGAAGTTGAAGAAAAATTCTTGCCCCTTATTGAAAAAATTATTTATATTTTAAAATATATACTTCATTGTTATTCATATTTATAATATTATAACATAATATTTATATATTTATATATTACATTATATAAATTTTGAGTCATGCACTTTTTTGAACAAAACTAAAAAGGAATTTACTTTTGATTTTTATATCTAAAACAAAAATAAACAAAGTCGACTTTTAATTTTCAAGTTAGAAAGAAAAGTAAAAAGGCATTTACTTTTGATTGAAATATCTGAAACAAAAGTAAATTTAATTGACTTTTGTTTCTGATGTTCGAAACAAAAGTAAAAAGACATTTACTTTTGATTTAAATATTTCAAACAAAAGTAAATGTAGTTGACTTTTAATTTTGATTTTAAAAACAAAACTAAAATAAAAATTACTTTTGTTTTCAATACACGTTTCGAAACAAAACGAAAGTATCTTCGAATTTAATTTTAATTTTGTAAACGTCCCTGTTTATAACATAAATTATTATTGTTATTATTATTACTATTTTAATTAATAACCTTGTGTGTTAATTTGTCCAATTAAATGTAACGGATCTCCTTTATTACAATTTAACTTGTTTTTAAAGTTGGCAATACGCACTTCCATTTTGTATTTACCGTCTGTTATGGATCCACAGCCGTAGGTTCCAATGTTTCTAAGAGTGCCTATTTTTTCTTCTATGAATTTACTCTTTAGATATCCAAAAACTTCTGGAAAGAATAATAAACAAATTAATTATTAGTAAAAACTAAAATTAAAATAGTCCCACATAGCACAACATTTTTCTGGAAGTTTGCTGTGCAATGTACTGAAATTTACATCGTGCAACAAATACTAAAATGTCCAACAGATGCAAACTTGAATTTCATGCGTTGTAGTTTTTTAAGGTAGCTAGAGCTGCGTATTAATTTTTATAACATATTTATTATAAATTGGAATGTTCATTCTACTTTAAAAAAAGAATAAATAATCCATAAGGTTATGGATTTTTTTTTTAACCTGTCTTCAGGTTTTTAGTTTCAAGTGTGAAAATATTGTGCGCCAACACAGGTTACAAAATATTTTCAAAACGTTACAAATTATTTTTTTCTTCTTCTTATCAGCAAAAATAAACATTTTATTTTATAATAAATTTTTCAAAAAATTCAACCGTTCTTGAATTATTAACAATTAAAAAAGGGCTGTTTTTTAAAACAAATAACCATACCTTTCTTAAGAAAATGGTACAATAATTTTACAAAATGCGTTTCAAAGGTAATAAAATCATCCTTTAAATGCGTTACCACACATTAACATGCAATAATCTGTTTTAAAATAGTATTCATTTCAAATTGACAAAAAATAAAGAAAAATTTTGTTTATTGTTAATAGCAATTAAACAGTAAGCGAAATTTTTAAAAATTTATTATTAAAATATTGAGAAATTAAGGAACCCTACTTTCAAAATAGGACATTAGCAATCTTTTAATTCCTTACATTTGATCATGGAATATTCCTATTAGGTGAACATTTTAATATTACTTTAACATCCCTCGAATATTCCTTTCAATTTAAGATTACATTACGCGCTTCTTCGGTATATGAAAATATAATAATCATCAAATATAAGGGATACAGCAGTTAAGTATTTTAGATATTTTTTATATAAAAGAAACTTACTTATTCTTTCTCCTTCGTGATGAATGACATCAGCAAGTGATATCACACTAAGGTCGAACGATGCATCATCTTCAATTGTATGCATCCCTATTTGACTGATCATTGTTTTTGCAGATAATTGTAATTCATATCTTACATTTCCATAGTTGTACTCTGGTTTTGATGGAACTCTAGCACAACCTCCATCAATGTGAAGAATCTAAAATATGTAAAAATTAATATTTACAAAAATTTATAAATTGCCTAAGAAATTGGTTAATAAATTCCAATAATATCCTGTGAAGAGGTTTAAAATATAATCAAGAAATACAGTGAAATGCAAAAACGATTATGTTTGTTCAATCAATTATTAATAATTGGTAATTGTTAGAAAATTCAAATTGTGACGACACATATAACCACACATTTCCTACCAATTTCCAATTAGTTAATAAATAATTAATTTACGACATTCATATTTTTGCATATGTCTGTACTTTCTCTTTATATTTCTTCACACTTTATAGCAATTCATTCATTAATCTAAAAAAGAATTGTCTACAAATGAACATAGCAAGAATTATGCGAATTAACATTTATGTACTTTAAAAAAAATTAAGGACTTTGGATATTTTTTTAGATTAAATATAATAATTTCTTATAACATAATAACCGAATTTTTTATAATTTTTCTTTCCAAAATATCAATGTCATCCTTCCCCCAAACAACGCATTGGATTTTTTTTCCATTATTGTTATTTAAATAAAATTTGAAACATTCGCTTTTGCCAGCAATTCTTCTGGGTATAATGTTTGATATATATCCAATCAATTCTCTGAAAAAATAATTCTTTTATAATTCCACAGTTTAGAAATATTTGTAGTACACTAACAAAAAATTCAGCCGACATATTCAACTACTGTTTGGTAGTTAATTAAAAAATAATTAAATTAATTATTAATTAGAAATTTCATTATTTGGTATGTAGTTAAGAATTTTTAGTTAAGTTTAACTTAAAAAAGAAATTGAAACAGTAGTAAATACATAGAAAATAATTTCAACTATCCATGAAACATTTCATTTTATCTACAATTTTTCATTAAAATTATAATTAATACTTAAGAAACATACACTGTTTTGTCCCAAAACTCCACTGCATCTATAGCTTCATTTGATGAAAAGTTCATATTCTATAAAATAATAATAAGTAAGTTTATTATACAAGTGACGGGTAAGCGTAAGCAAAAATTTATAAAATTTGCTGTATTTATTTTCATTCTATCTTTTTATGTTACAATGAATTCCTTGAAACATAAAAAAACTTCATTACAATAAAAATAGCAAATTTTAGCAATTATAGCCCCACTGATAAAAACGTTTAACATTTCTGGACCATTTTAGTAATATTGCGGGTAATATTATTGTAGGTATATTGTAGAATAAAAATATAATACATAATTAGAATTAATATATAACAATAATATTATGAATAATATATAACAATTTATAAATATAATTAATGAAAATATAACAATTTATAATTTATTTATAATTTATAATTAATAATTTATTATTATAAATATAATATAATATTACTCGGTGGTATTATATGTTTGTAATAATAATATCGATCATTGCGAGTAAAGATGATAAAATAAATAAAAGACTATTTAATGTTTCCACGGCACAGCCGTCCTTTTCAGAACCTCAGGTACAGTAAACATTTAAAAACAAAACTTTATATACCTCCAAATGATCGATATTATTACAAATAATGTTACAGTAATGTTTAAAAAGTATACAAGTTAGGTAATAAATAATTTTACAAACTTTTAATCAGTACTGCCTGATTGATAAAGACACGTATAAATACATGTATAAATATACGTATAAAAACACACATTTTTATACGTAGAAATACACATGTTTCTATATGTATATAAAAACATACGAATTTATATCTGTATTTATACATTTTTTAAAAAATGCAAAACAAAAGTGTACACGTGTTATCACATGTACAGTGCCGCTCAGCAGATTTTGCCCACCTTTGAGAATTTTACGCTTGGCGAAAAGTTGTATATTTCAGTTGCTAATAAAGATATAACAATGAGTGAGGACACATTTTTTATATTAAGAATTTTTTTCAAAAGCTAACCGTTCTCGACTTCTTACTAATTACAAAAAGTGCTGATTTTCAAAAAAATCAAAATATGTCAAAAAAAAATAATTTTTTTTTAGGTCTAAATATTTTTTTTCTAATTCTATACATAAAAAGGCACATTTGTCTTCTCAACAATTTTTTTCAAAAATCAATCGTTCTTGAGTTATGACTAGTTGAAAAAAAGTGCAGTTTTTTTTAAACAATTGTCCATATCTTTGTTACAAATTATCGTATTAAAGTTTACAAGGAATCATTTTAAAGGTGATAAAATTAGCTTTCAAATGGCTTATCAACGATTAAAATGTGATGACTGGTTTAAAAACTGCAGCGATTTTAAAATTACAAAAAAACCGGAAATTTGGGATTTTTATTTTGAGCAATTAAACAATAACAAAAAATTTTTTTTTAATGTCTGTTTTAGATATCATAAAAGTAGAAGACATAATTTTTCAAAAAAGTCCTCACTCATTATTAGCTTCATTAGCAACCGAAATATAAAACTTTTCGCCAAGCGTAAAATTCTCAAAGGTGGGCAAAATCTGCTGAGCGGCACTGTATATTAGTAAAGAATAATATATCTCATATATATATATATATATATATATGTAAAAAATGTACAAATATTTAATAATATAGACATATATTAATACGCGTATTACAGAGAGAGAGAGAGAGAGAGAGAGAGAGAGAGAGAGAGAGAGAGAGAGAGAGAGAAAGAGAGAAAGAGAGAAAGAGAGAAAGAGAGAAAGAGAGAAAGAGAGAAAGAGAGAAAGAGAGAAAGAGAGAAAGAGAGAAAGAGAGAAAGAGAGAAAGAGAGAAAGAGAGAAAGAGAGAAAGAGAGAAAGAGAGAAAGAGAGAAAGAGAGAAAGAGAGAAAGAGAGAAAGAGAGAAAGAGAGAAAGAGAGAAAGAGAGAAAGAGAGAAAGAGAGAAAGAGAGAATTGTAATGTTAAATTATTCATAATACATGTAATGTTTTACTTATTAGCGTATAAGTTTACGGTAATATTATAACACTACTGGCCTGCGTGAATATTTTTCGTCCGGTTTTCCGCCCGGAAAATCCGCCTAGAAATCAGTCCGGATTGTTTCACAATCGGATTTTCGGTCAGAGAATTTTAAACAATCATCCTGATTTTTGAGCGAATTTTCAGGCGGAATATGGGGCAAAAATTTTCACTCAGGTTAATAATTTTTTCCACAAATAATATTTTTTAACTTCTTTTTCTAATTTTAATGTAAATCTATTACATCTATCTATCTTTATTTTTATATTTATCTCTAAATTATTTAACTCAAATAAAATAATAAATCAGTAAGTATTATTAAATTGAGAAATAACGTCTATTTTAAAATAAAATTGTAATTTCATTGTAACGGTTAAGGCACTTATTCACGTAAACATCAGTTTATTTACCTTTCTTCTTATCTATCACACTATACTTCGAAATTTAATTATCTTTTATAAAATTGAAAAACGTATGTTGTCAAATGTGATATGTTTCTAAAGAAAATTTCATATTATTTCATATTAAATCCAAAATTATATCTACTGATTTATTATTTTATTTGAGTTAAATAATTTTATTAATTTTTCTAATAACTAAAATAGCATTCATTAAATTAGTAGATGTAAAAAATAAAATTATTTCCTTACAACCGTCTTTATATTACATTAAAAATTTTACTTTAGAATAAAATATTAATAAAATAAAATATTTTTACATTTTAAATAGAATTTTTATCTCTAATATATATATATATATAAATATAAACTCTAAAATCAAAAATTATAATTAGATTACTTTATGAATAAAATAATGTCACAAAATAATAAAAAATCTTAAAACTTACCTCAAATTTCACTTGAAGTGGAACACACTTACACCTTCCAAAAAAATTACTTAAAACAATTGTTTCTTATAGCACAGTGTGCGTATGGTCCTCTACACGTGTTTCCTAAAGCTCAATTCCCGAACGAAAGAACGACTTGAAAGATCTAGTAGTAGGAGAGACTAAAAGGAGTGGATCAAAGTATATAAAAAGAGGGGATAAAGGGAGATACCAGCGAAGTACCATGACTTAAAATTTTAAATGCCTAACTATGAAATTGTAATATCTCAATTTTTATCTTTCAATTATATACCTATATATTGAAATGATCCATACTTTTATAAAAATGATTCTGAAAAATTATTGTATAAATTTTATAAGATTATAATTGTTTTTATTTTCATAAATTAATGGTACAATTATATTAAATTTGGAAATATAATTCAATTTACACTCACAAACATGCACTAATATTACAAAAATTTTTTAATATACCTATAACTGCCAAAATTTGAAATTTATGAATTTTGAAGTATCCTTTTTTTATAAAGACCATGGCACTTACGAGGTTAAGAAATAAACAAATCTCCAATTGAGGCGTTGGGTGCAATAAGGGCGTATAACAAAAAACGACAAACGGAGAACATTCAAGTTAAAGTTTTAAACTTTAATTATTCAAAAACTGTAAATGCAAATAATAAAAAAAAAATTTTTTTCAATACAGGTATGCACATATTTATATAGATATATTTTTATTTTCAAAACAAAAAGGAAGAAGATTAAGATTTTAGACGATGATGTTCTTATGCCATTTTGAATTGTCTAGATAGAGAAACGCAATGTTAAACGAAGAAGTACTTATGTTATATTCCTTGGTGTAAGAAAGAAAGGTATGCGTTACCTATTCAGTTTTAGACTTTCTTTATAGTTTTTTCACGTGATAAAGGGAGAAAGAAATTATTACCTGGGTCCTCAGAGTTATTAATTAATCCTCTTTAAAAGATTGCAGGTCAAGCGAACCCTTATTTGCAAAATAAAGATATATCTTTCTCTCTCCATAACTTGTTCTTTTCTCTGTCACCGAAAACCCAGCAGGGGTCCGGACGGAATGAATGAATGAATGAAGGAATGAATTCAAAGATTATTATAGTTAATAAAACAAACGCGCGTAAACGCGCGTGAATTTTTTGTAACTGTGACAATATATATACAAATAGTATATTTTATACATTACATTTAATATTTAACATTAATTATACATTCTTTTTTATTTTTGTATAAAAGATAAAACTTCTAGAAGGTAAGGAAAAAAACATCGTTTATACAAAATATTTTGCATAGGATAAATGATTTTAACTGCGTTAAAATAATATGTTAAACTTATAATTTCCCAAGTAAATATTTATAGTATGTTATCATATTCTAATGAAGTTAACACTATTTGTTATTTTATTGCACAACCGATATTTTTATGCAATAAAACCATTTACTTTGAATAAAAAATGAAGTATCTAAATGCAGGGATGAAATTGGTTTCTTTACCTAAAATTAGGGGAAAAGGGGAATTTTCGCATTAAAAAAAGGGGATTTTATAAATCACAAAATAATTTTTATTTATATTATATACACTCCCAACCGATAATTTTTGCCCACCTAACGGCGAAAATAGGCCTGACAAAAAGTTTTGTATTTCATTTTCCATTTGAGATAAAAAAGTCATCGAGGGCTCATTTTAAAGCTTATTTTCTCAACTTTTACGTAACATAAGAGAAATTTAAAAAAATAATTTTTTTTAATATTTTATTGTTCTTAAGGCAAAATTAAAATTTCCGTTTCTTTTTTTTATCTTTTTAAAACTGATACCATTTCTTTAAAAATCATCAGATTTAAACTTTATACCATTCATTTGAAAGGTAATTTTATTACCTTTAATATGATTATTTAAAAATTCTTCAACGTTTTTTTTACAATGTTGTAGGCAATGGTTTAAAAACACAGCATTTTTTCTCAATTGTTGATCATTTAAAAACAATTAGTTCTTTTCAAAATTGTATTAAAAGATAAAATGTTACTTTTTATATATAGAATTGGAAAAGAAATATTTCAAATTTTTTTTAAAAAAATATTTTTTACCATATGTACAATGTTTAGATTTCTACACTTAAAATTGAAAATCTCAGTATATATTAAAAAAAATTTTTTCAAACAAATTTTTAATATTGTTCTTTTAATTTTTTACGTAAAAAGGAACATTTTTTATTCTAATAAATTTTTTAAAATAACAAATTTTTTCAAAATTATCAACAATTGGAAAAAAGTGCTTTTTTTTCAAACAATTGCCAAAAACTTTGTAAAAAAAAATCGTTGAATAATTTTGAAATTATTATATTATGGGGGGATAGAAATACCTTTCAAACGAATGGTATAAAGTTAAAATCTGATGACTTTTAAAGAAATGGTATCAGTTTTAAAAAGACAAAAAAAACGGAAATTTCAATTTTGCCTTAACAAGAATAAAATATTTAAAAAAAATTATTTTTTAAAAGTTCTCTTGTTTTATGTAAAAGTTAAGGATATAAGCTTTAAAATTAGTCCTCGATGACTTTTTTATCTCATCTGGAAAATAAAATACAAAACTTATTGTTAGGCCTGTGTTCGCCGTAGGGTGGGAAAAAAATACACTTTCTTTAAAAGAACTTTTGGTTCTTATTTTTTTTATAACTTTCTAATTAAATAAGTCTTTCTTCAAAAAAAATTTCCTAAATGATAATCAATTTTTGTTTTATCTTTTTGTTTACATTGCATTTTTTAACTTATATTAAACCTTATAAAGAAGCTGCGTCAACGTATAAAAGTCTTGTTTTTAGATTTTTTTACTCTAAAGAATTTAGAAGTTTTATTAAAAACCGATTTCTAATTTTTACTTTTAAATAAATATAGTAAGGGTCGTTCATAAATTACGTCACGCTTCTGAGGGGGACTTCAATTTTCTGAGTGTGACGATCTGTAGAAGAAATGGCACTAATACGTGTAAATTTTGTGACGTTCGGGGGGTGGTGGGTGGGTGGCAAAAAAACCAAAATACTGTGACCTAATTTATAAACAGCTTTAACGTATAAAAGATGGAATCATCATGATTAAAAAAAAATACACGGAAAAAAATCTGTTGCGATTATTGCATGAGTAAATCCTTAGGAATAACGGGTGTCACAAAAGTCTTGAGACAAATTTGAAGAGTCTTGGTTTGTAGAAATATATAAAATAAAATAATAAATCGAGGTTTGGACTTGTGCTGTTTCTGTACAGAACAGAAATTTCATCATTTCTTTTAGAGGGTTAGGAATGTTTTAATGCATGTAATATTTTGCCAGATTGTACAGCTTCATTTGACAATAATGAGGATTCTGAAAAAAACCATTTTAATCGTGAATTTAACCAAAATCTGGTATTTATTACTAACAATTTCTGTGAAAAAACATTTTAATAACTCAACTTGTTTCAGATATACGGAAACTCAAAATTTTACTGAAAAAACTGTTATACACTGAATTTATGTTTAAATAAAAACAATTTTTTTTGCGGAAACCATTTTTTGGTCAATTTTTCACATTTTGTTTTTATTACTCAAAATATTCTATACTTTTTTTTCATACAATTTATTTTTTTTAACCCGCAATGGTCACACGGGTTTCAAAGGACCCCAAAACATTTTACGTTTAATTTTTTTAAATTGGTCGTTACAATATGCAAAATATTTTAAATGTAAAAAAGTACTAATGGATTTTAAAGATCAGACCTTAAACTAAAGTTCAGTTACCGATTTAAACCGACAAATTAAATAGAAGGGAAATAACAACTATTTTGGTGTGTGGTACCATTATGCAATTACTTTGAGGTGTCACCATTACAGGTTAATATATAATAAAAGGTGGTAATTTTAAAAAAATTGTTATAGGAAACAATTAAAATTCTTTATGTTATTTAAAGAAATATGAAATTTTTATTTTCGCACGTAATAACTTACATATGACAATTGTCAGTAATACTGTTTGGTTTGCGTTGAAATTGATTAAACAGAAAAAATAATACTATTTTTTTTAAAGAGAAAACTAAAATTATTTCATAAATTCTTTACGTTATTTAAAGAAATATGAAAACTTACATATGACAATTGTCAATAATACTGTTTGGTTTGCGTTGAAATTGATTAAACTGAAAAATTAATACTATTTTTTTTAAAGAGAAAACTAAAATTATTTCATAAATGAAAATCAAACCAAAAAATGATGTACATCAATTCTAAATAAGTGAAATTAAATTTTTTTTTCGTCAAAATAATAAAAAAATATCATTTGAGATTCACATCAGATAATCAAAAAAATTAATACAGAGAACTGTAATTTCCTTCTTAGCAGAGACTTTTTAATCTTCTCCAACATCTTCTCGTCGAAGTTGGCCATTGTTAACTCTCTTTAATTCTCGAGTAACTAAAAGGACATCTAATAGACGCATTGGATCTCCTCTTCCAGACTGGATATTCGCATCGGAATCAAGTTGTAAATAAAGTCTGGGCCCTATTAACAAAAAATTTATTTATTTATTTATTATTATAGCATTTATTTATTTATTTATTATTATTATTATTAATTTTATTATATAATATTTAATTCATTTTTTTGCATGCTTTCCTTTCTTTCTTTATTTTTATGTTTCTGTTTGTAAATTTTTTGAGTTTAAAAAGTTTAAAATTATTTAATTTTAATTTTTGTTTCTTTGTTACTTTTTTCTATCTTCAGTAATAAATTAAATTTTTGTAGTTATCTACGTTTCTTTATTTACTGAATAAAATTAATAATTAATTAACTTATTAAATTTAAAAATTAAAATACCTTGGGTATTAACTCGTCCAACCATTGTAACAGGAGAGCCTTTTTCAAAATTAACTTCATTTCTGAAGTTAGCAATTCTAACTTCTAATTTGAAATTCCCGTCAGTCACCGATCCACAACCATAAGTGCCCAAATTTCGGTTTATGCCCACCATTTGGTACACAAATTTAGTTTTGATAAAAGCAGAGACTCCTGCAAATGAAAATTAGTAAAAATAAATAAGAGACATTTCATGCCAAACCAACACATCATAGAAATTGACATTTTTAATTTGGTTCACATTTTTTACTTTTCCATACTCTACAAAAAACAGTTCCATTATTTTTTTTAAATTTATCTATGCAGCCGTTTACGAAATTTGTATTTTTGAAACTTTACGATTTATAAGAGAAAAATTTTTTTGATTACTTTTAACTTTAACAAAAATGGATTCATTTTAATGTTATTTATATGAAAATTTTCAGTTTTTTAATAAAGATTTGAAATATTTGATGCAAAAAATGATCAAAAAATTATTTATCAATATTTTTGTAATTTATGGGTTAAAAGCTTATTTTAAAAATTGTTTGTACTCTTAAATGTTTTTAAATAATTTTTAAACAAAAATATTTTTTTTATGTAAATCGCAAGCCTAGTACAGTTGATTACTACTATTTTTTATAAATTTTTAAAATTATTGAAATTTAGAACTGTCTCATATGTATACCTCGGATTCTTTTGGTACTACACATATGTATGAATTTCGACATGCTAATTACGAAAATCATACTCACAATGACCAAAAACTCAATTTTTATAATGAAAACAATAAAAAATATAATTTTTAGATTTTTTGCTTTTATCTCATAAGGTATTCAAAAATTTTAAAAAAGCTTTCGAGAAAGGTTGATGATGCAATAAAAAAATATTTTTTTTATGTATTTTGTTTTTTTGCTAAAAACTAAGGATAATGTTGAAAACTTGTTTTTTTTATTGTGGTTTAAACATTTTTGTTATTTTTTGAGAAAACTAACAAGTTTATTCTAATATTACAAAATTTGTCTAAAGCAATTTTAAAAAAATTTACATATTTTATGAGATAAAAGCAAAAAAAGCATAAAATTATTGTTTTGTTTCGTGAATTTCACCATAAAAATAAAATATTTAGTCGTTGCGAGTATGATTTTCCTAATCTGCGCATAAAAATATTTAAGTATGCATAGTACTAAAATAATCCGAAGTATGAATGAGGAAATCCTCAATTTCAATAATTTAAAAAAATTATGGGAAAATATTAAAAATCATTGACTCACGACGAGATGAGACTTAAAATTTGCGTAAAACGAAGTAATTTTTTCTAAAAATTATTTCAAAAATTCAAAGGATACATACAACCTTTAAAATAAAATTTTAACCTATAAATTACAAAAAAGGGATAAATCATTTTTAGATGATTTTTTGAATCAAATTATTAAAAATTTTATCAAAATGCTGAAAATATTCATATAAGTAACATCAAAATTGATCCATTTTTGTAGAAGTTATGAGCAATCAAAAAAATGTTTTTCCTAAAAACTGTAAATTTAAAAAAAATTATATTTCTTAAACAGCTAGATAACGGAATTAAAAAAATCATCATTCGAATACGTGAAAATGGAACCAACTATTAACAACAAAATTAAAAATTTATTTACTTACTAATAGTTTCATTTTCATAATGAATGACATCCATCATTTCTACATCACCAATTTCTGGAACGTCATCATCCCTTTCCGTAACATGATCTCCCACAACTGTGACTACAGTCGTGGAAAATAACTGGAGTTCAAAAGACACGTTTCCCTTGTTAAAGTCCGGTCTTGATGGAACGCGAGCTAAAGCTCCATCAATGTGTATAATCTAAAAACATTTATTTACATTACATAATGTTAATTTATATTATTCATAAGAAATTTTTTTAATATATTCATTTAATAAATTAATTAATTTATCGTAAAATAAGGTGTTAAGGGACACAAAAAAAATTTGAACGACAAAGTTAATTTAGTTAATTTAGTATCCAAAATCCAAAATTCAATATCCAAAAAACTAAATTCAATATCTAAATTCTAATATCCAAAATCAAATATCAAGAATTCAGTATCCAACATCCAAAATTCTAAATTGAAAATCCAAAATGCAATATGCAAAATTCAAAATTGAATATCTAAAATTAAAAATGTAATATCCAAATTACAGTATACAAATTTTAATATGAAAAATCCAAAATTAAATATTGAAAATGCAAGATCCAAAATCCAATATCCAATAACCAATACTATTATATCTTTAATACTAATATTATCTAATATTCAAAATCCAGATATGTTAAATAATAAAGTTCTCTAATTTCCAAAATACACAAATCTTTATTACCAATGCAAAATATATTTCCAACATCCAAAATGCAATATGCAAAATCCAAACTTCAATATCCGAAATCAAAAATTCAATATCTAAAATCCAATATCCAAAATTTTATATGCAACATGCAAAATTCAATTTCCAAAATCCAAAATTCAATATCTAAAATCCAAAATGCAATATCCAAATTGCATTTTAAAAATGCAATATTGAAAATCCAAAATCCAATATCTAATACCCAATATCAATATATTTTTAATACGAATATTATCTAATATTCAGAATATAATATGTTAAATACTAAAGTTCTCTAATTTTCAAAATACACAAATCTTTAGTACCAATGCAAGAAATGCAAAATATATTTCCAACATTGAAAATCCAATATGCAAAATCAAAACTTCAATATCCAAAATCCAAAAGTCAATATCGAAAATCAAAAATTCAATATCCTAAATCCAATATAAAAAATTCAGTATCCAAATTCGAAATTTTAATATCCAAAGTTCAAAATTCATTATTTATTAAATGGAGCATAAACCCAAAAAATGTCAGTAACGATTAATAATTAAAATTTCTCCACCTTTTAGACCTTGCCATTCGAAAGGACACTAAGAAATGTGTAGAAATGTTTATTATTACTAAAGAATATAGCAAGAATCAATTGCTATTTATTTCTGAATGTCTGTCTTATATTCTTATAATAGATTACACATTTCGTGTGCATATTTTAAGAACTGCATTTACATGACCCAAACATTGAAGCAGAAATTTTAAAATCAAGTAACCACAATCATTTTTAAATAATAATTAAATGTGAAATAAATAAAAGCTACATAACATCAAAGTATTTCGTGATAAACAATATTCTTTATAAATAACTTTTCAGAAAATTCTACACTTTTGTACACAGCAGAAGGAAGAGCATAGATTTTTAATTGTTCCTTAGATTTAACTCGAGAACAACCAACATAAATTTGACCATGACCAAATGCTGAAATTGGTAAATATATTCCTACTTTATCAAAAGATTGTCCTTGAGATTTATTAATTGTCATGGCATAAGCAAGTCTAACTGGATATTGTCTTCTTATCATTCTAAATGGATATGTGTCTTGTGAAGGAGATAAATCAATGCGTGGAATAAAAACTATTTCTCCCTTAGATTTTCCAGTAATTATTTCTGCAGAAATTACGTTTCTCAATAATGATTTTACAACTAATCGAGTCCCATTACATAATCCCTGAACCAAATTCATATTTCTTAAAAGCATAATTATACATCCTACCTTTAAAGATAATTTATGAGGAGGCAAACCGTCTGGTGTTAGACTATTTAAAAATTCTATTGGAACAATATTATTTACATCTTTTCGATCGTCGTCGACATGTGAATCAATACTATAATAAATTATTTCTTGTCCTTCTAATTTTAACAAAATACGTTCATTCAAATCTAATACCTCAGAATTAGTTAATGAAAGAATACAAGCTGAATGAACAGATTCATCATGTTTATTTATTGACGATCCATAAATTTCATCAATTAAATTTCCATCAGAAATTAAATCCTGTGGTATTTCTAAAACACTGTTTTCTCTTTCAAACATAGATTGAGGTTTACCATCACCAACATTTAGTAACCAATTTGAAAACTCTACATCATTATTCTCTAATCTAACGTTAATATGTAAGGACTTACTTTCAAAAAGATCCCACAATCTACTATTTTTCACACATACTTCAACAATGTGTGTGCGACTACCATGTGGAACAATTGGCAATGTTTGTCGAAAATCTCCTGAAAGCAAAATAACTTTACCTCCAAATGGTTCATTACATTGTGTAATATCTCGCAGCATAGACTCCATTGCTTGTAGAGCAAATTTAGGTGCCATTGTTATTTCATCCCAAATAATGATTTTGGCACTTCTTAACAGTTCAGCGTGCTTTGACATTCTACTGATATTGCATGTTGAATCTTCATTGATTGGTATAGGAAATTTAAACATTAAATGTGAAGTTCGTCCACCTCTTAAAAGATTAGCTGCTATAGCAGTCCATGCAACTGCTAAAACTACCAATTCTTCACTTTCAAGTGCAGTAATAATTGTGTCTTCTAAATAGCTTTTACCACAGCCACCAGGTGCAGAAAGGAAAAAGTACCTATTTTTGCAATTATCATTATGTACTGCTGCCATGACATCATCAAAAATTTTGCGCTGTTCACTATTCAAACTTTTTATGAGTATTTCAGCTTCTTCTTTTAGCAATTTTAATGCTAATGCATTAGCTTCTTTATCGACAAAAATATAATCTTCAAGAATTTGTTGATCAATATTAGGCAAACCAAATTGATTTAAAGCAAATCCATGAAAATTAAGCACTTCATTAATTAATATTAATGCTTGTTGAAGTGCTACTTCTACGGGTACATTATTATCAAAAATCATGTGTTCCTTGTACTTATTCCATAAATCAAATGCATTCAGAGGCAATCCAAACACACATATATATGCAAATAGACGACAAAGTTCTTTAGGAAATTTCATGCTTACAGCTTCAGTCAAACAATTATCCCATTCACTATCATCTACCATCAAATTTCTTGCACGCGCTGCTTCTGTAAAAGTATTATATGTAATACCTTCATATGTTCTTACATCATCAAACGATTTAGCACCACGTACATGAAGCAGTAAGATTCTCAAAAAATATCTTTCAATATCTTTCGGACTTACGAAATACATGCGGCAAATTAAAGGTTTAGTAATTCGTTCCCTTATTTTCCAAGTTTTAGATGATTCAACAAAAACATACTTATGTGGTATTTCTGTGTACAAATACTTCCGTGCCTCAGGATTTTCTACATTTAACTTGAACCATGCTGTTAATGTAGTATTTTTAAATTTATTAACTGCTTCTTCTTCTAATCCTTCTTTAAAACATACTGATTGTTGATTAGGCAGATGTACAGCTAATCTATAAGTTGCATGTGATTGTTTATGCATATTGAATTCGTATAATCTATGCATTGCTTCTGGTGGACATACATAACGTGTATTTAAATAATGTTCAATTTCATCATATTCCATTTCCTGATTATCATCCTTATAACCTATTATTGCAGTGTCATGACCTTTATGCATATATTTGAATAAATATTTAATACCATCCGTACTACCACATGGTATAACACAAATATGACCTTTAAATGTTTTACTTAAATAAAGATTATATGGTACAATCATCGAATTGTCAGCAGTACATTTAATTGATCCATCTTGTTTATAAAAAATAATTTTTTTTCCATCATTCCTTCGCCTGAGTTCCGGATAATTCTTCGAACCATAAGTTGTTTCAGAACAAAAAGGCTTCGGATATTGTTTTGTACAAACTTTCTTTTCAGGATCCATACAAGGAGAACTCATGTTTTCTTTACCACATGGCCCATGAACTTGAAATTGCTTTACAATATTAAAAAGTTCCGGATTCTTCGTTTCGTCTGGTATTTCCGCACATATCATTTTATCTAAGGTTTCTGCATCTCGAATTGGTGTACGTAAAAATATAATTATATGCACATGTGGCAATCCACGTTTTTGAAATTCTATAACATATACAAATGCAATAATTGGGCCAAAAATTTCTTTGTCTTTTATTTCTTTCATTAACTCTTTCACTTTATGTTGAAAAATTCTAGCTACAAGATCTGGGCGATCAGACGCAGTTTCAACATCCAACAAATTTTCTGTAATTTCACGCCACTTTGGATTACATGTCATTGTTATAAATAAATGTGGTTTTCCAAATTCTTGAACTAATCGCATAGCATCCATAAAACATTGTTGATAACAACGTGGTCCTCCAATAAACGTTGATGGCAAAATAATCATTTTTCCAGGTCGAACATTTTCGTCTTTTGCTTTATTGTGAATATAATCCATTAATCCACAATACAATTCTGCTCGAAGCTTTTTTTGTTGTAAACGAATGTATTTTAAACGTTCACCTTCTACTTTCGACCAGACATCAACTATGTATTGCTGAGTTAATTTTCCTAATTTTAAACATGGATTGAAAGATCCTCTATATGAAAGGCGATACATATAAAATTGTAAAGGTGTTACATTACGAGTACCTTCAGTATGCTTAAGGTTAACAGTCCATCCAGGATCACCATAAGGAAACATTAAAGGATATGTCATAGGATCAACATTTTCACTAAGACTAGAAATTGGAACACTCTTTGAATATTTTGGGTATATACATATATCACGTTCCATAGGAGGTTCACCATCTTCGCTAACAAATACAACTGCTACTTCACTACAAGACGGAACATTAAATTTACTTTGATTTAATGATCTGTCGCGTTTAATCCACATTTCAATATTTCTTATAGGTTTATTTTTAGATTTTGCTAGTGATTCTTCTACTAATTCTACCTCTCTCATCATTTGAAATGCTTTAGCATAAGGATTAATTTCTCTTAATAATTTATCTATTTCTTCCATTAATGATGATAAACATTTCTCATTACATTTATTCTTTAATCGTTCAAGCACTGCATCATTGGTATCAAGAATGTACAACTGTCCATACTTTCGGTTTTCATTATCATCAGGATGAAGAGCATATGTATTATGATACACTTGTCCGTGTACACGAAAAACATAAGGACCATATCCTTTAGGAATTTCTAACTTAGCTCCCATGCTGGCGAAAGCAAACGAATTATTATAACAACGAATATTTTCTTTATAATTTTTTCCTTCAACACTTGAATCTAGTAACAAACTTTTTAAATAAAGCGGATAAGGATTTAAATCTTTTAACTTCACTTTACCCTTATGACAGCAACTTTGAAATAATTTATCTAACGGCCTTTCACACAAAAAATGTAACGCACTACAAAACTTACATTTTACATTCATCATACCTAAATAATTCTCTAGTACTTCACTTTCATCAAAATCTTCAAAAGACATAATTGCAACTGCTGCACTTTTTTGATTCCGATTATCCTTTTTACATGCCAAATTCATTTCTTTGCGTTTCTTCTTTTCATCTTCACTTTCCATAGATAATTTTAACTTCTTACATGCCAAATTTTTTTCATTGCGTTTCTTCTTTTCATCTTCACTTTCCATAGATAATTTTAACTTCTTACATGCCAAATTTTTTTCATTGCGTTTCTTCTTTTCATCTTCACTTTCAATAGATAATTTTGCCCTCTTACATGCCAAATTATGTTCTTTGCGTATTTTTTTTTCATTATCAGATTCTGTAGATAATTTCTTTTTTTTGCAGGTCAAATTTTTTTTTTTACGCTCTATCTTTTGTATTTCTGTTTCTGTTTCATTACGCATACGTTTTCTCAGTCTATCCTTCTCTTGTCCAATTATTTTCTGTTCATTCGTGACTTCGCGCCTTGCTTTCTGTTTTCTTTCTTTTTCTTTTATTGCTAGAAGTCTCTTTTTATCGTTTTCTTTATTTAGGGATTGGTTCATTTCTGAATATTGTTGTGTTAAAGCTTTTTTAACATTTTTATTAGTTGCACAAAGTCTTTTTATTTCACTTTCATTATTCAGAGAATGCTTCATTTCGAAATCATTAGATGACATAACTCTGTCGACATTATCACTGAAAAGGGTTGTTAAAATATAAAAAGGATTTTGTTTACCATTTTTAAGTTCGTCAGATCGATTAATGAAAAGACTATTCCAATCATTTTCTACTATCGAATTCCTCATTTTAGACACTTTATCTGCCGGGAAATGATTTAGCCTATTATTTTCAAACATTGATTTTAAATGCTTTCTCATTATATCATTATCAGTTTTATAATTCACGCTGCTTGGCATTACATTAAAAAATACAGAGGTTGCAAATGCTATTGCATATACTCCACACTCAACACTTCCAAACGGTTGTTGATCAACAGCTACAAAAACTACTGTTGGTTTAAAAGGAAACAATCTAATTAAATAATCTAATTGATGTACATTTAAACAACCTGCATTAAGGCTATCAAAAACATAAAGCCTTACTCCATCGTAATAGACACAAATCCAATGACCTGAATTGATACTACCGCTAAAAAGTATTTGAATATGTTTATCGCCTTCTTTAATTGGAACAATGAAATCAAGCATTTGTAAATACAAAGTACTTTGCATATTAAAAACAGAATTTGAATCTTTTTTCAATAAATCTTCAAATTTATACATATGCATGTCATTTAACATTTCATTTCTATTTTCAATAATTTTTAAATCCTTATTACTTAAAACAACATACCCTTTTATGTTGGCCATTTTAGAATTCATCGAATTTTATTTTATCTAATTTTATTATTCAAAATTTCAAATTCCAATATCCAAAATCAAAATATTGTCCAATTTTCAAAATCCAAACATCTTTAATACTAAAGTTATCTAAAATCAAAATACACAAATCTTTAGTACAAATGCAAAAAAATTCAAATTATATTTCCAAAATCCAAAATTCAATATCCAATATCAAAAATTCAATATCCAAAATCCAATATCCAAAATCCAATATCCAAAATCCAAATTCCAAAATCCAATTCAATATACAATATCCAAAATCCAAATTCCAAAATCCAACTCAATATCCAATATCCAAAATTCTTCAATGTTAATATTATTTTTAAAAAATGAAAATATCTTCAATATTAAAGTCATTTAATATCCACAATGCATAAATCTTTAGTACAAATGCTATAAAATCCAAAATATAATTGACATCAAAGAAAAAAATAAAAAATAATGCACTGAAATATTTTTTTTTCACTAGTTTAGAAAATCAAAATCAAAAAAGCAAATATAATGTACGAAAGTTTTTAATTACTCACAAGATCAAAATCACTTTTAAATAAATAACTTCTTTTTTATTCAAAAGATAGAAATATGAAATATATGATAATACAATTATATTTTAAATGTCCATTTCCATTTCTAGTTTTCTCACATTTCTTTGTTTTCAATTTTGCCTTCATTCTTTATTTTCAATATCCTTGTATCCAATATTCATTTATTTCCATTTCAAAATTTCTATTTCTAATTTTCCAATTTCCATTTCCAATTTCCATTTCCAATTTCCATTTCCAATTTTCATTTCCAATTTCCATTTCCAATTTCTATTCTACTTTTATTCAACATCCATTTCCAATTAATACAAATTCCAGTTGCAAAATATAAATTAACTTACATTATAAATATCTATAGAAAATATCTTATATATCATAGAAAAAAATATACAAACTGGACAAAAAATTTAATTGTCAAAACAAATTTTATTATCTCTAAATAATTAAATTTTATCAATTTTATACTATAAATATTCTTCTACTTCATATATAAATTAAAAAAAAATTTTAATTTATATTAAGTTGATATAACATTTTACTTTTCATAACGAAACTAAAAAATTAATTTTTGTTAATGACATTTACATGTTAACATCTATTCCTTTCGAATATTTTTTTTTAATATTAGTATTACAAAACCAATAAACATAGAGAAAAAATAACTCCTTCTTTCAAAAACCACTGAAATGTCAAAAATATTTTAAAGAACACTTTTTAATAATAAAGATTTATTTACATAATATTCATGATATATTTCATCATTTTTTACATTTTTTGAATGACTTATAATCACTTGAAAATAAAAAAATATATATTACTGTAATCAACAAAAAATTCAAATTTTTTACTATTATAAAAATTTACTTACACTAATTTACTTGCAGTTCACTGAATGTTCTATGGTATTGACAAAATTCACTTACACTTATTCACTTTCAGTTCACTGATTGTTCAACAAAACAATTCACTATTTCTTAATTCATACTTATACGACGAAAAAAGTAAATGACGAATAAAAAATATCTCTTTTCTATTAGAAAAGTAGTGCGACAATAACGCTCCTATGTGTAATTTGTTTCAATCTCACTCGCACTCATGCTTACCACTGATTCGTAGTATATATATATATATATTTACTGTTGATGATATTAAATTATATATATATATACATGCGCGTACAATAGACTGCCCACTGTTTGAAAGCAACCCTTCGAACAATAGATCAGGTAGTCAAGCAGACCTTCGTTTCTCTTCCTATATATCTATATATATGTTTATATATATATAGATATATTTAATAGAATTTTGTGAAAATATCTTCCTATCTTCCTCTTTCCAGGTAAATACTATAAATTCGTCTCTTTTTATAACGCTGAAAATCTAACGCATTCCCTTCTCTCTTTATTTAATGACATGGCATAAGATTGTCTTCCTTCAGTTAACCCATTAACGCCCAAATGTCCACAATTTTTAACTTAACTTCAATGAAAGAATTAAAACATTAAAAGACCAGATATTTTAATGCCCATGGGTTCTAGGGGGTATTGGGTATCGCTCTTTCAGATTTTGAGGTGAAAATAGAGATTGGTCGACCAGAAAATACAATATGGCGAATAAAATAAAAAAAAAACCCAAAAAATCATTGTTTTTTTCTTAACATTTTTTTTTAACCCGAAAACATTTTTTTTTAGACATCCAACCTATCCTATTGGTGGATAAAATAGTTGTACTTTTAAACTATGTTCATGAGAACCTTTAATTTCAAGATGGCGCACTCAAAATGGCGGAAAAGTAAATGCAATTTAGTAGATATGAACAGAATATTCAACTAACAGTTAAAAAGTCATTAATTCTGCCTCAAAATGGTTACTCGGGGGTTTTCGGAGTCGCTGATTACAAATCTGAAGTCACTTTTTCAAAATTCAAAATAGCGGATCCAATATGGAGGACAAATTTTGTAAAAATTCATTGAATTTGCTTGAAACTTATTACTTGGGGGTTTTCGAGGTCGCTGATTAAGAATCTGAAGTCTGTTTAAAAATTCAAAATGGCGGATCGAATATGGCGGACAAATTTTTTAAAAATTCATTGAATTTGCTTGAAACTTATTAGTCGGGGGTTTTCGAGGTCGCTGATTACGAATCTGAAGTTCATTTTTCAAATTTCAAAATGGCGTATCCAATATGGCGGATTACTTTTTAAAAATTCATTGAATTTGCTTGAAACTTATTACTTGGGGGTTTTCTAGGTCGCTGATTACAAATCTAAATTCAAATTATTAAAATTCCACAATTTTTAAGATATTTCTTTAACATAGTCAAATTCTGAAAATGTGGCTTGTAACTCGTAATCTGGTAATTCTAAAAAGATAAACAGGTTAATTTAAATTAATAAGTTTTTCAAAAGTCGTTTGCCATTTTGAATTTTGGAAAACTGACTTCACATTCGTAATCAGCGATCTCGAAAACCCCCGAGTAATAAGTTTCAAGCAAATTCAAAGAATTTTTAAAAAATAATCCGCCATATTGGATCCGCCATTTTGAATTTTGAAAAACTGACTTCAGATTCGTAATCAGCGACCTCGAAAACCCCCGAGTAATAAGTTTCAAGAAAATTCAATGAATTTTTAAAAAGTAATTCGCCATATTCGATCCGCCATTTTGAATTTTTAAACTGACTTCAGATTCTTAATCAGCGACCTCGAAAACCCCCGAGTAATAAGTTTCAAGCAAATTCAAAGAATTTTTAAAAAATAATCCGCCATATTCGATCCGCCATTTTGAATTTCTAAACCGACTTCACATTCTTAATCAGCGACCTCGAAAACCCCCGAGTAATAAGTTTCAAGCAAATTCAAAGAATTTTTAAAAAATAATCCGCCATATTGGATCCGCCATTTTGAATTTTGAAAAACTGACTTCAGATTCGTAATCAGCGAACTCGAAAACCCCCGAGTAATAAGTTTCAAGAAAATTCAATGAATTTTCAAAAAATAATCCGCCATATTGGATCCGCCATTTTGAATTTTGAAAAACTGACTTCAGATTCGTAATCAGCGACCTCGAAAATCCCCGAGTAATAAGTTTCAAGCAAATTCAAAGAATTTTTAAAAAATAATCCGCCATATTGGATCCGCCATTTTGAATTTTGAAAAACTGACTTCAGATTCGTAATCAGCGATCTCGAAAACCCGCGAGTAATAAGTTTCAAGAAAATTCAATGAATTTTTAAAAAGTAATCCGCCATATTCGATCCGCCATTTTGAATTTTGAAAAACTGACTTCAGATTCGTAATCAGCGAACTCGAAAACCCCCGAGTAATAAGTTTCAAGAAAATTTCAATGAATTTTCAAAAAATAATCCGCCATATTGGATCTGCCATTTTGAATTTTGAAAAACTGACTTCAGATTCGTAATCAGCGACCTCGAAAACCCCCGAGTAATAAGATTCAAGCAAATTCAAAGAATTTTTAAAAAATAATCCGCCATATTGGATCCGCCATTTTGAATTTTGAAAAACTGACTTCAGATTCGTAATCAGCGAACTCGAAAACCCCCGAGTAATAAGTTTCAAGAAAATTCAATGAATTTTCAAAAAATAATCCGCCATATTGGATCATTTAATATTGCATTTCTCTATCTAGAGGATTCAAAATAACAAAAGAATATCTTCGCCTAAAAATCTTACTTTTCTTTTTTTCTGTTTTAAAAATAAAAAAAATATGTATATTATAGGCGTTACCTATTCAGTTTTAGACTTTTTTTATAGTTTTTTTCACGTGATAAAGGGAGAAAGAAATTATTACCTGGGTCCTCAGAGTTATTAATTAATCCTCTTTAAAAGATTGCAGGTCAAGCGAACCCTCATTTGCAAAATAAAGATATATCTTTCTCTCTCCATAACTTGTTCTTTTCTCTGTCACCGAAAACCCAGCAGGGGTCCGGACGGAATGAATGAATGAATGAATGAATTCAAAGATTATTATAGTTAATAGGTGTCCCACTGTTTAACACAAACCTTGAATAGATAGAGAAACGCAATGTTAAACGAAAAAGTACTTATGTTATATTCCTTGGTGTAAGAAAGAAAGGTATGCGTTACCTATTCAGTTTTAGACTTTCTTTATAGTTTTTTCACGTGATAAAGGGAGAAAGAAATTATTACCTGGGTCCTCAGAGTTATTAATTAATCCTCTTTAAATGATTGCAGGTCAAGCGAACCCTCATTTGCAAAATAAAGATATATCTTTCTCTCTCCATAACTTGTTCTTTTCTCTGTCACCGAAAACCCAGCAGGGGTCCGGACGGAATGAATGAATGAATACCAAGATTATTATAGTTAACTAGCAACTTTGTCGTCCGCAAGCGGCCGACTACGTTGCTAGTGTGCATTAACCATATTTTTTATTCATTTTTTTTCAAAAAAATTTAATATTAGAAATGTAACAAAAAATTTCTCTATATTGGATCTACCACCCAAGTAGCACGGAATATTGCTTGAATGTCAGGCTGATATCAACAGGGAATATTTTTGTGACATTCAGGCGATATCATAATGTCCTTTTCACGGGGACATTCCTCCGTGATGTATCTATGTTACGGTCTTTTACACAAAAAATGTAACGCGTTACAAAACTTACATTCTAAATTTATTAAACCTAAATAATTCTGTGGTACTTTACTTTCATCTAAATCTTCAAAAGACATTATTGCAACTCCTGCACTTTTTTTATTCCGATTATCGTTTTTACATGTCAAATTCTTTTCTTCACACATTCTTTTCATCTTCCGTTGCCGTAGAAAATTTTTTCTTCTTACATGACAAATTATTTTCTTGACGCACTTTCTTTTCATCTTGAGTCTCCATTGATATTTTTCTTTTCCTACATGCCAAATTTTTATCCTTGCGTATTTTCTTTCCATCTTCAGTTTTTATAGATAATTTCTTTTTTTTGCATGTCAAATTTTTTTTGCGCTCTTTCTTTTTTATTTCTGTTTTATTACGATTACGTTTTCTCAATCTCTCATTCTCCTGTCTTATTATTTACTGCTCATATGTAACTTCGCGCCTTGCCTTCCTTTTTCTTCCCTTCTCTTTAATTGCTCGATTTATCTTTTTATCATTTTCGTTACTCAGAAAATTTTTTATTGTTAAATATTCATGTGGTGAAATTTTGTTCACAGTATTATAAGTTGTACGAATTATTTTATTTTCACTAGTGTCATTTAGAGAATGTTTAATTTTTAACTCTTGTGTTAATAGAACTCTGTTAATATTATTACTGGGAAAAGTATTAAAAACAGAACAATAGTTTAAAATATAATTTTTATGTTCCTGAGTTCAATTTATGAAAAGACGGTTCTAATCATTCTCTATTATCGAATTCCTATTGTGAGACGTTCTTACTGTCGGAAAATTATTTAAGCAATTATTTTCAAACATTGACTTAAAATGGTTTCTCATTTTGTTATTATCAGTTTCATAATTTACACGGTTTGGCATTACGTTAAATAATATAGATGTTGCAAATGCTATTGCATGTACTCCACACTCAACACTACCAAAAGGTTGTTGATCAACAGCTTCAAAAACTACTGTTGGTTTAAAAAATAACAATCTAATTAAATATTTTATTTGCTGCAAATTTAAACACCCCTTATTAAGGCTATCAAAAATATAAAGCCTTACTCTATAGTAATAGACATAAATTCAGTGACCATAATTGTTATTACGGCTAAAAAGTATTTAAATATGTTTATCACCGTCTCTAATTGGGACAATAAAATCAAGCATTTGTACATACAAAGCACTTTGCATATTAAAAAAAGAATTGGAATCTTTTCTTACTAAATCTTCAAATTTGTACATATGCATGTAATTTAACAATTTATTTCTATTTTCAATAATTTTTAAATCTTTATCACTTAAAATAATATACTCTTTTATGTTGGCCATATTATACTTCGTTTAATTTTATTTTTGATTCATGAAAATCTAAATAACTTTAACCGTTTTGCTCACTTTCTCTAATATAACCAATTTTGCCTTTTATTCAATATAACCAATTTTTTCTTTAATTCAATACAACTAATTTTACCTTTTCCTAATTATAACTAATTTTTCCTTTAATTCAATATAACCAATTTTTACTTTAATCCAATATAATTAATTTTGCCTTTTATCCAATAAAACTACCAAATATCCAAAAAAATGAGAGAACTATGAGTAACTATGAATCAGTAACTACTGATCAGCCAATAAGTGCAAAAAGGACACTCTTATATGAGTAATCAGTAGTTCATTATAAATAACATATATACGTATTTATACCTGTATTAAAACCCCGGAACAAATACCACAAAAGAACCAACCATTGGACAATAGAACCTTTGTTAATGAGGATTAACTCTGAGGACCCAGGTAATAATTTCTTTTTTCACATTTATTATATAGAAAAATAAAGATGTACCAACCCTTGGCCAATAGAACCTTTGTTAATGAAGATTAACTCGGAGTACATAATGAAATGTAATAAAAAATTATAAAAATTTAAAATATTATTAAATTATGAGTGTTTTGAAACATTTGTTAACGTTATTTAATGCAAAACATATATATTTACAAAGTATGAAGTATAATATTATTATTGAAACAATTATTCATTATTTAATAATTAATAATAGGTGTCCCACTGTTTAACACAAACCTTAAAAACAAGAAAAATGTATCAAGTTCCAAAAACTTGAAATTTTATGGTAGTACCAAAAAGTGTCCAAAAATATATAAAATTGACATATTAATATCTCTATGAAAAAAATTTGTCCCACTGTTTGTCACTCTCCCCTACATACATATATACATACACTACCGTCCGAAATTGTGCGAACTCTGCTTTTTCAACAACTATAAAACTGTTCAAATCTTCAAAAATATTAAATCTAAAATTTTTTCCTCTTTATTTTATTAAAGCTAATAAAATCCTGAAAGAAATGACACCTTGACAAAGAGAATATGTTAATTTTTCAATTAAATATCTAAGAAAAACCCAATTTTCAATGTTTTTACAATTTTTTTTATTTCTCTGGCAAAAATTAATATTTTTAAACGTTCTTAGGCTCATTAAAATCGTATTTTGTTATGCAATTCAAATTATATAAAACAATTCATGTACACATTCTTCGCTAGCGTATGCAAACCCTGAAAGTTGGCTCAGAAAATGTCAAAAAATTGTGATTAATATTTATATGACAAAAAATGATCAGTAAAATGTATAAATCTTAAATTTACTTACATAAATCAGAGAAGTTTAGAATGATATATTTACTTGATTTTTAAACATTATATTTTATTGTAGAATTAAATTTAAATTTTTTGACATTTTATGAGCCAACTTTCACGGTTTGCATACGCTAGGGAAGAATGTGTACATGAATTGTTTATATAATTTGAATTGCATAACAAAATACGATTTCAATGAGCCTAAGAACGTTTAAAAATATTAATTTTTGCCAGAGAAATAAAAAAAATAGTAAAAACATTGAAAATTGGGTTTTTCTTAGATATCTAATTGAAAAATTAACATATTCTCTTTGTCAAGGTGTCATTTCTTTCAGAATTTTATTAGCTTTAATAAAATAAAGAGGAAAAAATTTTAGTTTTAATATTTTTGAAGATTTGAACAGTTTTATAGTTGTTGAAAAAGCAGAGTTCGCACAATTTCGGACGGTAGTGTATAAATGAATATTTTTTTATTTTTAAAACAAAAATGGAAGAAGATTAAGATTTTAGACGATGATGTTCTTATGATGTTCTTATGTTATATTTCTTGGTGTAAGAAAGAAAGGTATGCGTTACCTATTCAGTTTTACACTTTCTTTATAGCTTTTTCACGTGATAAAGGGAGAAAGAAATAATTACCTGGGTCCTCAGAGTTATTAATTAATCCTTCTTAACAGATTGCAGGTCAAGCGAACCCTCATTTGCAAAATAAAGATATATCTTTCTCTCTCCATAAATTGTTCTTTTCTCTGTCACCGAAAACCCAGCAGGGGTCCGGACGGAATGAATGAATGAATGAATGAATGAATGAATACCAAGATTATTATAGTTAATAATATGAAAGTACATTAAATAACGATTTACTATGTTAATTGCCTAACATGACCCATAAAAGGGAAAGATTTGGTTTATTACAGAGCCAGGTAGCTGTTCACTACTACAAAAGAAGAGGGGACTTTCCACCTGCAGAAGAAGAAATTTTCCGACAAAATTTAGTTTATAATGAACAGTTGTACCAAAAACAAGTAAAATAAAGTGAATCAAGTTTGAAATTTAAACACGGTCCCAAGAAGCACGTAATATAACCTCAATATCAAGGTAATATTACATGTAAGATTCGTAATATAAAGTTGTAATATTACAGTAATCTTACAGTGATCTTAAAATGTCCGCCTCAAGGTAATATTACCGGTAATGTTACTGTAATATTACGCGCTAATATTAAGGTAATATTACAGTAATATTGCAGTAATATTATACCGTAATATTAAGGTAATATTACAGTAATATTGCAGTAATATTATACCGTAATATTAAGGTAATATTACAAGAAAATATTACAGTAGTATTATGGGAACATTTCTTTACGAAAAAAATCTACCTATCCAGGGAATCGAACCCCGAACTCAAAGCACACGAGTCCAGAGTTTTACCAACAAGCCAAATTGACTTATAATATATTTACGTTTTTTATGCTTTATGAATAACTCAAATCAGTCTGTAATATTACTGTAATATTACCGTTAATATTACTGTAATATTACCGTTAATATTACAGTAATATTTCCGGTAATATTACCTTGAGGCGGACATTTTAAGATCACTGTAAGATTACTGTAATATTACAGCGTTATATTACGAATCTCACGTGTAATATTACCTTGATATTGAAGATATATTACGTGCTTCTTGGGGTCCTTCGAGCCGGATAGGTTGAACTTCGAGTTTTAAACAAGTGTTTCGTTTAAAGTGTTTTGGTTTTGTTTTGTTTGTTGAGTGTAAATTATGGAAGACTTAGTAATAGAACAAGAGGTGGCTATTATTGCTGTCAAAAGAGCATTGCAGAGTTTCAGAAAAAGACTGAGTTCTGAAATAAGTTTAGCGGTGGTGGAAGGTCGAAAAGCACAACTCAATCAATGCTGGAAAAGATGTCAAAACTTGGACATCGAACTCAATACGGCAGCTAAGAATTTGGATAAGTCTTTAATTGCTTATTTTGCTAATGAAGTATTTTTACAGGTTGAAGAAAAGTATTTTGAGACTTTAGATATCTTTAATGAGTTAATTTGTAAATTAAAAAGAGATGAACTTAGTTCTTCAGAGACGGGTTTTCGAGTTAGTTTAGATCATAATAGACAATCAGATAAATCTCGTATCGTAAAATTACCTCGTATAGATTTGCCATAATTCTCAGGCGATTATTTAGAGTGGCAAAATTTTCATGATCTTTTCCAGTCAATAATAGAGTCAGATTCTGAATTACCAGATGTACAAAAAATGCATTATTTAAAATCGAGTTTAGAGGGTGAAGCAGCTCAATTAATAAAACGTATGTGTATTACTGCCGCTAATTTTACAAGTGCCTGGACAACTCTGTCCAACCGTTATAATAATCCACGAGCAATTATTAATGTTCATCTGAATTCAATTGTATCAATCCCTATAATTATCAATGAAACCGTTAAGGAATTAAAGTATCTTCGTAATACAACTTCTGAGTCTCTACAAGCCCTTAAAACTTTAGGTCACTGTATCGAAAACGAACTATTAGTTTTTCTGAATGTAAAACAATTGGCCAGACCTTCTTTGGTTGAGTGGGAGAAATATTTAGGTGATCGAACTGATTTCCCCAAATACGAAGAGTTAGATAATTTTTTCGCGACTAGAATTAGAACTTTAGAGGCATTGCAATCCTCTAACGATCTGCAAAAACATGAATCACAAAAGAGTAGTGCCAGTACGCCAAATAAATCACGATCACGGAATACGAGAGTATTCAATATTGCTTCCTCAAACTCAAAATGTATGTGTGATCAAAATCACTTTCTTTATCAATGTGATTCATTTAAAAATTTACCCGTAGCCAGTAGAAAGCAATTCGTCAGAGACAAGAAACTTTGTTTTAATTGCTTTAGAGCTAGTAATGCTGCACGAAATTGTACTTAGAAAATGAGTTGTAAAAATTATAAACTTAAACATAATACTCTACTACACTCTGATCAGCCATTAGTATCAAATCAAAATTACAAACAAAAGAAATTTGATGATAAAGCATCTGAAGTTTCAAAAAAGATAGATTTCTCATTACCAGGTACATAATCACAATCGTGTAGCAAGACTGAAACAAATGAACAAAATCAAGTGATGATACAACATGTAAAAGGTAATTCAATTCTACTAGCTACAGATCGAGTTTTAATAATCAGTCACAAAGGTCGAAAAATAGAAGCTCGTGCCTTATTAGATCAAGGATCAGAAGTTACTTTTGTTTCTGACCATTTAGTACAAACTCTTTGTGTTAAAAGATTTCCAGAATTAATAAAGGTTTTAACCATCAATAATGTTCAAATAGGAACAGCTAAGTCGAGAGTAAATTTATCAATCGCATCTCTTTATAATCAAAGATGAAAAAATACCCCTGTCCGCCTTGGTTCTTCCACAGTTAAACAGTTATACTCCTCCTCGTCTAACAAGTGAAATTTCATGGAATCATTTAGTAAATTTACCTCTAGCAGATCCAGACCCATTAAATAATGAAAAAATAAATATATTAATTGGTGCAGATTATTACGGTCCTCTATTATTAGAAGGATTAAAAAAGGGTTCTCCAGGCACACCGACAGGTCAAAATACGTTACTTGGTTGGATAATTTCAGGTCCCATTAAAGAGTCTTTGTCAAAAAACGGGTCTAAAGTTTCAGTCAGATATTGTGTCGGACTATCTGAAGTGCAGACTGATCTTCAAAAATTTTGGTAAATCGAAGTGATTCCGAAACAAACCTTTTATACTCCTGAAGAATTGGAGTGTGAGGAACATTTTAAAAATACTCACACTCGCAATATAAAGGGTCAGTATGTAGTTCGACTGCCCTTTAAAAGCAGGGAAACTAGAGAATTAGGAAGTTCGTTACCTCTTGCAATAAAAATGCTTGCGAAAACAGAATATCGTGTAAAAGGTAATTTTAGCTTATAAAATGATTATTATGCTTTCCTCAAAGAATATCTCAACCTTCAACACATGGTTGAAGTTGATCCTCATACACCTAGTAAAATTACGCTTCCGATATATATACCACATTTTCCGATTATTTGAGAAGGTAGCACCACGACTCGTGTAAGAGTCGTCTTTAATGCCTCTAGTCAGACCTCGACTGGTGTTTCTATCAATAAAAAACTATAAACTGGTCCAAAATTGCAAAATAATATTATAAGTATTATTCTACGCTGGCGAACATATAAATATGTTCTCACTACAGACATGTCTAAAATGTTTCGTCAGATCTTAGTCCACCAATTTTCCCTGTTTATTAGATAAATCTGATACCAATGCTGACAACAATTTTATTAATTTATCAAAATCCGAAAATCAAAAACATTCAGTGCTCGGAATTGTATGGGACCCAATTAATGATGAGTTTCTACCATCAGTGTCTATTGAACCTTATAAAGCCACAACTAAACGTCTAGTCCTCTCACTAATAGGCCGGTTGTTTGATCCATTAGGCTGGATAACACCCGTAATAATAGTAGCAAAGATATTAAGGGGTTAAACCACTCTAGAGCGTCAAAAAAAGGCCTAACTTTAGAAATTTTTTTCAAGAAAAGTTTAAATGTACTGAAAAATATGTTTACATATCTTTATTAGGTACACTTTAAAGAGAAAAAAAATGTACTTCATTAATTATTTTTTTTTTAAAATATCAAATTTACAGGTACGTAATAGGAACCCTTTCTGAGAGGAATCACGTCGCGGCCGGAAAGGTTTTAGCTCCAATTTTCATCCTAGAACAAAAAA